>NC_140485.1:100279553-100879553 GCF_964271855.1 Acomys minous
CAGGAAAGAACTAGACAGTAGTCACACATCTAACTGAGACCTTGCAAGCGGCTTGGACTTAGCAGGAATCTGGTTGTGTTGGATGCTGGTCTACATGTTGGAAGCTGGAGTCTATGACAACAGTTGGCTCTCAGGATTACTATTTCTCTGAGTTGTCAGTAGTAAAGCTAGGTTGCAGTTGCTGACTCTTGTGTCCATAGTGGGGAAGGGTGCATAAGGGACACTATAGCAAAGTCAATCTAGACTTTTGCAAACAAGTGGAAACTGACATTGTCACCTAGAGCTTGGTAGCTAATTATCTCCTCAGTTTTCCAGATCATGTAGACATTTATTTATTCTTGAGGTCAATCTTAAACTATACAGGGAAATAAATTCCAGTCTTTTTAGTTTCATCTTAGCTGAAGGGAGAAGTGGACAACATACACAGCAGATGACCCAATGGGGTAAAAGTTAGAGATGGTGATATTGACATGCAGAAATAGAAAATAAGGTTTTCCAAGATCTTATACAAAGGTACATTTTGTTTTTAGTACTTTTGTCTTCTACCTTTTAGATAGGTGTGCTCAGCATTTACCTCTGATGCAATTCTTCCAATAAGGTGTGCTTTTCCTTTACAATTAGGTCTATGTTTGGACAGCAAAGGATGTTGCATGCATCAAAAATAATTGAGCTTTGACAACAATCATATAGCAAGGATGGCTGAGGATGAGGAGCAGACAGCTTACATGGAGGTTAACCATTCCCTGAGGAAGTAACCTGGGCTCCTACTGGCGACATTAACTGCATCAAGCTTTTCCTCAGCTCTGTGAGACAACAAAGAGGAGAAATCATCGCTCCAGAGCCCTCGCTGTCCCTTGCTTTTTAATTTACAACTTAATGCTCTGTTCCCTTCTCATCGAGTGTCTCTGCATTTTCTGAAAATGTCAGAGAGACGCCATGCAGAGTTTAATATTTTATACAGCAGAACTGTTAGTGCTTTGTCTTATGTCTTTTATCTGCCAAGTGACTTCGAAACTGCAGTGTTTGCTTGGCTCCTGTCATGGGCTGCAGTACAACTTGTGGCATGTGCTGCTGTTTTCTGTGATGATGAAATGTCTAAGACGAATCTATGTCTGCGTTGTTTTGTTCTGCCACCTTCTTGCACAAGCTCTGCAACTGCCTTCTTAGAATCCTAACGTTTCAGGACTAGAATGTCCCTAATTGAACTCATCTTTCACTCTTCTTTCCACACAACGTCCCTCACTTAAACCCTCATTTTCAATCCCCTGCTCAGGCTCCAAATGTCAGGTCCCAGCCCTCAGAAAAATTGAATCAGGTTCACCTGAAAGAGGGAGTGGGGATTGAAAGTAGGATACAGAGACACAAAAAATAACGAATCAATCAGGACATTTCTGATCAAGATTCACTTTATTGCTGACTAGCAGGAACATATATAGGGCAAGGTCAATAGGATCTATTCTAATCTCACTCACCCTAGCCCCTGGGCAAGAATGCAATAGCCTAAATCGCTCCCTGTAGAACTTCCTAGTTCTCTGAGTAGGTCCCTGTAAGAACTTCCTTGATCCTTTGGGTGGTTCCAAGTTGGGATTTCCCTACTTCTCTCAAAGGTAAATAGTCCAAGGATGGCCTAGACCACAACATCTCGTGAGGTAAAGGTCAGCAACTTGAAGGTCACAGCATTTAGCTTAAGCACAGAATTTCTGACATGGCAGAATTTGGCATGGGTTCCCACAAATTCTAGTAATAGACCATGGAGTTTGGATAGTGAAATCTCTCAGGGGGTACCAGGAACACCAAAGAACAGTGGGACATAGGTCTGTAATTTCTAGTACTAGTTTCTGTAGACATTTGATAAACAAAGTGCCTAGATAGCAAGAAGTTCTGGGCATTGTTTCAAGCAGAAATGTAAAGTTCTCTTGTGTTCTAAAGAACTTCAAATGCTTTCTTCATTGCACTTCACTGTCTCTATTTTTATCTACGTTAACCTTGTGATGCTTATGCTTGTAAAGTAGTTCATTACAAAGCACTTTATACAATAGCCTACAAGGCTGATGCTAACATTCTCATTTTCAAGTAAGAGAAAGTGAGGCTGGAAAGGTCTGTGAGTGTCCAAGGTTTCACAGAATATGAACAGGGGTTCATTGGCCTCGTGGGAGCTCAGCCATTGTATAAGCTCATTCTCACTACCAGCATAACATGGGCAGACAAAATCATCAACAAATATCAACATCTTTCCTGTAAGCTTAACTTACACCCAAGCCTTGACTCATGGGACTTTTGGAAAATTAATTCTTTTCATTCCCATCAGACTCCGGAAGCTTAAGAATATGCTTTTTCTCTATATTCACCTTCCTTCAGCTATAAGCTCTCAGCAGTCTTGTATGTATCTGTAGCCAAGAGTCATCCCTAGGCCAGTAAATTAAGTCATTTATTAATATTTATTCACTATTATCATTTGTGTGTGTGCATATGTGTATGTATATGGATCCGTGGCCACACGAGTTCATATGTATATGCATCTGTACATGCATCTGTACATACATGTAGAATCTATAGAACATCCTGGCTCCACATTGTTTTCTCCTATGGTGTGGTGGTTTGAATAAAAATGGTCTCTGTAGACCCATAGGGCGTGGCACTATTAGGAGGTGTGGCCTTGTTGGAATACATGTGGCTTGTTGGAGGAAGTATGTCACTGGGGGAGGGCTTTGAAGTTTCAGAAGCTCAAGCTAAGCATAGTGACTCACTGTCCCTTCCTACTGCCTTCAGATCCACATGTAGAACTTTCAGTTACCTCTCCGATATCATGGCTGCCTGCATGCATTCATCCTTCCCACGAATGCAATAATGAACTAAACCACTGAACTGTATATAAGCCAGCCTCATTCATATGTCTTTCTTTACAAGAGTTGCCATGGCCGGGGTGTCTCTTCACAGCAATAAAGTCCTTAATAATATCTCAGGAGAGATAGGGTGTCTCATGAGAGCCTGGGTCTCATTCATTAGGCTAGGTTGCCTGGCCACCAGTCCTCAAGGATTTCCTGTCTCTTCCTTCCCTGCACTAGAATTACAGGCAAGTACCAACATGCTTGATTTTATTTTTTTTATTTTTTTATTTTTATTTTTCTCCTTTATTACTTTATTTTTGTTACATCTCAATGGTTATCCCATCCCTTGTATCCTCCCATTCTTCCCTCCCTCCCATTTTCCCCTTATTCCCCTCCCCTATGACTGTTCCTGAGGGGGATTACCTCCCCCTGTATATGTTCATAGGGTATCAAGTCTCTTCTTGGTAACCTGCTGTCCTTCCTCTGAGTGTCACCAGGTCTCCCCCTCCAGGGGATATGGTCAAAGGTGAGGCACCAGAGTATGTGAGAAAGTAATATCCCACTCTCCACTCTACTGTGGAGAGTGTTCTGTCCATTGGCTAGATCTGGGTAGGGGTTTAAGGTTTTTATATCTGCATATTAGCCCAAGGGGCATGTCCCACAAAAGCCTTCACTTATCAGGAAACTGAGACAGAGGGGAGGACATTCTAGTGGGACTCTAGATGAGAGACGCATGGGAGAATGGCAAAGTAGAAGGATCCAGAGGGTCCTAGAAGCCTACAAGTAGAACATTATGATAGGCAGATTTGGGCACAGGGGTCCCACTCAAACTAAGGCACCAGCGAAGGACAATACAGGCGGTAAACCTTAAACATGCTTGATTTTAATCTTGGGTGGTAGGGATTGAACTAATGTCCACAAGGTTGTGTAGCAATCACCTTCTTGCTTTACTGATTGAGATATCTCCACAGATCAATATATACCAGTTAAAAGAATGAATGTATATATGTTGATTCATTGCCATGATAACTGCATTTGTATTGGATACGATCTATTTAAATAAAATGCCACTTTTTGGTAAGACTTTTTGCCTTTGAAGTATACTGGGTCTTATATCAATGAAGTAGATTTTATCTTATTCTTTCACTTTAAGATTTTCTGTGTTTTAATAATATTCAATTTCTTTTCTTTTCTTTTCTTTTCTTTTTTTTTCTTTTTCTTTTTGGTTTTTCAAGCCTGAGTTTCTCTCTGTAGCCTTGGCTGTCCTGGACTCGCTTTGTAGACCAGTCTGGCCTCAAACTCACAGTGATCCACCTGCCTCTGCCTCCTAAGTGCTGGGATTAAAGGTGTTCACCATCACCACCTGGCCAGGATTCAATTTCTTATAGTGTATCAGTAAACATTTGGTATTTACCAATACAAAATTCCAACTCTTTGCATTTTAGCTTGACATTATCCAGTTTTTATTCATTTAATTTGAGCCTGCATATCTAACATTTCATTCTTTAATCATTGTTTACTTTTTTGTTTTGTTTTGTTTTATTGTTTTTGAGAAAGGATATCTTTGTGTAACCCTGGCTGTTCTGGAACTTGCATTGTAGACCAGGCTGACCTTGAACTCAGCAAGGTCTGCCTATATCTGCTCCCCAGGTACTAAAATTAAAAGCATACTACCGTTACTGGCTTATTAGTTTGTACCTTTTATTTTTACCATATTTATAAATTTCTGGATTAGTCATCTTTTAAAATTATTCTATCTTCTAGTAATTTTAAAATAAAATTCCAACATATTTATTCATACAGTTTTCAAAAAGATGAATCTACTTCTCTTCTCTACCTACTGGTTTTTATTCTCAACTCAAATTTTGTCTCAATACTTTATTTTCTCTTCTTGATTCTTGTAATATTTCTAGATAAAGAAAGGGAGACTTCCTTTATCTGAAAATGTCTTCCCCCTACCTCCATTTGTAAAGATATTCTGAATAGCTCAGGACTCTGCTGTATTTTAAACTTTTCTTCTTTGTTCTCTGTCAAGATGTGATTATTCTTTCTCTTGGTTTAGCAAGTAGCAAAGCATTTTTTTGTACTTTTGCTATGTCATAAGTAATGGATTTTATTTTTCTTCTTAAAGTTTACCATTCCTTCCCTTCCTTTCTCCCCACTTCTCCCTCCTTCCCTCCCTCTCTCCTTCTATTCTTTCCTTCCTTCCTTCTCTCCTTGCTGGTATTTTAGTTTTCCTGAAACTGTATTTCTTTTTTTCCAAGATATATATTATTTTATTAATTTGTTCTTGTTACATCTCAATGGTTATCCCATCCCTTGTATCCTCCCATTCTTCCCTCCCTCCCATTTTCCCCTTATTCCCCTCCCCTATGACTGTTCCTGAGGGGGATTTCCTCCCCCTGTATATGCTCATAGGCTATCAAATCTCTTCTTGGTAACCTGCTGTCCTTCCTCTGAGTGCCACCAGGTCTCCCCCTCCAGGGAAAATGGTCAAATATGAGGCACCAGAGTATGTGAGAAAGTCATATCCAACTCTCCACTCTACTGTGGAGAATGTTCTGACCATTGGCTAGATCTGGGTAGGGGTTTAAGGTTTACAGCCTGTATTGTCCTTGGCTGGTGCCTTAGAAACTGTATTTCTTATATTCTCTCTCTCTCTCTCTCTCTCTCTCTCTCTCTCTCTCTCTCTCTCTCTCTCTCTCTCTCTCTTCCAACATCAAGACTATTGATCATAAGTGAGTTAGTTAATGTGGCAACTCAAATTTGTCAATGGAACATTTTGATTAAAAGTCTGTGATTCTGGTTGAGACTTAGCACTCAGCACCACAGTTGTGCTAAGGTCTGTTAAGTGGTTATGACAGACTCCCTGGAAGCCCTAACAGGTGTTCCTGTCCTCTTTGTGAGACAGCGTTGGCACCTGGGGAGAATCAAGCAAAACCTTTGTTTTTCCCTGGGCCTTTTCCTGTATTGCAGTTTCTCTCCTGAGAAGCTCACACCTCGACCTAGTGGCTGTCTATGTCACTGTTTTATTATTGTGAAGAGACACCATGGTCAGAACAATTCTTGTTAAAAACAAAACAAAACAAAACAAAAGCATTAACTGAGGTCTTGCTTACAGTTTCAGAGAGTTGTTTCATTATCATCATTGCAAGGAGAATGGCAGTGTGTGAGCAGGCACGGTGCTGGACAAGTAGCTGAGAATACACCCTGATCCACTGGAAGAGAGACAGAGAAACAGACTGAGAGAAGAGACAAACACTAGGTCTGGGGTAGGAATTTGAAGCCTCGAGGCCCACCCCTACTGACATATCTCCAAAAGCCACACCTCCTAATAGTTTTCTGACAGATAGTCAACCTGGGACTAACTGCACAAATGTGAGCCTAGGAAGGCCAATGTCATCCAAACCATATTGGCACACTTGCAGTCTCAGCTCCTGGGAGGTGGAGACAAAAATCCACACTCGTGGTTATACTGTGTATGGTAGAGTAAGTAGACTAAGGCAGTTTGAGCTGACAGCCTGTCTAAACCCAACCACAGAGTCTTCTTTACAGCTCTGGGCTTTACATTGGTTGTTGCCCAATCTAATGCATGGGCAGTGAGTAAACACTCAGGCCTAGCACAGGGACCTGTGAGCACAGGGTTCCGTGAAGGGGCTCACAGGTGCTCTTCATGTTTTCTTCGTGGGTATTTCCAGGACAATGTAGAAGTGAAGTTTTACAAGTTTTCATTAACTTTGTCCTTTCTCTTCTGCTTCTGAAGCTCCAAGTAAGCTCAGCTTTATTTTTATAACTCTATCACGTGCATATCTTCTCTGTTGTTTTGTGTTTCCCCTTAGCAACAGTTCACAAGATACCCTATTAATCTGCCTCTGACTTCTTCAAATTCTGCCTCGTGTACAAGCTGTCATTAATCCTCCCTGACAATTTATTTTAGATGCTACATTACTTGATCAAGAATATGAGTTGATTCCTTATACAGATTCCAAATGCGTATGGAATATCTCCACCTTCTTAGTAACTTTATTTATCTTTTGCTACATTTTCTTTAACATGCATACTATAGTCATTTTAAAATCCTTCCATGCTAGGTCTGATATTAGATCATTTATGTGTCCATTTCATTATAAATATCTCTCTTTCTCTTATCACTCGTATCCCACTTCTTCCTTTCCAGTATCACCATTGCACTTCTGTCATATAAAAGATAGCATTTTCTAGGACACAAGTGCCCTTGATATGTTTTATTTTCTTTTTCAGTCAGACAGATTAAAGAGGGGATAATAGTTTCAATTAAATCAGGTGTTCAACTGAGTTATGACTAGGTCCCTGCTGTAGAAGGACTCGAAGTTCCTCTGATTTGGCTCCATTTACTCTACAAAGCTTGAGACACTGAAAACATGTTGTTTACCTATCTTCTGTGCTCACCAAGGCTGTACACACTTGGTTCTGCACTTAAAAGACAAGATTCTAATTCATGAGTGCACATGGTTACCACAGCTCTAGCATGGCATTCTAGATTTTGTCTTGGTGATGCTTTAGGAATATTAAGCTGCCATGGCTTTATAATCTGATTGAGAATTTGAAGGATCTCTACTCTTCTATGAATTATTTTAAGTAATCAATTATTATTGTGTGCATATTATACATGAGAGAGGCATGCGCATGTCACGACACACACACCTGTGGTAGCCAGAGAACAAGTTTGTGGAGTTGATTTTCTCTGTCCATCTTTACATAGTATCTGTGATAAAACTCAGGTTATCAAACTAGCATGGCAAGTACTTTTATACATTACGCTGTCTCACAAGCCCATGCAATTTATTTTAACATCAAATCATGAGCAAGGCATCTCTGATTTTTTGTTGTTGTTGAATAAAGTTACTAGTTTTTAAAAAGATATCCACCATATCCTGGAATTCATTACAGGGTATTGTAATTTTTGATTATGCATTATTTTCTTTCCCAAAATATTTTTTGTTACTGAGATTATAGCACAGCAACACAGTATTTACCTTAGATGCAGAAGACCCAAGATTTGAGTTCTAGCCATAGAAAGAAAATATTAAATACTGAGCAACAAAATCAACAAATGTGAGGACTTTCTCATAAAACGTGTGTTCTCAGTGGTAGTAGCATAAATAAGTCACAGGGGAATAGTCAACCCAGTTCATATCCATTCTGATAAGATGGTCCAAATCAGCTTAGCTTACAGTGTCAGTTATGTTTCTTTTTATTCAAATATTTTCTTAGGTTTGGGGAGATGGCTCATCAATTAACAAACTGGCTGTACAAATAGCAATTTGAGGAGATCAGTTCAGATGGCCCAAATTCATATATATGCAGAGGGCTAATGATTGCAGCCTGTCTGTAATCCAAGCATTCAGAAAGCAGAACTAGAAAATTCTCTGGATTCTTTTGCTATGATGAAAAACTATGACTGAAAGCAAACTGGGAAGGAAAGGGTTTATTTGTCTTACACTTCCACAGTGTAGATCATCATCACTGAAGAAAGTCAGGACAGGAACTCACACAAGGCAGAAACCTGGAGGCAGGAGCTGATGCAGAGGTCATAGAGAGGTTTTATTTACTGGCTTGCTCCCCATGGCTTTTTAAAAATAGAATCGAGCACTGCCAGCCCAGGGATAGCACAACCCTCAATGGGCAGGGCCCTCTCACATTAATCACTAAAGGAAAATATTCTACAGATAGATCTTATGGAAGAAATTTCTCAGTTGATATCTCTTCCTTTCAGATAACTCTAGCTTCTGTCAAGCTTATACAAAACTATTTCATTGTAATATGAAATATTAATATGAATACCAGGTTACATGTAATTTACCAAATCTAGCATAAAATTATGTTGAATTCATAGCACCGACCAAGTTTTATAGGTGCAATTTTTAATCCAGTTAAGTACAAAATTGCCAGCAGAATCCAAATTGTGGCTCACAGAGGTCTTAGAATGTAAAATGGAAAGCTGGTAATTGTGATGTCAGACAGAATACATATATAAACACTCACTTAGCTTCTTAGTCAGGGAATTTGAATATTACTACCATAAGGACAGTTTGATAGAGGAAGGAGTTGCATACTCTGGATAATTTGAGGTGTCAATGAGGCTAGGGAGAAACCAACAAGGCTATGAGAACACAGGCACATCAACATTCCTCCCCTTCCTCTCGTCCCTCCTTTGCCTCCCTCCATCCTCTTCCTCTTGTCTTTCTTTTTCTTGTTGTTATTGTTCTTTTTGTTGTTTTCTTCTCTATCTGTCTCTCTCTGTCTCTGTTTCTCTGTCTCTCTCTGTCTCTGTCTCTGTCTCTCTCTCCCTTCCCATCCCCCTCCAATGGCTTCTTATCACTTTCCTTTCACAGTTTGTCAGTGTATTGCTTAAGCATGGTTTGGAATCAAACTCAGTGCAGAAGCCTGTGGAAATGGGGTCTTGTGGAGCCTGTAGATCAAAAGGCTTCCATCTTCATGATTGCCCTCTTAATGTGGATTACAAAAGGCCTGGGGCTTCTGTTTTGCTTTTTTCTTGTTCTCTATTTGTCCTTCTGCCCTCTACTATGGTAGAAGAGAGCCAGAAAGCACTAGCCAGACATTGGCTTCTTAATCTCAGTCTTCTTTGTTCCTCTTACAGTGAGCCAATAAAGAGTTTTTCATTATATATCAATCAACCATTGAATGCTCTTAAAGCAACACTGGGAAAACTATGTATTATGAATTAACTATAGAAACTTCCAACTAGAATTTGACCACCAAGACGGGTGACACCATTAGCTTCTGGACAATTTGAGAGACAATTTCTATAATTAACACTATCACACTATGCAAAAATGTGCACCTATGTACATATGTTCACCCACATATTTCTGATTCATAAGCCATGTAATATATATATATATATATATATATATATATATATATATATATATATATATATATATTCACACACATTAACCTGAAATAAAGTACATCTGAGATAAAGACATCATAGCATTATAATTATGGTCACCCATAAGATTCATAGAATTCTGATGCAGGTATTTTCAGAGCCTCACATGCCATCTCTACTCATCTAGAGTCAAATAGGTAAAAAAATGGCTAGCTCTAATGAATGCCAGTGGATTTAAGAAATATTTATTTCTTACATATACAGTGTTCTGCCTACATGTGTGCCTGCACACTGGAAGAAGCCACCAGATCTCATTATAGATGGTTATAAGCCACCATGTGGTTCCTTGGAATTAAACTCAGGACCTCTGAAAGAGCAAACAGTGAGTGCTCTTAACCACTGAGATATCTCTCTAGCCCTGACAATGGATTCTTAAAAAAATATTTTTATATATACATTTATATTATTACACATATATTCAATGAACTACGTATAGCAAGAAGAACCATGAAAGAATCAGGAATTACATTCTTAGTGTTTTGGCTATTTGTATTTGGCATCTTTGAAGAAAACATCTTTCCTATCTTGGTGCATCTAAAATTCTGAATGTAAATCAATATCTATCATATCTTCTTATTATCAACTTAAAATATCTATCTAGATCTAAAAGCATCTTAACACCTAAACAGCTAAGCTTAACTGTAGAACAAACTATCTGGTCTTCAACCCCATCAAAGACTTGAGAAGGAATAAAACTGATTACCTGAGTATACCAGGAGTGCAAGTTAGTAGCTTTCCAAATGAAAAGATGGCAGAGAGAGTTTGCTTCCTGAAGAGTCATCCACAACGCTCTATAATGTTGGAGCATCATCTTCAGCCTTCTAGCCCAATATATATGACAGACATATTTGTGAGACAGAAAATATGGAGGGCTTGCTTACCTTGTCTTGGCAGAGTTTGGCCATCAACTTTGCTAGCATCCAAGCTTGCCCTTTTCTTAGCCAGAATTCTGTCTGTGGTAGAAATGAGGACATTTTGCTCAGGGGCTTGTTTGCCACATTTGAAGTCATCGCCATGAGGAGATGCTTGAATGCTCATCATTCTCTTTGAGGTAGGGTGGGTGTTGCCAGGAGTTAACCTATCTCATTGCCAGTGAATCTTTAAGATAATAAAATCCTTTTAAAATGCCATAATCTGGGGGCTGGAGAGATGGCTCAGTGGCTAAGAGCGCCACTTGCTCTTCCAGAGGTCCTGAGTTCAATTCCCAGCAACCACATGGTGGCTAACAAGCATCTGTAATGTGATCTGATACCCTCTTCTGCAGATAAAGCACTCATATGCAATAAATAAATAAATCTTTTTAAAAATGCCATATTCTGTATGCCTCTGAGGTTTTTGAAGACCTTACCTTATGTTTGCTTACTATGTTACCATATCTTTTATAGAATCATATCTATCTGTTGCACCTAAGATGTATATTCTTGTGAAAAAATAGACTAGAAATTGATATGATCATTATTTGATCAACTAACAATTAACTTGTATATCTTATCCTAAATTGCAGCTGGACTCAGGGATGTCTCTTTTCCTGTATTTTACATTCTTAGGTTTGGAGATAGGGGTTGAAAAGAAAGAAGAGAGAATATAGAAATATGTAGGGAAGATAGAACAAAAAGTAGATTAGTGAATCTACTCCTCAACTTAATGCCTCAATTGTCACTCACAAGGTTTTTTTTTAACTCACTGGTATAGAATTTTGTATATAGATGCAAAAAAGTTTAATTTTAGATACAGTGGTATGAAATTCAAATGTGAGATTATTCTTCACACACATTATATCTATTTCTAACCTAATATGAGGTATTGCATCCATATAAATCAATTATAATACAAGGTTTACTGCCTGTGGATTTTTTTAACACTTAACATCTATAAGGCTATGAAGACATAGTGTCTTAGTTTCAGCAAGCCAGCCATCAGCTTATAACAGAATCTATAGATAACCCCTCATGCCATTGCTTGATTGGAAATTTGGGTGCATATTTTACCTTTACTAAGTCCCAGTCATCATGAGGCACATTTCTCTAGGAACAGAACAATCAGGACTTTTCTGTTGTTTTTTTTTTTTTCTCTCACTTTTCTACCTGTTCATACATATTTATTGGGAATGTTCACATAAAGTCCTCAAATTCTCATCATGTGTAAATGTTTAATTTGGAAGAATCAGAACTAAGGGAAAAATATTTCAGATATGTGAGCAATATAAATATCACAAACAAATTGCTTCTTTCTTTATTTAGAAAATAAAAATATGAGTGGTCCAGCAAATAAATAAATGCTCTCTGATAGTTTGTGGGCCTCTGGAGTCTTATTCTAGGTGTGTTCTGACTGAAGTTTGCTATCATTTTCCATCATTGCAATAGGAATAAGTAGTGATAATAACAGCTTGAGAGTCATGACTATAATTAGAAAATTCATAGTCAGTAATTCAAATCGGCCATTTCCCATCTGCTTTCAAAGATAAGTCTTACCCATGTTCCCTATGTAAAACCTCTCTTTCATTGACAGTTATTCAAAGTTTAATTGAGTATTTCTTTCCAGGTTTATAAGGTTCTACGATTCCATAAACAGCCAAAGGATTACTTTTTTTTTTTTGATATCACAAAATGTTCTTAATGAAAACGCCTTCATTTTGTCTTCCTATCATACATGAAATTTTATTACTAGCTTTACATTATAAGATATTTAAAGGATATAGTGGCTTTTCAGCTTCTTCATATGAAGAAAATATTTTTCTGGCCCAGTACCTCTTATTCGCCTTTAATTTCTTTCCCATTGTCTGCTGTGATGGCTTCTGGATGAAGCACAATTGAATGAATATTCCTTACCAGATTTTATTGAAACACACAAGCAAGCAATTTTAAATGCTGTTTTACAGTGAATCCAGGAAGTCACACATGGGATTATATTATATGTTGTCAATTCTCATTAATGAGTAGCAATCAATTAATAACTTGTGTGTTAAGTTATGCAAAGATTACTATATTCAATAGACACAAATTAATTATAAATTAAATTTCTCTTATAAGTTTACTGTGTATTTGTTGTATTATTTTGGCCTTCACTGATACATTTTTACTGGATATAAATGGTGTCTGATCCAAATTTGTTACTATTTAGTTAATTCATTTTATGAGCCATCATTGATGTTTTTCATTACTACCCTTTTAGTGTGGATTCTTATATGTGTGCAGGTCAGTATGTGTACCCAAGTGTATGTGAGGGTGCCTTATGTGTTGGCTCAAGACACCAGGTGCTCTGGCCTTTGGGATACTATGTGCTTTCCCCTCTCTGTCACCCATCTTGCTATGTGAGCATTAGAATTATAGGCAGCTGTGAAAACTTCTGGCTTTATGCAGGTAGTGGAGATTTGAACTCAGACTTTCATACTCAGAAAGCAGACACTGTACTGACTGAGGCAGCCACCCTCATCTCTTTCATCTCTTGACTGCTGGACCTTGTGGCTCATGCCCAAAATGCCAGTGTATAAAAGGCTGCAGTTGCAGGCTCTGACAGAGTTAGAGGGTCATCCTGTGCTACCGGGAGTTCTGAGCCATCCAGGTTTAAAAAGCAAGAACAACTTGTTTAAAAAATCCAAAGTTTTTTTTTTCTCATTGTATTTTACATAATCTTCTTATCGTGTTTTCACATTTAACTGTGTTATTTTATTAAAATATGGATATCTGCTTCTAACTGGAGTTCCTCAGTTTGGGGATATGTTTGTGCTTGGGTTTAGCCTATGATTCAGAATAATCATGACATTTACAAGATTCTAGAAAATGCCTAAGCTAGTGATGTTATTCCCCCTCCCACTTTCCTTCTTTTCAGTCATCACTATAAGATTCATCTGTTCACTTTTGTTTGTGTTGCAGTAAACTTGACTCACACTACACCAGCCATTTTGCAGCTGCTGTGGAGAAACAAACAAACAAACAAAAAGAAAGACATAGATTTTGTAATCCTTAAATTTATATCTTAGTATTTTGCATCACAACCTTATTAATACATTTTTGTAGAACAATATGATATCATAAAGTATTATCTACAATGTATATTATTATAATATTTGTATATATAAGTATATAAAGTGGAAACTTTTCTAGTTGTTCTTTAGCTGTGGCCTAGTTACATTGATTTGTAAGTGTTTGTGTCACATAATTATTTTTGGGTCTTATCATTCTGGATTTGATAGTAATTGAACATGACAGGATTATGATTGTTTTTTATTTGACTAGAATGAAGAGGGTAAAGTTTTACTTTTTGTGAAAAACTTTAAATGAGATTAGGTATATTTATTCAAACTCTTCAAGAATTTTTATTTGTAAAAGTTATTCATATAAAATTGCACCTCATTCCCACTTATGCATACTTAGGCATTGATCCCTGACATGTGAATTATTACACCACTGCAAAATTATTGTTTGAGGGGGGCATTTGATGTAAGACCTTGAAAATTTTTTGTAACTAAAGTGTGATGGCATTGATCTTGATCTCCTCCTCCGGATTCACCTCCCCATAAACAGACACATTCTTTAAAACTAATTTAAAAGAACTTGAATATACAGACTGTGAAGAATGTAAACCTTGCATCACATTTTCACCATTTGCTTGGCTTCTAAAACATATTCCATAGGACATTTAGATACATCCTTTTTGTCAGCATCTTACTGTACACGGTGTTATTAGCATGTACGTTTGGTTAGTGTTGGTTACATTCTGATATGACATTTGACATTATTGCCCAGTCCAGAACTATTAAAAACTCTGACAGGTGGGAAAAAGAGAAAGACGAAATATCTACCTCAACATCAACATCTTTTTTTTCTGTTTTAAACATATTTTATTGCAATGCAAGTTTTTAAAAATTTTATTAATTTATTCAGATTACAAATCAATTGTTATCCCATCACTTGTATCCTCTCATTCCTCCCTCTCTCCCACTTTCACCCTATTCCTCTCCTGTAGGTCTATGACCAAGGGAGACCCCCTCCCCCTTTATATGGTCATAGGCTATCAAGTCTCATCTTGGTAGCCTGCTTATTCTTTCTTTGAGTGCCACCAGACCTCTCCACCCAGAGGAGGTGGTCAAATATGGAGCACCAGAGTCCATGTCAAAGTCAGTCCCTGCCCTACACATAACTGTGGAGAATGTCTTGTCCATTGGCTAGATCAGAGCAGGGGTCAATGTTTACTACTTGTATTGTCCTTGGTTAGTGCAATAGTTTGAGCAGACCATCCTGTGCCCCGATCCACCCATCATGATGTTTCTCTTGTAGGTTTCTAGGACACTCTGGTTTCTTCTATTTCCCCATCTCCTATATTTTTCTTACCTAGAGTCTCAGTAGGATGTCCGCCCATCTATCCCAATCTTCTTTTTTTTTTATTTTTATTGATTTGTTCATATTACATCTCGATTGATAGCCCTTCCCCTGTTTCCTCCCATTCTTCCCTCCCTCCCACTTCCCCCTTCTCCCCTTCCCTATGTCTGTGATTGAGGGAGACCTCCTCCCCCTATATATGCTCTTAGAATATCAAGTCTCTTCTTGGTAACTTGCTATTCTTCCTCTGAGTGCCACCAGGCCTCCCCATCCAGGGGACGTGGTCAGAAAAGGGGCACCAGATTTCCTGTGAGAGTCAGATCTTACTCTCCACTCAATGGTGGAGAATATCATGTTCGTTGGCTAGGTCTTGGTAGGGGTTCGAAGTTTACTGCCTATATTCTCCTTGGCTGGTGCCTTAGTTTGGGGAGGACCCCAGGACCCAGATCTGCCAATCTTCTAATAAGTGAAGACTTTCGTGGGACATGCCTTTTGAGCTAGTGCCCAATTATAAGTGAGCTATTCCACTCCTTGGAATATACTCAGAAAATGCTCCACCACACAACAAGAACATATGCTAACCCATGTTCATAGCAGCCTTATTCATAATAGCCAGAACTGGAAACAACCTCAATGCCCCTCAGTTGAAGAATGGATAAAGAAACTGGTACATTTACACTATGGAATACTACTCAGCTATTAAAAACAAGGAAATTCTGAAACTTATGGACAAATGGATGAGACTAGAGATGATCATACTGAGTGAGGTAACCCAGAAGCAGAAAGACTTACATGGTATATAACATCAATATGGTTTAATTCTGCAAAAATACCAAGGCCAAGGGAGAAAATGGGTTGCTAATGCAAGGCTTAACTGTAGGATCACAAGAGATAAGAAAATGTGTACAGTTCTCATGATTTGCCACATAAACATTGATGTCATAGATGAAAGGAGCTGGAAAATATCATTAAGCAATATTTCTCTCACACCCGAATGATCACCCCAAGTTTCAAGGCAAACCAGCTTAAATCTCAGGTGCCCAAAGTTTAGAGGCCCAGGAGAGATCCTTCTCTGTTTTTGGATACTGCTATCTACCTTTGGTCCAGAATTGAAAAATGTTGCCTATAGAAGATAATTTGAGCCTATTTTGTAACCAAAAGGTAGGACAAATTTTGCATTTATATAGTAGCTATAGCACTGAGGTAAATCACTGATGGAATAAAAGAGAAAAAGAAATGTGTAGGTATAAGAATGAAGACTATCTTAATTTGATACAGTATTTTTAATAAAGTCATCCATTGAAGGTATTATAGCTTTGTTTTTGGGTTAACTTTTAAATGAGATTTGTTTTTGGTTATGAATTCTTGTGGTCTATCTGTTATGAGGACACAGAGAGTGTTAATAAACATATCATTTACCTCGTACCTTATACTGATGCAAGGGCTTAAATAATGCTGAATGTTCTATGGTTTCCAGTCCTCCAAGCAATTCATTCTGCTTTCCATGCAAACAGCAACTGTTCCCTGTGTTAATAACAGATAGGCTTTTTGATGGTGAGAACAACCCCTCCAATACACTACTTCTTTAAAGGAGGTCCCCAATGATCTTTTATTGACAAAGTATTGGGAAAATAAAAAATTATGAACTTCTGTCTCAGCTAGCCTGGAGTTGTTTCTAAAATCAATCTCGTATTCAAACATAGAACATAGTTCAATGGGCTTTTTCTCTCTCCTCCATTCCTTGCTTAGGGCAAGGCCAATGAGCTTTGAAGTGCTCTAGGTTAGCTGTCTTTTTCATCTTATTAGGGCATCATTTGTAGCTGGAATTCTGATTAAATTTTAGCTACTGAAATTTGAGATTTATAAACGCATGCTGAAGACACAACATAGTAGTTGTAGCAATAAAATAGTACTATGAAGAGTGAGTGATGTGTATGCCTGGAACTTACATTTCAGTTATTAAATATTGATTCTAAGTTATGACAAGCTTGGATATACTTATAAAAATAGGGAATCCCTTCAGGTACCATCATGAAATATCTGTAAATGATCAATTTTATAAGACTTTACATGAAAAAATATTAAGAATATAAAAAAGTGTACAGTATTTAATTCCCTTTTGTCCCAATTTCCATTTATACATTTATATTTACTCTAAATTATATTTCATGATTTAGTCTCATATTTTAATAGATATTTGAAAGGAATATTTTCCTTAATGCTGAGCTCCAGACCCTATGGAAAGACCTTCAAATAAGTGATCCAGATATCCCTTTTGGATACACACATGCTGCATGATCCTCAATGAACATAATATGTATGAGAACAAGATGAGAGTGTATGAATGTCCATTACTCCATCAACCCCATCATAATTGGAATTGTCTCCATAATCATATGAAGTATGAAGCTGAAGAAAGTGTTGCTCATCAGGATAAATTGTGATCTTCTGGCTGGAAGTGGTCCACCTTCTGCTCCCAGTAATAGCTACAGTTAGGTCTAGTTTTGAAGCGACAGCACACTCCACATTCTGAGATCTAGCCTTATTGTTTACAGTTAATATTGGGTCTCCCCTTTGGGCTTGTCACCAGGTGAAGACTCAAATAGAATAATGCTCTAAGACCATTTGTTCTTAATGAAAGTAATTTGTTATGAGCTGAAGGAAAAGTGTCCTTTGTCCTTCTGCCAAAACAGCCTTCTTATGTGTTCGTTGAGGTCATTCAGAATAATGGGAATAATACAAAATGCTTGGAGATAAAACACTAGTGGAATGATGCAAAGTGTTTTTCTAGAACAATACCAGATACCAATGAACATGTATATCCTATTTTCAGACATCTATTAAAAATATGATACCTTCATCATTTTTAATTGCATTTTCCTATATGACATCTTTATGACCTCGCTATTCACTTGATAAAATGTTTTTGAGAAGTTATTTATTAGGGTGATGGTAGGAAATGCACAGGTAGAAATAACATTTATAAAGCACATATTTGTAACTCTTTATAACATGTCATAGTGTTTTATGCTTAATAGTCATTCATATTAAGAACATTAAAAGAATGATCTATAATTGTCTTAGATTAATAGGTCAAAAAAAGAGTGAAATATGAAGGAAGGTAAGGATCATTTTGCTGAAGAAATCTATGGCTAGGTGAGATACTAGTATAGTGGAGGCTTTCTGTGTCTCATAGCCACATAGTCTGACAGTGACAAACATTTGGGAAAAAATGTCATTTAGTGGTTTTGCTTTATCACTGTGCTTAGTAACTTCACTGTGACCTAGCCATCCAGAACAAATGAGTTTGGTCTTTCTTTCCTATGGCTGCTTCTGTTAGGTGCATATTTCAGGCACTTTGTCTTCATTTTCTGTAACTTTGTTGCTGAGACTCTATATCCCTCCTCAATGAGAGATGTGAGAGTAAGAGATGCAAAAGTAACCAATTCAGTTCATTTGAATTTGAAAAAAAAAGGAAGATCTGTAGAAATTGTACCCAGTCTGATTCTAGATGACAATGATTCTATAACAAATGAGATCTCCACTGTGAGGACCCTATACTAAGAGTGTACACACTGCAGGAGTCTCCTTTAATGGCTGTACATGCATTGTTCTTTTGTTGTCACTGCTGTTGAATATAGATTTTTATCTCATCCGGACAACAGCTTCTCCTCTCTCTTCTCCTCCCAACTCCCCTCTACTTCTGCTTTTCCAAACTGCAGGCTCCCTCTGTCTCTCATCCAGAAAGAGCAAGCCTCTAAGAGAAAACTATCAAACATGACAAAAGAAGATAAAATGAAACAAGGCAAAAGCCTTCACACCAAGGTTGAACAAGGGAACCCAATCAGAGGAAAAGAGTCCCAGAAGCAAGGAGTTCAAGACACGCCTGCTCCCGCAGGTAGGAGTCTCATAAAGACAAAAAGTGAATAGCCACAACATATATGCAGAAGACCTGGTACAGACCCCTGTAGGCCCAGTACTTTCCATTTCAGTCTCTGTGAACCCATATGCATCCTCCTTAGTTGATTCAGTGGGTTATGTTTTCCTGGTATCTATCCCCTACAATCTTTCCTCCCCCTCTTTCACATGATTCCCTGAGCACCAAAGGGACAGACCTGATGGAGACCTCCAATTTATATCCTTCCACCAATCCAGCCACAAAACCTATGACCTGTAATTTGTTCTGCCTACAAAATGTGATGGGGCAGTAGAGCCACAGAACTCATAGGAGTGACCAACCAATGTCTCATTTAACTGGAGTTCCATCCTACTGCCCGGACGGCCTAGAACTGGAGTCCGCAAAGCCCAGAGACCTAGGGTATAATCAAATACCATTGGTCTGAAAAATTAAATTAACAAAATGATTCTTAACGACATGCAGCCACATCCATAGGTTTCAGCTTTGCCCAGTTGTCATCAAAGAGGCTTCCCCTGACAGCAGATGCAGAGACCCACAGTCAGAAATTATACCTTGCTGCTCCTATCATCCTGCTAAGTGTTGGAGAGATTTTTTTTTTGCTTGAGAATTTTTAAGATATGGGTAACTCAGTTATTAGGAAGCAGTTCTAACCAGTTCTTTTTCTCTAGTGTTTATATGGTTACACAGTACATTTTTTTTTACATTAGTCTTAACCTTTATATAGACTTATTTCTGGAAACTGTATTTATACATAAGAAAGGCCAGAACATGATATTTAAATGGAACTTGTAGTACATATGTTAAGTACTTACAATGTTGCTGTCTTTGTGCTTTAAAATGTCTTCAGCAATTATTAACTTGTCATATAATTGACTGTAGTATTGCTTAGTGTTTTAAGGGGTGGTAACAAAATGGTGACTCTTGTGCTGTAGTCTGAGAATTTTATCCGTGTTGCCACAATATGTATTTTAGAAGAAACATTATGGAAGCTGAGGAGGGAATTTATCATTTTTAGCCATCTGGCTCTTTAATTACAAGCCTTTTTCCCCCTTGAGACTATTCATTGGGGTATTAGGATCAACTCTGCTGCTGTACTGTGTACTGCTAGCAAATGGATTGAGATGATCATCTTAAAGCTGTCATGAACAGGAAAGACACATGGCACCCTTAGACTCCGATTAAACAAAAATTAGTTGGTTCTACAGTGTATGAGGTTTCAGGTGTTATAAATTATACATCACAAGAAAATAATCCGCTTACTATTTTCTTCATTATAATAGAAACAGGAAGATTCTTTTCTAAGAGTTTTGTCAGGAGTCACTGGAAACAGAAATGTAATTTAACAGCGCTTAGCAGAGTCTACATAAAGATAACAATAATAATGACACACACCAGCTAACAGGATAATTGTACTGATAATTGGAAGATGTACTTCCTTGGCTGTAGTGTTTATACTGTGTGGTACAACAATGTTACTAAGATTTCATCAACATCCGTAAAATGCAAATTAATTAATGGATTCACACTGCATCTAAGTATTAGCACACATTTGTAGCAGAATCAAATTATAAGGTAGGCTTGTAAAAATATTACATAACAGAAAACCATTTTTGTTAAAGCTTGAGATGATAACATTATGGGAGGTTTGTTCTTACACTTAGAACACATGTTTCTAAAATATTAAGTAGAGGAGATAAGCAAATAGAAAAGTATAACAAAAATTTCAATTAAATTTAGAGACATACAAACAAAGACATTTTTGTCCTATTTGCCTGGAAGTGATTGACAATAAAATGTAATATTCTGACAATTATTATTCCTTAGCACAGATAGACGGAGTCTCTGAGTCTCCCATATTGATTGTTTGAATTAATTAGTGCCTTGCAGCTATTTCATTATATTTTAAAAAACAAAACAAGACTCGGAAAGCAAATAAGCCAATAAATTAAGTTTCAATTTTTAAATGATAAAATCCTCTTTTCTCCCTGTATTTTGCCCTCCACCACATGGTGAGCCTGCCTCCTTTGTCTATGTGTCATCTCATATAAAGCACTGTGTTATTATATTAACTTATTATGGACAAAAACATCACAAGTAAGCCTGACACTTTGAGAATAAAAATATATTATTGTTCTTGTAGATTATCTTTTATTCTGTGGGGGCATGCATATATGTGTGGTTTCTGTGTGTTTGCATGCATGTGAGTAAAGATGTGTACAAGGTTGTGTGGGAAGGTTACAGGCAGATGTTGGGTATCTTTGTCAGTTGCTCTCCATTTTGTTTATTATGGTAGGTTTGCTTCCTGAATCCAGATTTAGCCAATTCTTGCTAATCTACCTAGCCAATTTGTCCAGGTTTCTCTTGTCTCTCTCTACAGACCATGGGATTACACATGACTTTCATGTGGGTTCTGGTGATCCTAACTCTGATTTTTATACTTGCCAAAATGCTTCATCCACAGAACCATCACCCAAGCTCTGTGAATACTACTCAGCTATTAAAAACAAGGATTTCCTGAAATTTGTGGACAAACAGATTGAGCTAGAAATGATCATAATGAGAGAGTTAACTCAGAAGCAGAAAGAGTCAAATGGTATATACTCATTAGCCCAAGGGATATGTCCCATGAAAGTCTTCACTTACCAGGAAAGTAGGACAGAGGGGAGGACATCCTATTGGGACTGAAGAGAGAAGCATGGGAGATGGGGAAATAGAAGGATCCAGAGGATCCTAGAAACCTACAAGAAGAACATTATGATGGGCAGAACTGGGCCCAAGGGTCCTTCTCAAACTATGGCACCAGCCAAGGACAATACATGCAGTAAACTTCGAATCCCTACCCAGATCTAGCCAATGGACAAGACATTCTCCACAGTTGAGGGGAGAGTAGGGACTGACTTTCACACGAACTCTGGTGCCCCATATTTGACCATGTCCCCTGGATGGGGAGGCCTGGTGGCACTCAGAGGAAGGATAGCAGGCTACCAAGAAGAGACTTGATACCCTATGAGCATATACAGGGGGAGGAGGACCCCCTCATACACAGTCATAGGGGAGGGGAGTAAGGGGAAAATGGGAGGGAGGGAGGAGAGGGAGGATACAAGAGGTGGGATAACAATTGAGATGTAATATGAATAAATTAATAAATATATTTTAAAAAATAAAAATAAAAAATCTTTACGTCTGTATTTGATTCTCAAAACATTTCTGCACTGTTGAATTTACCTTACATATGTTCAGATTTCATGTTTCTACTATAGTGAATTTGTAACTGACTAATACATTACATATTTTATGAAAAATTTTACTGGAGTTGGAAAGCGATGTGAGAATGTATTATTCAATAGTATTTGAGATTCTTTTTAATAACCAAGTTTATTCCCCTCTTTTAAATCATCCTTATTCCCAATTGGAATTTTGCTCAAAGTAGAGACTAATCATTTGTAATTCCCTGAAGAGCTTAAAGCTAAAGCTATATGGAAAGGCTTCAGATACAGCTCTATTATTGCTATAATAAGCATAATTTTTATGGCTTGGTATGCTAGACTGCCCCTGAGTAGCCTTTGAGTCTTTGAATTGTGAATTACAGAAAATTTCATAACAGTTTGTATATCAGCAGATAAATGAAATCTAAATCTGTAGGAATTTTTTTAGAAGAAAAGTTCAATTAAAAGCACTAAGTGTAAAATAGCCTCTTGTTTTTATCTCACTACTATAGCATTATGAGAAAAGATTGTTTCATAATGAACGTTATATACGGATCTTGCAATAATAGGTTTTTAGTGAAAACAATCATCTTGAACACTTAAAATATTCTTCTGAGCATAGAGAACAATATAGAAGAAGCAAAAAAAAAATGAAATAGCAAATTGAAATGCAAAAGAAATATCCTTTCTAAATGGGTATATTTTTGTTTCATTTTATATACAAATATTTTATGTAATATATAGATATATCAATTTTTTGACATCATTACTAAATTATTAATCTGTATTAACTATGCTACTAGCACAAGTGTCTGGGAATCATAAATAGAAAACTATACAAAATGAAGATTTTATTGCACAAAGTTAAAAACTGGAGAATAATGAGAGAAGAGGCTAAAATGTGTCATTGTAGACAAAGCAAAGTCCTACAACATTTTTATGTTTCTGAATTTCACCACTCAGTAGTTCTCCGATAATTTAGCTACGCACTTTTCACTGTTCCATTGTTTGGCCTAAGTATTCGCATAAATTATTCATTTTCTTGTATCAAGTGACTCAGGTATGAAAAGATAACATCTTCACAAATGTCATCTACCACTAAAGTGAAAACCCACAGCATGCTGCCTTCCAAAGCGTAGTCTTGCAATACATAGACAATAGAGATGCAATCGTATTGACAGAGGTGATAAAATGAAAGGCACAGAAGTGTTATGCATTTGTATTCTGCAAGGCTGAGATCAGTTCTATAGAGACATCAAGAGTTAGCAAAGTGCATGGCAGCTTCTCATAAGATTTCTAGCAAATGAAGGCCCTATTGTCCAGATTAACACGAGATAGATTTACTGCATGGTATGCATACACAAAGTCATCTAATTTTCAAATAATCTCTGGAGGTTCATTACCGCACTGAAAATTAAAATCAAAACAAAAAAGGAGGCAAAATAAATATTTATTTTGATTATGCAGCTACTGACTTACAAAGATAACTGTGAAAAAAAGTGTAGCTCCAAGATTCACGGTCAACATTCGATTCCTTGTAGTATTAAGCTCTTTACATAAAATGTACCAGTACGATTATGGCCCTTTAGTATCTGAAGAAATTAGGCTTTACTGTTGGTGAGAGTGTAGACTGTGGCACCCACTGAGGACATCAGTGTGGAGGTTCCTCATAAAGCTAGAAATAGAAGTATCAGGTGACTCAGTTAAACCACTTCTCGGACTGTAGCCAGAGGACTCTACATTCTACTACAGATAAACTTGCACAGTCCTGTTTATTGCTGCTCCGTTCACAACAAATAGGAAATAAAATCAGCCAAAATGATCATTGACAAGTGAATGGATAATGGAAATGTGGCACACATATGCAATGCGATTCTTTTCAGTTATGGAGAAAAAAAAATGCAATTATGAAATTTGCAGATAAGTGGACAGAATTAGAAAGGATTATGCTGAGTATTGTAACCCAGGCCTGAAGAGATAAACACCCCAGGTTCTCCCTCACATGTGGACCTTAACTGAATCTTTACTTTTGTGTGTTTAACATGGAGCAGCTGTAAAAGCCAGCAGCCTAGAAAGGGGCCATATAGGCGTCTTAAGTGAGAGGGCGTAGGGCATAAATGATGTAAAAGTAGAGAGGGTAAACATTTTGGGTTCAAGCCAACCGGGGGATGAGGAAGATGGGGGGTAGAGAGAAAAGCTTAACCAAAATGAAGGATGTCTAGGAAAGTCATGTATAAAGAATGTGTGCTTTAGAATCCAGAGGAGCTAACTAGCCCTTTAACAGTACACAGTTGACCATGCACACTTGGAAGCCGTATTTCAAGATCCTCTTGGGAAAATTTGACTCACTCATCATTCTCATTTATATAATGGGAAATATGTCAAAATATGTTATTACAACAATTAAATAAAACATGTTCGTAAAAATTTGAACAGTGTGTGGTTTTGGTTAAACCTCAGACAATAGTGTACGTTTAGGAGCTAAGTGATATGGAGCAAAGCGCTTGCTATCATATGCCTCAGCTCTCTCATGATGATAGCTGTTGCCTTGAGGAGTTGTTACAAGGCTCGTGAGAGGCAACAACGCAAGTGTTTTACAGAGGGGCCTGGCAAAAAGCCAGCACTCCAAGAGTAAGCCAGCAGCAGCAGCAGTTACCCTCCTGTGCTTCTGTGTCAGTCTGGATACATCCGGCCAGGTGTCTCTTTGCCCCTGCAGGTCCACGAAAGTATGGCTGTTGCTATGACAGCTTCCTGCTTTGACATTGGGTATTGGGGGAGGGGGCGGAGATACAGAGGCAAGCTAGCAAATAAGTCAGAAATTGGAGGAGGCTGAGGTCACAGTGGAAAGCACCACAATCAGGAGTAGTGCAGAGAATGGGGTTGCTAATTTTCAGGGGCTACCTATACTGGGTAGAATGATTCAAAGTCTAGAGATCAGTGCAAGCAATATTAATGTGTGTGTGGGGGGGGTGCTGACTGACATTAAAGGTCTCCATGTGCTTTTGCCTTTTCTCTCCCTAATAATGTTAGAATATCTTAAATCTAGCAGGACTATCCTGTTCGCTCTACTTTAGATATATCATAAAAATTAAAATGCAGGTGCCAATGTGAGATGGCAGAGGTGAGTGAAAAGTAAGAAAAGGGATAGCTACATATAATCTATGTGCTAAATACTGCCAGGTACACAGAATTGAGTGGAATTCTCTATTTACTAAGCATTTTTACTATATATGAGCAAGTAAAACTATCATGTCTACACTTTATTAGAGACTCAGATTTTGAAACAAACATAATAAGCAGTAATTACCTAAAGATTATGATCCTCAGCTATGTTATTCCAGAATGTGATAAGTACAACTTTTCATATGTATAAATTGAACTTACTTTCTACAATTATAAGCTTAGTTGATTACCTACCCGTCTTCTTAAGGTTGAATATGAACATGAGGCACCTTGTATTGGCATGCAGTCAAGGAGGGATAGTTCATCATTAACATTGCATATTAGTGACTTTGTATACATAGAAAACTGTGGCCTCTTAAAGATAACTATATTGTTCATCCTATAAAAAGGTTTGATAATAAAGGAAATTCTGAAAAAATTATAACAACAATTAAAGACCATTACTCATGAGGGACCTCAGTGTGTTATATTATGCATATTTTAGTGGGCCGATTCCTATCCTTCAGTATTCTCTAATAATTTTCTATTCTGCCAGACATGCAATGGGAGTGGGTGGAGAAAGCATGCTACCTTATGTCCGTCTATGAGGCATCACAAGCAAACAATGGCCACAGCAACATACACTGACTCTCTGAAACTGTGAGGAAGCTTCCAATTAACATGACTACTGAGTGCCAATGGTCAGATCTCGTTTGTGCAGCCATTTCTAGGAAAAGCTCTTTTACAGCTGACTTTGTGATATTCTTGCTCTTTTTGTCCCCTCTTCCACAATGGACCCTGAGAAATACATGTAGTCATACATGTATTCACTGGGGCTCAGCTCCCCACAAACGATTGACTTCTGCACTGCAACCAGTTGTGGTTTTCTGTGATGCTCTCTATTTGCTGTAAAAAGAGTGTTTTTTGAAGAGGGTTGATAACTATATTTACCTGTGGATGTAATGGTAAGGCAGAATGCAGTTCAGAATGATTTTGATCCAGAAAACTGGTAGTATTAGACTCTCTTCTAAGATCCATGATGTCACTAACCTCAGGTAGTTGTCTATATTTCTAGTACCAGATACAATTTCTTTTCTGTTGAGTAGGACTTCGGTTCAATTATAGAGATTTTACCACCAATATATGAGTCTCACTCTTTGTACCCTTATGGATATCTTGCCCTGATGGCTACTGTTGTGGTCTGTAGGTGTCACAGATGGGTAGGAATATTAACTGAGTCTCTCTATTGACAGTTTACATTGTTCTTTCTGGGACTATGAAAGATAGACCTCAGTAAATGTGCTTACAGGTTAGATACAACTCAAATCATTTTATCCCTGTATCCTATGTCTGTGGTGTCATCAATAATAGGCATTTGCTTTCAGCATCTCAGTGGTGTCAACCAAGGACAATAGGAATAGTCTACCTTGTTTAGGAGACATTTGAAGTACCTTGACCAGACACTCAGAAGAAGCTCTCATGGGCTTAGTGCTGAGTTTTCATTAGTGTATAGTTCTTGTGGGGAGCATTGCCAGCTCACCCAAGTGGCATAATATAGTCTCTCTCTCTCTCTCTCTCTCTCTCTCTCTCTCTCTCTCTGTGTGTGTGTGTGTGTGTGTGTGTGTGTACTACACTTATATGTGTTGTCCTAGTCACTGTCCTAAGCTATGAAAATACATGATAAATGACACAAAATTTAAAAGAAAGGATTTAAATGGGGACTTCCTTACAGTTTCAGAGGGTTAGTCCTGGCTATTATGTAGGACAGCAGAGCAGCAGGCAAGCAAGCATGGTGCTGAGATCTTACATATTATCTGCAAAATGGAGCCAGAGAGAGCAGAACTGGCTCTGGCTGTGACACTTCAAACCTCAAAATCAATTCCTAGAGACACACCCCCTCCCTCCGCCAGCAAGGACGCACCTCCTAATCCTTTCTAAACAGTTCACCTAGTGGGAATCAAATATTCAAATATATGAGTTAGTGGATGCCATTCTTATTCAAACCGCCACATAAACACTTTAGGTAATTTTAAATAAAGGCAAGACAATATTATTCCTTAAGGTTTGTCAAATAACTTTTGTGCCCTTTGTCCCTCCCCCTTCCTTCTCCTTTTGTATTGACCAGTAGCCACTGTCCCTAGTTAAATGTTTTCTCCCCAGTTTTTCAGTTTCCCTGGTCCTGTTAATTCCTTCTCAAGGCCCTCCACACCCTGTGTTTCTTTACACTTCCCTGGTTTCTGTAGTTACTCTTTGTGATATATTTACATCAGAATATTTGGAGCTAGAAATTGCAGGTGAGAGAAAAATATGTCGCATTTTTGTTTCTGGGTCTGAGTTACAATGCTCGACATAATATTTTCTTGAACCATCCGTTTTCCTGCAAATTGCATTTCTTTCCAGCTGAAGAGTACACCATTGTGTATATGACCAAATTTTATTATGAATTCATCACTTGAAGGACATTTAGGTTGCTTGTATTACATTTCTATTGTGCTTAGGGAGGTAAAGAGTTGGGAAAAATCCATGGCATAGGATGTAGAATTCATTGGTCATATGTAGATGAGCAATGTATGTGATTCTTATGGTAGTTTTATTTTTAATATTCTGGTGACTCTCCACACTGATTTTCACAGTGGCTGAATTAGTTTGAAAATATGCATTTCTGGGCTGGAGAGATGGCTCAGAGGTTAAGAGTACTGTCTGCTCTTTCAGAGGACCTGAGTTCAATTCCCAGCAACCTCATGGTGGCTCACAACCATCTAGAATGAGATCTGGTGCCCTCTTCTGGCCTGCAGGTGTACACTATATGCATAATAAATAAAAAATCTTTAAATAAAAAAGAAAAGAAAATATGCATTTCTGTTTTTCTAGTTCTATTTATATGTTCTTTCTTTTATATTAGTCAAAAATTCTTTTATTTTTTACATATACATTTATATTATCACACATATATACAATAAACTACCTATAGCTAGAAGAACTATGACACAATCAGGAATTATATAAATGTTACATTCTTAGTGTTTTAGCTATTTGTATTTGGCATCTTTGAAGAAAACATCTTTACTATGTTGGTTGGTGTGTCTAAAATTCTGAATGTATATCAATCTCCATCGCATCCTGTTATTATCAACTTAAAATATCTATCTAGATCTAAAAACATCTTAAGCTCTAAACCATTAATCTTCATTGTAAAACTAAGCTACCTGGTCTTAAACTCCATCAGAGACTTGAGAAGGAATAAACTTGATTGCCTGAGTATACCAGTAGTGCAGGTTAGTAGCTTTCTAAATGAGAAGACAACAAAGACAATTTGTTTCCTGAAGAGTCATCCACAACTCTCTAAAATGTTGGAGTATCTTCTTCAGCTTTCTGGTCCAATATATACAGACATATTTGTGAGGCAGGAATTATTGAGGACTTGTTTACCCTGTCTTGGCAGAGTTTGGACGTCCACTCTGCCTACATCCAAGCTTGTCCTTTTTTAGGCAGAATTCTGTCTATGGTAGAGACAAGGACATTTTGCCCAATGGCTTGTTTGCCACATTAGAAGCCACCTGCATAAGGAAATTCTTTGATGCTCATCATCCTCTTTGAGTTAGGTTGGGTGTTGCCAGGGGTTAACCTGTCTCATTGTCAGTGAATTTTAAAATAATAAAACTATTTTTAAATGCCACATTATGTATGTATTTGATGTTTTTGAAGGCCTTATCTAACTATACTACCTAGTCTTTCTATAGAATCATAGCTATCTGTTGCACCTAAGATCATATTCTTGTGATAAAAGCAGACTAGTAATTGACATGAGTATGATTTGATCAACTAACAATTAACTTGTATAACTTATTTATCCTAACAGCCTGCAGTAGCACTTTCAAAGTATTGGAAGTAAATATTGTATTATAATTGAGTTATATGAAAAAAATATATATATAATGTGAAGAATAATCTTACATTTGAATTCTATACCAATGTATCTAGAATTAATCTTATTTTGCATCTATATACCAAATTCTATAGTAGTGAATTAAAAATAACCTTGTGAGTGACAATTGAGGCATCAAGTTGAGCAGATTCACTAATCTACTTTTTGTTCTATTTTCCATTTCTTAAATTTCTGCTTTTGTCTTTATTAATATTTCTCTGTTTTTTTTCCAGGAGAGTTTTACGATTTTAAAATAAAGCCAGACAGAATCAATAATAGTATTTACATGCTCATAAGTAGATGGAAAGGAACCATTTGATAAAATTTATCAGTTCTTTATAATAAAATTATTGACTTAATTATGTACAGGAGAGTCATACCTCACTCACTACAATAGATCTAGAGAACAAACCTATAGCTGACATTATTCCAAGTGAGAAAAAACTGAAAATATTTTCTTTAAGATCAGCAGCAAGGTGCCCCATATTTGACCACATCCCCTGGATGAGGAGGCCTGGTGGCACTCAGAGGAAGGATAGCAGGCTACCAAGAAGAGACTTGATACCCTATGAGCATATACGGGGGAGGTGGTCCCCCTCAGTCGCAGTCATAGGGGAGGGGAGTAAGGGGAAAATGGGAGGGAAGGAGGAATGGGAGGACACAAGGGATGGGATAACAATTGAGATGTAATATGAATAAATTAATAAAATATATTTAAAAAGCAGTAGCAACACAGAAATATATTATCACTATTCTCATTCAACATATTACCAGGGAATTCAGCAGAAAAATTAAGCAAGATGAAGAAATAAAAGGTAAATCATAGATAAAGAGTTAAAAAAAAAAAGGAACACAAAGCATCTTTATTTTCTAAAAGTATCATTCTATAAATAGAAAATAATAGTTTCTTCAAAAAATCAGAACTGATAGATAAGATAAAATATCACTAAACAAAACCAGTGCACAAAACTCAGCAGCTTCCTCTGCACCAACAACAAACTCATTCAGGAAGACAACAGGAAAACAATCCTGTTCCCATTAGCCATCATGAATGAAATAAGAAAACCAGTGAATACGCCCAAGCACCGAAATACCATATAGTCAAAAATGTAAGACAGAGATAAAAAATGGAGAGACTGGAAGTGGGTGACTCCATAGGACTGTATATTTGGAGAATTAGCATTGAAAGAGTGGCCATACTGCTCAAATCATCTTACATTGTCCTTACAAATGCCATCACCATACCAATGCCATTTTCCAGAGAGCTAGAAAATAAGGTTCTTACATTTTCTGGAAGGATTAAAGTTCCATGTAGCCAACAAAATTCTGAGAAAAAAAAAAAGAGCAAAACACAGAAGCATACAATCTTTTATGCTTTCTGGACTTAATGGGGGAATCAAGAACACATTCTTCTAAAAGAAAGTTATGCAAGTAAATGTCTATGTTGAAGTTCTCAACAGTTCTTCATGCTGAAATATGGCAGCATTTTAAAATAATTATTTGAAAAGAGGTTCCTGGAGATCATTAGTTAAGGCTATTATAATTGGATGTCTCAGCCCCAGAGCAGAAGGAACAGGGTCCTCTCCTTTTTCCAGGAAAGAGTGCTCTCACGGGATCACTATAGCTAGCACCCAGGATTGTAAAAGTAAACCTCTAAGGCCAGTTATAGCACATAACATTCCCAAGCCCCTCCCCTCTACACTTTCCGCTCCTCCCTTGCCTGTCCTGAATGACTCCTGAGAATATGGGTTGGGTATTAATACACCACTTTGTGCAAACACAATAGCTGAAAACTTGCAAAACCAAAAGCAATTCTATATGGTTGTTCTTTTTTTAAAATATGTTTTATTAATTTATTCGTATTACATCTCAACTATTATCCCATCCTTCATATCCTCCCATTCCTCCACCCTCCCATTTTCCCCTTACTCTCCTCCCCTATGACTGTGACTGAGGGGGACCTCCTTCCCCTGTATATGCTCATAGGGTATCAAGTCTCTTCTTGGTAGCCTGCTATCCTTCCTCTGAGTGCCACCAGGCCTCCCCATCCAGCGGACGTGGTCGAATATGGGGCACCAGAGTTTATATGGTTGTTCTTAAAAAGGAAGTTACTTGAATTTATGCTTGAAGCATTGTAGTGGATGTAAACATGTTTTTGTTTTGATCCCAAGTATGGGATGCGAAACAGAACTGTGCGAAGATGTGCGGTGTTTTTCTGCTGAAATTAAACTTGTGAGAGAACAGGTAATGTTTGTCCACTGAAAGAGGAACCACCTCTTGTGGGGGCATAGTCTTTGCCAACTGATAAACAGCATAGTTTGGACTCTTATGCCCAAAACAAGAGGCGGAGCTTTTTTGGTCTTAGCTGTTCATCACTCCACTTCAAGATAAGCCTAGAGAGAACTGCTCTAGCGAAAGTTTCAAGGGTCAGGGTTCCAGCTGCTACTCCGAGTTCCAGTGGCTGTGGTTACTGTCACCTACAGGACAATGAAGGCTACAAAGAGAAACCTGTCTCAAAACCAAGGACAACAAAAAATCCTGTTAACTATGCCAGTGGAATCGCTCCAAGGAACTAAGCTTTAAAAAGGTCTATCTCTTCTGTTCCTATTAACCTCTTTTCTCTTCTGTCTAGGATAGGTGGGTTGGAAGGTGGGATGTAAACATTAAAGAACGCCAAATAAATTACGTTTTTAAAAAGTTCAAAGACTACAAAACATACTTTTCTTTTGCTTGTTCCTTCTGGGAAAAATGTTCTTGATTGACCACTAATAGCAAAAACATAAAAAGAGCTTGTTTGCTGGTCCTCAGTGTGTGTGGCACACATGGATGTAACAGGACACATCTTGGGAGGTCTTTCTCTCCAGCCACTGCATTGTCATGTCTGTGTGCAAGTGCCTCTACCCACTGAGCAATCTTACCTGGGCTGATTTTGAATACGTGAATATATTTGATTGGTTTAATTTTCAAGCTGTTGCATAGTTGACCACAAGCCACCATGCCATTTGTGTGTGTGTGTGTGTGAAGGAGATTATTTTTCTTTCTCTAGAGTACAGGATTGTTCTTTCAAGGTAAGAAAAATAGACCCTAGCAGAGAACTCATATAGAGCTCAAGATGTAGTCTCCCTGAGCATTCACTCGCAGGAGAGGACAAGTGGAAAGGAAGGAAGTGCCAGGGAGAGTTTTGGACTTGAATCAGGAGCTTATAAAAGAAACATATCCTCACTGTGTCTCTCAATTTAGATTGTTTTGATGATGTCAGAGCTATTATAACATTTCTTATATTTAAAAGTCCTCAGGAAAATCTTGACTCTAGATTCTAAATATTTAGTATCATATGTGTTTGAAAACTAAAACTTTAGGGTTTCCCTTTTTTCTCCATGTGCCATAGAAAAATATAGTATAATTTTATTTTAACCTTCCTTTTTCTCAATCATGGCTTTTCAATCTCAACACTATTTATATATTATGATAACTGATTCTTTGTTGATGGATGCTCTTCCATGCATTGCAGAACCTTAGCAGCAATTCTAACCCCTACCTTCTAAGTGCTAGTAGCAATTATTTCTCCATCTGTTTCCTTGCTGCCTACATAGTGCCAAAGATTACCCAGGAAGAAAGATTATCTGGCAGAAACTTTCAGGTTAAAGATACTACATTATTCCTTCAAATCCTTCTAAGTGATTACTGATAATGTTATCCTTACTTTAGTTCATATACAGCTTAATGCTATTTTATTGTTTTTATTTTTTAACATATTTTATTAATTTATTCATATTACATCTCAATTGTTATCCCATTCCTTCTATCCTCCCATTCCTCCCTCCCTCCCATACACCCCTTACTCCCACCCGCTGTGACTGTGTCTGAGGGGAACTTCCTCCCCCTATATATGCTCATAGGGTATCAAGTCTCTTCTTGATAGCCTGCTATCCTTCCTCTGTTATTTTTTTTTATTTTAATTATTTGAGAACTGAAGTTTTGAGAGTGTCTTATATACAAGTATCCCTCACTGATCTTACTAACCCATGTGATAATACAACCCATTACATAGACAAGAAAATAACAGCTGCCAATAGCAATGAAGGTTTCTTTCCTTATTCTGTGTTAGCTAAAGCTGCTGAGGTTTGGCCGTTTTTCAGCCCAGCTCTTCACCTGAAGATATAGACTTTAGTAGTTGGTCATATTGGGACCACAAGCTTCTCAGAAGAGCATAGATTGGGAATGCTTACCAGTCGGGTAGTAGTTAAAGCTTGTGGAATATGGAAGAGGTGAATCTGTTATGCTGAGTCAGGTCTCGTGTTTCCGTGGTGAGCCAGTAGGGCAGTAAAATTCACTCCCTTCAAGGAGAAGACATTGAAAGTGAGAGCAGAGATCCAAGATGGCGGCGAGCAGTGTGGACCATGTTTGAAAGCTCCAGCGAACAATTCAGGGAATTGCACAGATTTCTGAGCCAGGAACACCAAGGTCCCCACACCACGGCAGCAGAAGTGCTCCACGGTTCGGAGGGACCAGGGTGCGGAGGACCTGCCGGCCCCTGCACACAGGAGGAGCGAGGACTTTCCCGGATCAGAGCAGCGGCAGTGGGGACAGCAGTGCCATCAGCGGCTCCGGCAGCGCCAGGGGCTCCAGCGGCGCCAGCGCAGGTGGCTGAGGTTTGCAGCTCAGAGCCTTCCAGTGGAGGCGATTAGTGTGGTGGACGGTGGGAGTTGCTGCAGGAGAGGGGACTCTGGACAGGATTTGGGTTGCGTGGTGCCTTGAGACCCAGGCTGGACTCAGCGGACGGTTCGGCCCGGAGTCCTGGGTTTGCTCAGTGAGCTGTGCTGTGGAGAGGCTGGCTCGGCTCGGCGGGCAATTCTGCCCAAGGCACAGCTCCCCTGCTGTGACGCAGGCTAGGCAGAGTGCCCGCTTCCACCCTGGGCTCCGGCTCAGCGCAGATGCAGTTTTCCTGCTGTGACACGAGCAGGGCGGAGCGCTCAGTTATACTCCGGGTGCTTGCTCAGCGCAGACGCAGCTTTCCTGCTGTGACGAGAGCAGGGTGGAGCACTCAGTTATACTCTTGGTGCTTGCCCAGCGCAGCCTTGGTTTTCCTGCTGCGACACAAGTTGGGCGGAGCGCTCGATTCTACCCTGGGTGCTTGCTCAGTGCGGTCTCAGTTTCCCTGCTGTGACGCAAGCCTGGCGAAGCGCTCACTTCTACCCTAGGTGCTTGCTCAGTGCTGCCGCAGTTTTCCTGCTGTGACGCGGGCTGGGCAGAGTGCTCAGTTATACCCTGGGTGCTTGCTCAGCGCAGCCTTGGTTTTCCTGCTGTGACACAGCTGGGCAGAGCGCTCACTTCCACCAGGTGCTTGCTCAGTGCAGTCGCAGTTCTCCTGCTGTGGCAGATGGTTCAGGCCCTGAGAAACTAGCTGAGCTCGACTCGTGGCTCGGGCCCAGTATCCCTGGCTGGACTTGGAAGGGGACCGAAAAGGTTGTGGATACCTTGGCCTGACCCAACGATCATTCAGAGACCCAGAACAATTGCAGGACCCACAGCAAAGGGGAGCTGAGGATCACTGGTGGTGAGAGCCCAAAACTACAGGGATAACCTCCTGCCATCCATACCAGTGAAGTATCAGGGCTTCCAGCCTTCGGAAATCGTGAGAAAACAAGTGAATCTATCATCAGACTCCCTCCACTCAACTCTGGAAGTTACCCAACAAAAACAGAGATGGCAAGATGTCTAAGGGACAGCGTAAAAGCATTCGCAAAAAACCCCAAAACAACATGACATCTCCAGTTCCCAGCTATCCCAAAGAAAACAACCCGGAGAACTCACATACAATGGAAACACAAGAAAATGACCTCAGATCCTTGGTAATGAGGATGTTAATGGAGGAAACAAATAAAATTCGAAATCAGATGCAGGAAGAAGCAGCGAAGCAGGTGCGAGACATAAAAGAAGCACATAGAGTGGAACTGGAAAATTTTCAGGAAAATATAAACAATCACATGAAAGAAATTAAAAAATCTGTTCAAGAGATGAAAATGAAAATGGATTCAATGATAAACACACAGATAGAAGAAAAACAAGAACGTGAGGCCTCAGAGAAGAAGGCGAATGACACAGTGCTGAGCTTTTCTAACAGAATCCAAGAGATGGAAGAACGAATCTCAAGTCTAGAAGATACAATAACAGATCTTGAAGCAACCAATAAAGAAAATGCCAAATCTGGAAAACTCCTGACACAAAACATCCAAGAAATTAAGGACACCATGAAAAGAAGAAATCTGAGGATAATAGGCATTGAAGAAAGAGAAGATATCAGACTCCAAGGCCCAGAAACTCTTCTCAGCAAAATCATAGAAGAAAATTTCCCCAATCTAAAGAAAGAGATGCCTATAAACATACAAGAGGCATACAGAACACCAAATAGAATTGACCAGAAAAGAAAAACTGCCCGTCACATAATAATCAAAACACAAAACATACAGAACAAAGAAAAAATATTAAAAGCTGCAAGGGAAAAGGGCCAAATAACATTTAATGGCAAACCTATCAGAATTACACCCGACTTCTCAGCAGAGACCATCAAAGCCAGAAGGGCCTGGACAGAGATCCTGCAAACCCTAAGAGACCACAGATGCCAGGCCAGAATACTTTACCCAGCAAAACTATCAATAACCATTGATGGAGAAAACAAAATATTCCATGACAAAACCAAATTCAAACAGTACCTATCCACAAATCCAGCTTTACCGAAGGTACTAGAAGGAAAACTCCATCCCAAAGGGTCAAGCTACAATCAAAACTACTCAGGAAATAGATAACTATACCATGGCAATAACACAACTACACAAACGCTCAACTGGAACCAACATCAAAATTAGGACTCTTAATAGTAACTGGTCGTTAATATCTCTCAACATCAATGGTCTCAATTCTCCAATAAAAAGACACAGACTAACTGAATGGGTGCATAAACAGGATCCAACATTCTTCTGCATTCAAGAAACACATCTCACCCATAATGATAGGCATTACCTCAGGATAAAAGGTTGGAAAAAATATTCCAAGCAAATGGACACAAGAAGCAAGCAGGCGTAGCCATTTTAATATCGAACAAAATAGATTTTCAACCAAGATTAATCAAAAGGGATGAGGATGGACACTTCTTACTCATCAAAGGTAAAGTCAACCAAGAGGACATCACAATTCTGAACATCTATGCTCCCAATACAAGGGCACCCACATTTGTAAAATATCTGCTAAAAAGGCTTAAACCACACATTGATCCCCACACAATAATAGTGGGAGACTTCAACACCTCACTCTCACTGAAGGACAAGTCATCGAAACAGAAACTAAGCCGAGAAATAACATCATTAACCAATGCCATGGGTCAAATGGATCTAACAGATATCTATAGAACCTTTCACCCAAACAAGAAAGAATATACCTTCTTCTCTGCACCCTATAGAACCTTCTCCAAAATTGATCACATTGTAGTTCACAAAAAAAGCCTCAACAGATACAAGAGGATTGAAATAATACCTTGTATCCTATCAGATCATCATGGGCTTAGGCTGCAATTCAACAACAACAAAAATAACAAAAAGCCTACACGTATGTGGAAACTAAACAACTCTCTGCTAAATGACACCTGGGTCAGGAAAGAAATAAAGAAAGAAATCAAGGAGTTTCTGAAATTCAATGAAAATGAAGGAACAACATACCCAAATTTGTGGGATACATTGAAAGCAGTGCTAAGAGGAAAATTCATGGATAGGGAGAATTAACATAATAAAAATGGCCATCCTACCAAAAGCAATCTACAGATTCAATGCAATCCCTATCAAAATACCTACATAATTTTTTAAAGACATTGAAAGTTCAATTCTGAACTTCATATGGAAAAACAAAAAACCCAGAATAGCTAAAACAATCTTGTACAATAAAAGGTGCTCTGGAGGAGTCTCCATACCTGATCTCAAACTGTACTATAAAGCAATAGTAATTAAAACAGCATGGTACTGGCACAGCAACAGGCCGGTTGATCAGTGGAATCGAATAAAAGACCCAGATATGAATCCACACACATATGGTCATTAGATTTTTGACAAAGAAGCCAAATCCATTCGATGGAAAAGGGATAGCATCTTCAAGAAATGGTGCTGGTCTAACTGGATGTCTATGTGTAAAAAAAATGCAACTGGACCCATATTTGTCACCTTGTACAAAACTCAAATCCAAGTGGATTAAAGACCTCAACATAAAACCAGAGACACTAAATCACTTAGAAGAAAAAATGGGAAAGAGCCTGGAACATATTGGCACAGGAGACAACTTCCTGAACAGAACACCAACAGCCCAGGCATTAATGTCAACAATTAATAAAAGGGACCTCATGAGGCTGAGAAGCTTCTGTAAGGCAGGTGACACGGTAAAGAGAACAAAGTGACAGCCTACAGACTGGGAAAAGATCTTCACCAACCCCACATCTGACAAAGGTCTAATATCCAAAATATATAAAGAACTCAAGAAACTAAATACCACCAAACCAAATAACCCAATCGAGAAATGGGGCATAGAACTAAACAGAGAATTCACAACAGAGGAATATCAAATGGCTGAGAAACACTTAAAGAAATGCTCAACCTCCTTAATCATCAGGGAAATGCAAATCAAAACAACGCTGAGATTCCATCTTACACCCATCAGGATGGCTAAGATCAAAAATTCAAGCGACACCACATGCTGGCGAGGATGTGGGGAGAGAGGAACACTCCTTCATTGCTGGTGGGAATGCAAACTAGTACAACCACTTTGGAAATCTATCTGGTGCTATCTCAGAAAAATGGGAATAGGGCTTCCTCAAGACCCAGCTATTCTACTCCTTGGAATATACCCAGAAGATGCTCCAGCACACAGCAAGAAAATTTGCTCAACCATGTTCATAGCAGCCTTATTCATAATAGCCAGAACATGGAAACAGCCTAAGTGTTCCTCAATAGAAGAATGGATAAAGAAACTGTGGTACATATACACTATGGAATACTATTCAGCTATTAAAAACAAGGAATTCCCGAAATTTGTGGATAAATGGATTGAGCTAGAAATGATCATAATGAGTGAGTTAACCCAGAAGCAGAAAGACTCAAATGGTATATACTCACTTATATCTGCATATTAGCCCAATGGGCATGTCCCACGAAAGCCTTCACTTACCAGGAAACTGCGACAGAGTGGAGGACATTCTAGTGGGACTCTAGATGAGAGAATCATGGGAGAAAGGCAAAGTAGAAGGACCCAGAGGGTCCTAGAAGCCTACAAGTAGAACATTATGATAGGCAGATTTGGGCACAGGGGTCCTGCTCAAACTAAGGCACCAGCCAAGGACAATTCAGGCAGTAAACCTTAAGCCCCTACCCAGATCTAGCCAATGGACAGAACACTCTCCACAGTAGAGTGGAGAATGGGATATGACTTTCTCACATACTCTTGTGCCTCACCTTTGACCATGTCCCCTGGACGGGGAGACCTGGTGGCAATCAGAGGAAGGACAGCAGGTTACCAAGAAGAGACTTGATACCCTATGATCATATAGAGGGGGAGGTAATCCCCCTCAGGAACAGTCATAGGGGAGGGGAATAAGGGGAAATTGGGAGGGAGGGAAGAATGGGAGGATACAAGGGAAGGTAACAACTCAAATAACCATTGAGATGTAACAAGAATAAATTAATAAAGGAGGAAAAAAAAAAAGAAAGTGAGCAATGAATAACTGGGAGCAATGATATCTTCTATAGTGAATGAAATTCTTCCCTGGGGTTGCAGGATGAGACTTCGTTCTTCTGAGCAGAAGATTCTATTTCCCTGCTAGATATGGCTCTCCTCACTATTCATGTATCATTGTGGAAAGAGGGAGACTTTTAGGAGAACTGAAGCCCAGGGTTACAGGAGTTACCCTAGAGAGCAAGAAACCTCTTATATGGACAGTATAATATTTGAGCAAGGATTCTCAGGCTTAATGCTTTAATGTGCAAAAATTGCGCCCTGCCTCATACAGATTAACTAAGATCGAAGCAGGGCTTCTGGGAAAGAGGAGCTCCCAGCAAAGCTGAGCTGGAACCCCTGAGTAGGCTTACCAAATATCAGTGTTAAGTACTTCCTGTTATGTAGCATCCCCATGTGTTTGGGGAAGTACCTTACAAGTTTTACTGGATCTGCTAGGATTCGTTCAGTGGACATGGAGTATCCATTTCCTATAAAGAGTAAGAAAGAAAATACCTAGATCTTCAGAGCTATTGGTCTGTGGATAAACTATTCAGCTTTGCCACCATAGGATGTGGACAGCGAAGGATGATGCCGTCATAAATAAGGTGTTTATACTCTTATAAACCTCCATAAAAATTAGGTGGAGGAGCTAAAGAGTTGTAGCTTGAATGCCCCTGATTCGGACTGAGCATTTAGTCTGTGGTTATATCAGAGTGATGAAGTATACTTTACTGCAGCAACCGATGCGTACTCCCTTTCTAAGGTCGAGAAAACTCCATGAGGGTAGAAGGTGGTGAGTGAAGGAGGCAACACAGTGGTCAGTCTGCAGTGGGCATTGGAGTTTGAATGAAGCACTCAGTGTCTGTCAATCACAGGCTGATCTAGGATACAAGCAGACTCGAACACAGAAATATTAGTTATAATTTAATAAACTTTTTCCTTTCTAGGGTACATAATAGACCAATCTCCTCTACCTCACATACTCCTAAAAGTAATATAATTTTAAGATACTTTAGCATTTTGCTATGCCTCTGAAGCTTTTATAGCACATATGCTTGCACATACATGCACACACACACAAACACAAACACACACACACACACACACACACACACACAGAGAGAGAGAGAGAGAGAGAGAAAGGAGGCAGAGAGAAATCTAATTCGTCTACTTTATGTGGGTTGTCAAAGGTTTTCACTATTGATCCTTGTAATCAGCCATCTCACCCAGTTAAATTAGTCAACAAGTGTTTTCACCACTGCTCCCATCCAGCTAGCGTGAACAAGGCGCTGTAGAATCCCTGGACATAGCTGCAGCCCTTAGGAAGGAGTGAGAGCAGGCATCACTTCAGTGCGTATTTTATTATAGGATAAGCTGCCACTGTCAGTGAGGAGAGGGCTGCTTATGCACTGTGGTGTGCCCCTGGTTATGCTGTGGGAGGTGAGGGTCTGGCTAAAGAAGCCCTAACCGTGGAGGACCAGACCTTGTTGTTTCCTACAGAAACATCCCGGGGCAGCAGTAAGTATCTTTTTTTCTCTTATTTTATTTTTCTCTCTTAAGTCTATCTTGTTACTAGGACACCCTATCTAGAGTGGGAATCATAGTAAACCTTAGGGTCTAAATTTTCTGAAACTGGAAGTTATTGGAGGTGTCCTGATATTTGTTGCCAATCTTGCCCTAGGTGAGTGGATTCAGCTGACCAATAAATGGCCTTTTGGAGAGCAAGCAGTTCCAAGGACTGGGCTATTTATCCTAGTTAACTGCTTCCCATTTATGCCGTTGGGAAGAAAATAGACCCCCATGATGAATGGAGGATGATTTTTGTGAAATGCCCACTCCTACATCCTTTCAAATAAAATTACTTTAAAAATGATTGAACTGTATGCTCATATTACAAATAGGTGACAGTTTTCATTTAGTTTGTACATGACCTCTGTGTGTGAGTGTGTGTGTGTGTGTGTGTGTGTGTGTGTGTGTGTGTAGGCACATAGGTTCCACAGGTTTGTGAAAGCCTTGTGAAGGTTAGACCACTTTCAGGATTCAGTTCTCACATTTCACCATGTATGTTCCAGGGATACCGGATAGAACTTAGGCCAGCAGGGATGGCCACAGGCCATCTTGACAGTGCCAGAGACTCACATTTTTGATACAAGAAGGGTTTTATGACTTTCAGGTTTATGATTAGGAATTGAACTAATCATGATAATAACTTCAAAATTTAAAATATAAGCAAAATAAAAGAATTGTTTGCTATGGGCATTTTCACTGCCCTTGAAAGGTCTCATGCAAGACCAGAGAATCCATTAAAATAGTCTAAGGATTTTAAAGGTTATAATACATACTGGAGAAATTCAATAGAGACTCATTGAGGAGTTTGTAAGTGGTAGAAAGAATACTTAGCATTACTTTATAAACCATGAGTATCAAAACAGGACACAATCATGCAACTTTAATATCAATGTACGTTCCATCGTAATCTCCAAACATTCATGTATTCTGATAATAGAAAAATTAGTTTTTCAACCACTAAAACTTGCAATTTGACTGTTCAGTATTTCAATCATCTCTAGTTATAGACAGAGGAAATTGGTACATGTAAATCATCCTTTTAAAAAATGTTTAACAATTTCTATTATGTTACAAGTTCATAAACTCTTATAGGGCTTGAGAAGGTCACTGTAGCTCAGGCATGACAGCATGGCTTCACCATGTCTCTGTAAATTGTGCAGTATCTATCCTAATGTGCACCTAGCTATATGTTTTGAGACCATTTATAATCATCCCATTGAATCATAGTTACTCGATGTTATTACAGAATTATGTGCATGACTCATTATAAATACCACAATTCAATACCACACTTTTAACATTTTTTTTTAAACTGAGAAAACAAGGAAATGTATGGGCTAGTGTTGTGAGAATCCTTGTGTGGTACAGCTGGTGTTCATCAACAGTTATCAACAATCTAGTGGCATAGTATTAAATATTTCTGTGGTCTATTAATTGGGAACAAGATAATGTTTTCTTATAGATATATGAAAAAAAATTTATGGTTTTGAAGTATGAATTTTTCATTGCTCTTTTAAAAAGAGAAACGAGAATTCTAAATATTTTGTACAAAGCTACAAAAGAATTTCTATAAACACGTTGGAGACTAATGGTGCTACATTGTCTGTCTGTCTTTCTCCCCCTCTTGTTTTTGAATTATAATGTTAATGCGATGATTTCCTAAAATGAACACATAGAAACTCTCTAAGCTTGGGAATGTACTATCAGACTTGGCAAAATGGACTTTGTAGGTGTGATTCAATTAAGACCTTGAAGTGCCCTAATCTTCTTTGATCATCTGGGTAGAACTAATTTAATCTCATAGGTCCTTTAAACACTAAGTATTGACAAGTCTCAATTATGAGAGGAGGAAGCACTGTGGATGAATGCTAATGTAGCTGTAACACTGATAGCTTTGCAGATGGGGCCAAAATCCAAGAAAACCTGGCTGTCTGGCAAGGAAAGGCAAAAATCAAAACTTCTCCCCTACTCATTTAAAGGAATGTGGTCTGTGCAGCCTCCAGAATTTTAGCCCCAAAAGACTTGTAATTGGTCTTTGGGCCTGCTCTTGTGTGATGTATTTTATATATCACCACATTCTGATCTTTGGCTACAGAAGTAAAACAATATTATCCAACAGCTTGCTTTCTTCATTATCCTATTATCCATTTGACCTGGGGAGTCATTAATTCATGGGCTTTCGAGTATTTTACCTTTGATTTCCCTCCTTGAATTTTATGGCTGTATTTTTTCAGTAGTCCTAAATTCAAGACTGTAACAAGAATATGAATTATGCTAAATAATGTCAATCATATCTCCCGATCTGTTTACTCCTGAAACTTATCTAAGTCCCATATACACTTTTCAATGTTAAAATTACTTGATCTATCATCAAAAATTCATTTACTTCATGAGGAACCTACCAATCTCTTTCTATTTCAATTTGTTTTATACTCATCCCCATCAGCTTTCCTTGCTTCAGTAGCCAGGTAACCAATAATGGAAAAAACAATCCCTTACTAGTAGGTGTTACATAATTATTTCCTCTCCAGTTATTTCTGTGCAAGCATATGATATTAGCAATATCTGAAAGGTGAAGTAAAACCGGGGCACTTAAAAGGCTGTGAATACAAATAGCCAAAACACTAAGAATGTAACATTTGTATAATTCCTGATTGTGTCACGGTTCTTCTTGCCGTAAGTAACCTATTGTATATATGTGTAATAATATAAATGTATATGTACAAAAGTAAAATAATTTAAAAAATATTGTATTCTTATATAATCAATGCCTTCAAATTGTCTTGGTCTTTTACGCTGAGAGTCACATTCAACCAAAGTAATCATTAGTAGACTATGAAAAAAATACTTATCAACTTTTTTTTGTGAAAAGGCCTTTATGATATTGAAAATGTTTATATATAAAATATAAAAGTTGGCCTCCAAAATGATCTAGGAACTTAATTGCTTCCTGAGTTAAAATTTTATTTCTAGAATAAGTTGAGTTCTTCTCTACTTCTTTTTTTTCCCCTTAGTTGGATTTTCCAATTTTGTTTTCTTTCAAATTTCTGTATTTTATTTTTCTTTCATCTTTTTTTGCATTATAATTTTTTATTAATTCATTCCTATTACATCTCAATTGTTATCCCATCCTGTGTATCTTCCCATTCCTCCCTCCCTCCTCCTGCTTTCATCCTATTCCCCTCCTCTATGACTGTGACTAAGGGGGACCTCCTCCCCCTGAATACGATCCTAGGGTATCAAATCTCTTCTTGAGAGTCTGCTATCCTTCCTCTGAGTGCCATCGGGCCTCCCCATCAAGGGGAAATGCTCAAATATGGGACATCAGAGTTCGTGTGAAAGTCAGTCCCCACTCTCCACTTAACTGTGAAGAATGTCCTGTCCCTTGGCTAGATCTGGGTAGGGGTTTGATGCTCACTGCACATATTGTCCTTGGTTGGTGCCATACTTCTTTTTAACTTAGAATAAAATCATATCGTAATGGAGATGGAGAGATGACTCAGAAGATAAGGTTGCATACTGCTCTCACAGATGTGAGGTGGCTTATAGCTACCTACAACTTTATTTCTAGAGGGTTGTCTCATAACACTACATGGGCTCTGACAGCATTTTCACCCATATGAGTGTGCAAGTATGCATGCACACACACATACACAGATAATTAAGTGCAAATATCCACACACATAACTTTAAGTAAAATAAATTTAAAAACCCATAATTTTATTTATTTATTTTTTTTTTAGTTTTTTGAGACAGGGTCTCTCTGTGTAGCCTTGGTTGTCCTGGACTCACTTTGTAGACCAGACTGGCCTCGAACTCACAGCGATCCACCCGCCTCTGCCTCCCGAGTGCTGGGATTAAAGGCGTGCGCCACCACGCCCGGCCCTAAAAACCCATATTTTAAGAGATAATGTCTGTGAATTCTACAAGCCTTACTTCTGATGTGTCTAATTAACCATATTACCACATTCATAATCCCTTTTCTAGTCAATTATAACCTTCCTCAGTTAGTTTTCATGGAAATAAAACTATACATGGTAGGAAGGAGACAGAAAATGTGTGTGTGTATGTGTATGTTTGTGTGTGTGTGTGTGTGTGTGTGTGTGTGTGTGTGTGTATGTGTGTGTGTGTGTGTGTGTGTGTGTGTGTGTGTGTGTAACGGTTTCTGGCTTTTCGGGAACATTAGTTTGCATGACTGAGGTGATGAGAAACCCAGTCATCAGCTCTCCGTATGTTGAAGAATTGGAGAGCCAAGGAAGGCAGCAGTGCTATCTTTCTGATTCTAGAAAGCCAGAGGAGCCAACAGGTCAGCCTCTCTCATCTGAAAACCCAAGTACCAGGAGATTCAAAGCGTAAACAAAAGATAGAACCTGTGATAGAAAAGGGAGACTGAATTTAATTTCTTCTACTTTCTTTCACCTGTTCTGGTTACTGTACAGGGATTTTTAATCCAGCAACATGGCTACTCTGACTATAATACAGACATGCCCTTAATACACACCTTTAATCCCAAACAATTAAGGTAAAGATAGTTGGCAGAAGAAGGCAATGATGTTTGTAAGTGATGTCTAATTGAACAGCAGACAAAGCAATGAATCACAGAAAGATTTATGAGAATAGAATATGTCCAACTCTAATGAGAACAGAAAGGAGAGGCAACTTAAGAGAGATTAGTACAGAGGGAAAGAGAGAGAGAGAGAGAGAGAGAGAGAGAGAGAGAGAGAGAGAGAGAGAGAGAGAGAGAAGGCAGTTTTATAGAGAGAGGTTGAGGAGAGAACAGTCTAGACACAGGTGAAGACAGAACAAACCAGAGAATGAGGAGTCATAAGATTAGAACATACTGCTAGAGTTAGCTTGAGGGCAAGCAGAACAATTCAGTGAGAAATGGAGAAAAGACAGGTGGAATCAGTCAGCCTGGAGAGGGGTTTGAGACAGAACAACTGAGATGAATCAACCAGCCAGAGTTCAGAAAGAAGAGGGCGAGAGGGCAGGTTTGAAAGCAGAGCATGGGGTGGGGTGGGGCAGCGGTGATTGAGATATAAAGTGAATAACTAAATTAATTTTTTTAGAGAAAGAAAGAAAAAATGAGTTTATTCATCAGTAAGTCACAGAGGATGAAGGCATTCTAGGCCTAGGCTAGACTGTACAGAGGTTAGAAGCTTGCAGGACTATGCCTACCTTAGCAGATTGAGGCAGTAAGGCTCAGAGATGACAATTAAATCAGGCGAATAATCATTACTTTTACAGGTTCAATGGATGAGGTGTGTTCACCTGCATTACTGAAGCTGGATGCTCTTTCTAGTTCTATAGATCCAAATGCTAATCTTCATTGGAAAACCCTCATAGATGCTCTGGAAAAATATTTTACCAGCAGTCCACTTGGCCTAGGCCTACGGAGCTTAACATAGAAAATTAATCTTTACCTTACTTCTTACATGCCCTTGCCCATTCACTATTGATCACTCAGTGGTCGTAGCTACATGTGTCCCACAATCCTCTTGCCCATTCTCATACAGATAATACATCTAGGACTTTCTGACGCATTTGAAATTTTTTGTTTGTCTTTGGTTTTGGTTTTCTGATACTTGCCATCACACATGGGAGTTTGAGTCACTTGGTGAGATTGCAAATACTTAACCCCTCTGCACACTGATGGCCAGAGAGTGAAATGATTCAGGGTTCTTATTCTTTTTTATTTGGGGTATATTTGCACTGCTACTCTTTCTCCTTTGAGCAATGATACCTTCTGTAAAACCCAAATTACTAGGATTTTGATTTCCATTACTTTATTGAAAATGATGTCAAACAGCATCTATATGTTTGTTGGATATTTGTGTATCATACAATGTGAAATGTATTGTCTTGGTCACTATTACATGAATTGTCGTCTTTTGTGAAAAGATTTGTGGGAGATTTTATATATGCATACACATTATATATCATATATGTATATAATCACAGTATACTAATATTTAAAAATTTCATAACCCCACTAACATTTGATACTATCTGTTTCAGTGCTGTCAGTTTGCAACTTTTAATGGATATGATGGACACATTTCATTACAATTTATTTGTGCTACACTAGCTAGATTTTATGGTATGCATATTCTAATATTCTTATAGTAAACTTGTGTAGCATCTCTGAAGAAATCCATTGTTTTTTTTAAAATCACATCTGGCTTTGTCATTGAGTGTTGTCTGCTTATTTTAGATATCAATCCCTTGAATATAAACAAATACATTATTTTCTTTGATTTATATAACTAATACTCTTCACATTAGCTTCTAAGCCAAACCCCAGCTAAATGAAGCCTCTCAGAGGACATCATTATCGGGCTAGTGTCCAACTATAAGTGAGTATATACCATGTGTATCTTTCTGGATCTGGGTTAACTCACTCAGGATGACCTTTTTTAGTTCCATTCCTTTGCCTACAAATTTCAAGATTTCCTTGTTTTTAATAGCTGAGGAGTATTCCATAATGTAAATATACCACAGTTTCTTTATCCATTTTTCAACTGAGGACACATCTAGATTGATTCCAGGTTCTGGCTATTACAAATAAGGCTGCTATGAATATAATTGAGCAAATGTCCTTGTTGTGTGGTGGAACATCTTCTGGATATACTCAAAGGAGTGGAATAGCTGGGTCTTGAGGTAGCCCTATTCCCAGTTTTCTGAGAAAGCGACAGATTGATTGCCAATGTGGTTGAACAAGTTTGCACTCCCACCAGCAATAAAGGAGTATTCCTCTTTCTCCTCATCCTCAACAGTATGTGCTGTCACTTGAGTTTTTGATGTTAGCCATTCGGATGCACGTAAGATGGAATCTCAAAGTTGTTTTGATTTGCATTTCTCTGATGACTAGGGACACTGAACATTTCTTTAAGTGTTTCTCAGCCATTCAATGTTCCTTTGTTGAGAACTGTTTGTTTAATTCTGGTCACCATTTCTTTTTTTTATTTTATTTTATTAATTTATTCCGATTACAACTCAGTTGTTATCCCATCACTTATATCCTCCCAGTCCTCCCTTCGTCCTGCTTTCACCCTATTCCCCTCCCGTAGGTCTATGACCAAGGGAGACCTCCTCCTCCTCTATTTGGTCATAGGCTACCAAGTCACATCTTGGTAGCCTGCTTATTCTTTCTTTGAGTGCCCTCAGGCCTCCTCACCCAGAGGAGGTGGTCAAATATGTGGCATCAGAGTTCATGTCTAAGTCAGTCTGTGCTCTCCACATAACTGTGGAGAATGTCCTGCCCATTGGCCCTTACTTCCTCCTCCAACTCCTCCTCCTCCCCTGGCTGGCAGAAGGTCCAGCCCTAGTCTCTCCCGTGCTCAGGGCTTGGCTTTAAGCTGCTTTATTGGTGTACCAGGGGACAATTGGGGAGCAGTGTTTATATAGCACTGAGATAGGAGATTCTCAGCATATGATTGCAACCAGATCTGAAGGTACATAAATCAACATTTGAATTACACAATAACCTTATTCCTACATTTCCCTCTTTTCACATCTAAATTTGTTGATTTTGATAATCTCTCTCTACCTTTTAGCTAAGTTAAATAAAGGGTTCTCTATTTTGTTGATTTTCTTAAAGAAACAATTCCTCATTCTTTCATTGATTGTTTATATTAATTATTTAGTTAGCTTGTTTGATGTTTCTATTATCAGTCTTTTATTTCTCTCTTTGTTTCCTGTCTGCCATGAGGTAAACTGGTTTCCTCTACCACAAACTCTCTGTTATGTCGTATCTTAAGCCTTGACTCAGATTCACAGCAGTAGGACCAGCTAACCACAGACCGGAGCCTCTAAAACCCATGTGCTGAAAGACATCTTTTATCCTTTAAGTTAGCTCTCTCAGGTATTTTGTCACAGCAATGAAACCTAATTTGGCAACTGATTGCCCAGGCTTAGCCAGAGTTCTACAGTGTTCTACAGTACTTTCTGAGAAGTTCTTCTGTAGCCTCAGCATTTCATTGATATTAGATCATTTTATGCTCAGAAACTTTGCTAGTGTCTCACTAATGAATAAACCCAGTTCCTAGTATTCAGTTGGAATCCCTGCTCACCCCTGCATAAGCTTGGAAACCCCATCTTACTCTCCTAACTCAGAACACACTGAAAAAACTCTGAACAAAGGAATGACATAAAAAACCCAGTTCTGCATTTCTGCCAGCTGATGTAACCTGTCCTTCAGTCATGGGTAGGCCACCCAAGAGCTTAGCTTTTAACCATACTAGGGCACAGTCCTATCTCCTGGCTGAGATGGCATCACCTCTTGCCTATAAAACCTCTGCTTTAGCCTGCCTGCACTACTTCCTTGGCCCAGTTCTTTGGGACTGGTGAACCCAACTTCCTGTTTCCCTAACCCTTTTCTTTTTGACTAGTGAACCCACCCAGAAGGAATGTCATATAAATCTGCATTTATCTGCTTCTAACCTGGTCTAATCTAAACCTTTTGCATCATCAGAAACATAATCACATAGCACTATTATTAAGGCATTTTGTGTAAACATACACACACTATAAACATATAATATATATATAATACACACAAACACACACACACACACACACACACACACATATATATATATATATATATATATATATATATATATATATATAATATATAATATATATTAGGACTCAGTGAGAAAAGGATGATTCCTCATTAATGAACTACCAAAGTAATGTTGAAATAGATTATCCTTTAGAAGGTGCCTTTGAAGAGCCAGCCTGGAGAATGGATTCTGCAAAGATATATCATTACCTTTGAAGATGTTTAAGTCAGTTATGAGTGTATAATTCTTTGTTGTAGTGGTTTGATGTATGGCTCTCCCAAACAGCAAACAGAAATTGTAATAATCTTTCTTCTTCATGCCCAATGATTGACTTGGATAAACTGTGTTTCCTCTTTGCACACTTTTAGTTTCTATGATCAATGAATTACTGTTCTAAGAGAAGAAATCCTTCAAATTGTGACATTTGAAGATCCCCATTAAACTCAAGCTATGATTCTTGTTTGATGACTTTTTTATATACAAGAGTAATCAAGAAAAGAAAAAAATCATTGTCATCCAATAATTGTCTCTGATCATCAGGATAGGATCTGATGGCACTATATAATTTAGTCATGGATAATCTTTTCTTAAAGTATTTTTGAGACTTTATAGAAACCCCCTTTTTGATATTTATAATCAGTATGTATATGCAACACCTTAAGTATGAAAAGGCAAGATGATCATGGATAAAAGTCCATGTCATGTTATCACAACACATTATGAAATCTAGACTAATAGAAATCTAAATAACAGTAATTTTAATTGGAGATGGACAGTGAAGCAAAGCAAAGCAAAGGTGAGTGTTTGTGACCTTAAGACCCAACACACAAATATGTTTTCTAGGTGAACTTCTAACTCTGATTTTCTTTATTGAATGAGATCTTTAGAGTCTTGGAGTGAATTTCTGCCAAATAAGGTGAATTTAATATGTGGAATAAAAGAATGAAAGAGTCATAAATAATGAGAAGAATTGCTGAAGTGAATGCAAAGGTTATTGATCTAAAGCTTTCTCTCTATAGATACCCAGTGTCCAGCCTTGCTGAATCTTTGATAATGAGAGCTATGTCTTCTTTAGGTACCTATCTTGGCCAAAGGAAGGTCCCATGCCTGTAATTATTCTGTTTTAATGTATACTAATTAAAAAGAAGGAGGAGGAGAAAAGAAGAAGAAAGAAGAAGAAGAAGAAGAAGAAGAAGAAGAAGAAGAAGAAGAAGAAGAAGAGGAAGAGGAAGAAGAGGAAGAGGAAGAGGAGGAAGAGTAGCAGGAGGAAGAGGAGAATAATAATAATAAGAAGAAACAAAATACAAAAAATGAAAACAAACACAAAATCCTCGAAGTTCCAACAGAACTACTTGGTTTCACCCTTAAATTTATCAGACTGTGCTATATCTACTAATGTCCAGTTAATTATATTTCTTAAATTTATTTGAGTTAAGTGTATGTTTTAGTAATTAAATGCTCCTAAGGCATGGTTATTTTTATTTATAAAAGGAAATAGTGCTAATCTGCCAAATTAACTGGCAGTACATTGTACTTGAAGCTTAGGATTAGAGTAAATTAATTTAGGAATTTTGTTCAGATGCAATTTAATAATGTATCAAAAGCTCAGTAACCAAGATGAACCATATGTAATATACTTCAAAGTCTTAAGAGATTTCAGTCTGTTCATGTATTTATCTATTGCTTTTGGTCTTGAGGTGAGACAGTGCAGCAAGTAGGGAACCACATGGTAAAGGAAGCCACTTGTGCCAGATGTGGAAGAGAGGAGAGAAGTGGGGAGGGAGAGAGGGAGGAAGAAGAGGAAGAAGGAGAGATCTCAATAACCCCTTCAAGGAAAACCTCAGTATCTCATTTCCTTCCACTTGGTCCCTCTTGAAGGTTGCAGTACCTCCTGCTCTTGGCACAGTCTGTTGCCTGAGTTTTTGGCATATTTGCTCCTGACAAGCATTTAGGCTACAGAACCTAACAGAAGTGTTACAGTGACATTAACAGATGTTTGTGTGCTGTAGGAGTTTATTCTGTAAGGGTATGAGGATGCATGAAGAATCTAGGAAGGACAGTAATTTCTATAATGAATTCTGTGCATGTCAACTTAAGGGCCCATAGCTTCTTCTCTCCCTTTTTGAAGCAGAGAAACTTGTTTTGAGAATATTTTAGCTAAAATTTCTCTTCTAGGAGAGTAACAGACTACTTGAATTCTTCTGTTTTTAAACTGCATAGTTTACATAAGCACATTTAAATCCTTTTGTTTACAGCAAAATTTAAACATTTAAAAATAAAATTGCATGGTAATACTGTTTTAATTATAGACATTTTTATTGGGGAGAGTAATACATGAGACTAATCAGTCTAGAATGTCCAGAAGCAATAGAAAAAAATATTCAATGCATTCTAGAGCCAGAATGGATTATTTTATGTTATTTTTCTTATACATAAACTCATAAAGATTTCAGTAAAAGTAAAATAATTTAAGATGAAGCAAGTAATTCATTGAATGGACTTTGCTTCAGGCTTCTAGCCTTAATAATCCTGAAGTAGTGACTCCACTGCCCATTGAATGAAAAAAAAACCTATTAAAGTAATGTCTCTCTGATAAAAAACCTCTGCATTTTAATTTTCCCTGATACTAATGATTATTAAAACAAAAATAATTTCCAAAATCTAACTTCTATCCATTCTTTAAGGTTGCCTTCTCCTCTGTGTTGTCTTCCCACATTTAGTACTGGTTGAAAATAGCTTCCTGATGTTCTATCCTATCTACTTTCTGCTTTTCATGCTTTGAAATAAACGGCTTTATACACAAACACAGGAATATTTTGAATAAATCGTGTTTTGATAGTAATGTTTAAAAATATTTCTGAAACAATTTTTCAAAATCCTCTAAAAGTATTCTCTGAACATCTCATTTAATTTTCCTAAAATTGCTATGAATAAAATAACAACAAAATATTTATGATAAGGATTTTAGAGGTGGTAATATCATAAAGTATTTGTACCTCAACTAAAATATGATAAGCTTCATTTTTATTGTCAAAGAGAAAATACACTTCAAAACACCTCTCTAATAGTGTAGTAAATACTTTTTTATTAATTAATTAAATCATTTTATAGCCTGATCATAGTTCCTTCTCTCCTTTTCTCCTAGTCCACTCTTCATACCCTCCTCCCCCCATTTCTCTGCCCCCTTCTCGGAAAATGAGAGGACTCCCCAATGATATCAACTCACTCTGGCACATCAAGTTGCGACAGGACTAAGTACATCTTCTCCCACTGAGACCAGGCAAAGAGAAAGGCATCCAAAGAAAGGCAACAGGGGTAGAGACAGCCCCTACTGCAATTGCTAGGGGACTCACATGATAACCAAGCTATATATCTCCATATGTATAGGGGCCTTAAGTCCAGCCCATGCATGCTCTTTGATTGGTGGCTTAGTCTTTGTGAACCCCCATGGGTCCAGGATAGTTTACTCTATAGGTCTATTTGTGGTATCCATGACACCTCTGGCTCCCTCAGTCCATCCTGATGTAGAGACATGTAGGCTTTGATATTTTTAAACCTACTTTATTTGGGGTTAGTTAAAGCCTCTACCTCACTTCTAATCCACAGAGCTTAGACAGGAAAGAAAGAAAAGTAGGGACATGGGAGGTAGGCATTTTTAGACCCAGTACCTTGAGTCTTCAGAATTCCACTCTTCATCTTCAGGATTACAACAGTCAAGCTAAACAGCAAAGAAGCAATCTAGCAAACACAACAGCAACCATAGCAGCAATCTCAAATCATTCTCTGGCGTGTTTCTCTCCAGGAGAGTCTCAAAGCAACGGGAAGCAAAGTGATGCAAAGCTAAGAAGCCAAGAGATGTGAAGTGCATCAAAGCAATCTCTCTTTGTTTTGAGGGCTCCTTTATACCCTCCCAGAGTCTGTACATGATATTTCTCAGCTATCACAGCGCACACTTCACATGAGGAAGTTCCCAGCTGACAAAGATCGTGCATCCTCTCATGAGTCTGTTTCTAGCAGACAAACATCATGTACCCTCTAAAGAGGCACTTTCATATCCTACACACGAGATTAAAAAAAACAAAACAAAACAAAACAAAAAAAAAAACACGTCCACTACAGAGGCCCACAGCCAAACAATAGATGGAGCTTGGGGAGTCATCTGGAAGAACAATTATTTTTTAAAGGAAACATGTATATATTATATGTAAAGACCACAGAAAAGGCATCCTAAATATTTTATTAATGAAAGCATGTATGCCATTGGATATTGTTTTATTTTTATTGAAAGTAATATTTTCTGTGCCTTGGTGGTGAATGCCTTTAAAACCAGCACTCAGGACCCAAAGGTAGGCGGATCTCTATGAGTTTGAGACCAGCCTGGTCTACAGAGAGAGTACTAGGATACCCAAGCCTACACAATGAAACTCTTTCTCAAAGCTAATAATGATGATGATGATGATGATGATGATGATGATGTTGAGAATGGTAAGGTATATATTTGAAGTATGGCATTTTTATACAGATGATTGCACATTTTAACATTAAAATATGATAGTATTCTGTCTTCAAATATGTTTCTGTTTTACTAAGTATTCTGAATGCAGTTAACTTTCTTGCAATTATTTACTCAGAACTATAAATGACTTTTTCTAACAGTACTAAGTATTAACTGTCTATTGCTTTGTAACATGACTAGACTATGGTGCTTCCAATCCCCGGGCCACAGAACATTGTTATTTTCTTGGTTTTGTTGTTGATGCACATGTTGAAACTCTCAAGTTTAAAGCTCTTCATCTGACATTATTAATTTACCCATACACATTTTTAGAATTCAAATGTTCAAACAAATTAATTGAACATATTTTAGATATAAAAACACAGTGGTAATAGATGGTCTAAGAAAGATAGACTATTTAAAATATACACATAGTAAAATGAATGCTCCATTTAGCACATCATTAAGGGAAAATGGCATCTTTTTATTTTACATTAATAGTTTTTGTTTTGTTATTAGTTAGTTTACAGGTAAAGCCAGTGACAGTGTCATATTTTTTACTTGTGAAGTTTTATTCATGTTCTTTTTTCATTTCATATATATTATTTTCTTTGCACATTTAAAATATTTTATGCCATTGAAACTTCTGTTAAGAATATAAAATGATGAGTTATAGACAAAGATCAAATGTTTATAAAGTATAAAGTTATTAAGAAAAGCCTGGCATGTAGAATGTGTGTTTTGTATATGCTACAGTATACAATATATATCACACACGATTTTAATTCTCAGAACGAAAAAGTTAAAAAGCAACAGTCTAATCAGAAAATGTGAGAAAAGTAAGCACAGATATTACATTGAAAATGATGAGATTTTCCCATGTGACACTGGAGTATAGGAAGTTTTTCCTCCCTTCACCAAGATCTCAGAATAATAACTCTAAAACTCAAAATATTATTTGCAAATACCTAGGCTATGTAGCTAGGCTCTTCTCTGACTAGAGCATAACTTAACCCATTTATACCAATTTATATTCTGTTACATGGCTGGTTGTAGGCATAATGTTATTGTATAATTCGAATGCTCACTTATGTACCCCCCCATATCTGGTTGCAATACTTGTTCTGAGAATCTTTTATCTCAATGCTGTGTAAACATTGCTCCCCTTTTGTCCTCTGATAAGCTAAAAAAAAGCAGTGTCACTGAGCAGAAGAGAGATTAAGGCTGACCTTCCTGCCAGCCAGGGAAGTAGGAAGTAGGAAGTGCGGGGTTGAGCCATGGGAGAAGTCCAAGAGATGTCAAGAAGAAGCTGGAACAGGAAAAGCTACAAACACAAGTATTTCTGGCATGTATGCTGGAAAGAAACCAGGTTAGTTTCCAGGGTTAAGAATAGAGTAATAACTGCTCAGTTATTGTGTTGTGAAACTTATTATTAAATAAAAGACTTCAATTATTTGTGTGACAGCAGTTTTAAGAAAGAAAGTATGAGAAACAAACACTGTTATAAAAATAACTCTAACATTTTAGCATCCAATGTGGGGTGGAACTTACAGGAATCTAGCCAGAATCTAGGAAACATCTAAAGTTAAATGTAGTTTCTCAGTCCTCTTCATTAAGAGAGCAACCAGTTTCTAAGGTAGGAGCTCAAGGCTTCTTGGTTACAAAGACCCCTGTTCCCAGCAGAGCAGCAATGTCTCCTGCTGGTTGCAGAAAAACAAAAACTGATACAAACCCCAGAGAGGCAGTTCTTTTAGGAAGCCTTTAGTAAGAAAAAAAATGGCTTTTTAACACAAGCTTATCAAAGCCAGAGTTTTCTTGCCAGGGCAGGAAACTAAATCCCTTTGAGAAGGAACGTTTGCTTGCTTGATTCATGCAGGCCAGAGAAGCAAATACAATGACTTGCTGAAGTCTGTTTCTGGTTTCCTTAAAAACTCAGTTGTGCCCTGTGAATGTTTTTGTTTTGGTCCCAAGTGTGGGATGTGGGACTGCTTTGCCACCACTGAAAACATACTCGTGATCTTTGTTAGCTCATAATAGATTCATGGGAGAGCTTGTGATGTTTTCCTGGAAGCCGTCTGGGTGTGAGGGACATGGTTCTTGCCAGATGGAATACATCCTAGTGTGGACTCTGAGAAGAGATAAATAGAAGCCCACAGACGGTGAGACAATACTTTTTTCATCACTTTTCAACGGTTCACATCACTTGGGTACTCTTCACTTATCTACACTTTACTTTGGAGATAAAATCTTCCATATAACTTCTTGTGGCACTCTGCTGACTTGTGCTGCTTTGGTGAAGTCTGGCCACTTTTGACTGTTAGCTTACTGCCCCCAGTCTGCCTAGCAACCTATGATGTCATTACCCGCCTGCCCCTAGTTGGGCCAGCTGCCCAGGATATAAAACAGGCAAACCTATATTGTCTTCCTCTTGCTCCCCTCCCTCTCTTACATCTCTCCCCCTCTCTATCTCTTTCTCTCTGGAGTGCCCATGCCCTGCTTTCAAACGCTCCTATAATAAACTTCTCCATATATCTATTGCTTGGCATCTCATTTTTAATCATTACATTTGTTGCCGGAAACCCCGAGAAAGGTGCATTGAGTACTGACGCTGAAATCCCTTCTACCGACCCTTTGCCACCTGGCAACCCCCTAGTCCTGATCTGTGTGCCCGAGCCACACCATCAAATCGCTCATACTCCTTCTTACTCCATTCCGTCCAAGGCTAGGTATACTATCAGAGGATAAAGATGCGCACCAGCCCGATTTCAAATCCTTCTGTCTATGATGGTAACCTGCCTGAAGATACACTGGTGCGATAGGTGCGCAGAGCTTGTTGAAGTTACCAAACCAACATCTCATTGGAGTTAAGACCAATTCCATGAGAAGGAAACAATTTCTAACACTGCGAGGGTGATCAAGAATCCAAGCCTAGATAGACCATGGACCTGGGGAAGACCAAATGCTATTCTCTAAAGGAAAATAGAAAGAAAATGACACCTGATGATATACTCATAGATCAGTGTCTTGCCCAGTCATTACCAGGGAAGTTCCTCGTCCAGTAGATGATAACCAGTACAGGAACCATAACTGGACATTGTGCAGAGAGTGAGAGACACTTGAACACTCAGTCCTAAATGACGTGTCTTCAAAAAAACTTTCCCTTCTGGCATCAGGGAACTCTGGGGAAAGTGGCAGAAAGGTTTTAAGTCAGTGGGGAAGAATGACACCAAGGAAACAAGAGGACTTCTAGATGCAATATTACTGGTGTTTATAAGAACTTACAAAGATTCTAGCAGCGTGCATGCACAGTTCCTCCATAGGTATAAGCCAGGTGGAATCTTAGCATTGCCAAGAGAAGTTGACATAAGCCCCAATTTGTAACCCAGAAGCTATCTATAATAGATTATTCCTTGCAAAGAAAACAATCAATTTTCTCCAAGTGAATTTCCTTAAAGCATACAAACCATACTTGAGGATAGGGCCTATGTCCAGCAATAGATGGGACGTCATATCCTCCATTATTAGGAGACCTTAATTAGGATATTCCTCTGTTGAGAATTCTCTGTTTAGTTCTGTATCCCATTTTTTAATTGGATCATTTGGTTTGGTCACATTTTATTTCTTGAGTTCTTTATATATTTTGGATATTAGCCCTCAGTCAGATGGAGAGTTGGTGAAGATCTTCTCCCAACCTGTAGGCTGTCATTTTGTTCCATTGACAGTGTCCTTAGCCTTATAGAAGCTTTTCAGTTTCATGAGATCCCATTTATTAATTGTTGATTTTAATGCCTGAGCTATTGGAGTTCTGTTCAGGAAGTTGTCTCCCATGCCAATGAGTTCAGGCTTCTCCCCACTTTTTCTTTTAACTGATTTAGTGTGTCTGGTCTCATGTTCAGCTCTTTAATCCACTTGGACTTTAGTTTTGTGCAGGGTGATGTATATGGATCTATTTTCATTTTTCTACATGTAAACATCCAGTTATACCAGAGCCACTTGTTTAATATGTTATCTTTTTTCCATTGTATTGTTTTGGCTTCTTTGTTTAGGTATGTGCCTTGTATCTCTGAAATCTCCAAGACTTTAAACATTAATGGTGTTGTTTTTTTGTCAGATGTTTTTTTCTGCATCTAAGGAAATGATTATGTGTTTTTTTTCCTTTTACTTTGCTTATATGGTAGATTACATTTGTAGATTTCCATATATTGAATCATCCCTGCATGCCTGGAATGAAGCCTACTTGGTTATGGTCAATGATATTTTTAATATGTTCTTAGATTCAATTTGCAAGCATTTTATTGACTATTTTTTGCATCAATGTTCATAAGGGAAATTTGTCTGGAATTCTCTTTCTGTGTTGGGTCTTTGTGTGGTTTAGGTATCAACATGACTGCAGCCTCATAGAATGAGTTTGGTAATGTTCCTTTCATTTCTATTTTGTGGAATAGTTTGAAGAGTAATGATATTGGCTCTTCTTTGAAGATCTAGTAGAATTCTGTGCTGAAACCATCTGCCCCTGTGTTTTTGTTTTTGTTTTTGTTTTTTGGGAGACTTTGATGACTGTTTCTGTGTCCTTAGTGGACATAAGACTATTTAATTTTCTCTTTACCTCCTCTTCATTCAACTTGGCAAGAGGAACTTATCAAGACAATTGTCTATTGCATTTAGATTTCCAAATTTTATGGCATATAGGCTTTTGAAGTAAGACCTAATCATTTGGATTTCTTCAGTGTCTGTTGTTATATCTCAATTTCCATTTCTGATATTGTTGATTTTGATAGTGTCTCTGTGCCATTTAGTTAGTTTGGCTAAAAGTTTGTCTGTTTTGTTGATTTTCTTGGTTTCATTGATTCTTTGAAATTTTTTTTTTGTTGTTGTTTTTAATTTATTGATTTTTTAACCCTGAATTTTATTATTTCCAGCCAGCTACTCCTCTTGGGTGTGTCTGTTTCTTTTTTCCCCTAGGGCTTTCAGGTATTCTGTTAAGTTGCTTGTATGAGACTTTCCTATTCTCCTTATGAAGGCATTTAGTACTATAAACTTTCCTTTTAGCATTGCTTTTATTGTGTTCCATAAGTTTGCTTATGTTGTACCTTCATTTTCTTAATTTTTTCTTTATTTCTTCCCTGATCAAGTTGTCAGGGAGTAGAGAGTTTCTTGGTTTCCATATGTGTGTCAGGTTTTTGTTATTTCTGTTGTTGTTGAGGTCCAGCTTTGGTCAATGGTAGTCCGATAGGATACAATGTATTATTTTGATCTTCTTTTATCTATTGAGACTTGCTTTATGACTTCCTATATGGTAAATTTGGTAGACATTTCCATGAGGTGCTGAGAGAAGGTACATTGTTTGATGTTTGGGTGAAAAGTTCTATAGATGTTTGTTAGGTCCTTTTGATTCATGATATCTGTTAGTGTCATTATTTCTTAGTTTAGTTTTTGTTTCTTTTATATGCTCTTTGGTGGAAGTGGTATTGAAGTCTCCCACTCTTAATGTATGGGAATTGATGTGTTGTCTGTACCCATTTTTAAATACCTAGTTTCTTCAGTCCTTTATATTTTTTGGATATTAGTTCTCTATCATATGTAGAATTGGTAGAATCTTTTTTATATTCTATAGACTGCTTCTTTGTCTAAATGACAGTGTCCTGTACATTACAGAATCATTTAGGTTTCATTAGTTCAGCTGCATTAATTGTTAATCTTAGTTTCTGTGCTATCAGTGTTCAGATTACTTAACACCTTGCACAAACCTCAAGTCCAAATAGATCTAAGACTCATCGTAAAATCTGATATACTGAACCTGATAGCAGAGGAAGTGGGGCAATACCCTATTTATTTCATATGCCTATTTGTTCTCTAAGTGTGGGAAAAATAACATTCTTGTGGGTGGGAAATTGGGGAGGATCTGAAAGGCACTGTAGCAAGGGAAACACTAATCAGCATATATTTCATTACAAAAAAACTATTTATAATTAAAAAAAAAACTTCTCTGTGAAAGAAGCAGCCTAATAGAAGGCATCAATGATGAAGCTTTGGTGTATGGAAATTCCTGCTTATCACATTCCAGCCAGAGCAAGTATTGAATATGAATACTCTAAGACAGAAGCAGATCAACACATTGAAAAGAAAGGATTAACATCTGAAAAAATAAACAGTTGAAGGGAAGTAATGGACTGTGGGAGAGAGAAGAGAGGAGAGAGAGAGAGAGAGACCCAGACAGACAGACAGACACCCAAACAGACACCCAGACAGACAGACAGATAGAGACAGACAGAGACAGAGACAGAGACAGAGACAGAGACAGAGACAGAGACAGAGACACAGAGACACAGAGACAGAGAGAGAACAGTCATTTCCCTAAAGGTTACTCTTTAAACTCAACTCATCTAATTCTTGAGGTATTCTGCATAGGGGTACATTTAATCCTTGAATTCTGTGAAGCACTGTTCTGGTTATCAGTGGGGATATAGGATTGACAGACATAGGGCTTGACCACATCTTTCCTTTGCTGATCTATTCCTATATTACAATTAGCAGACCTACTGGTTCAGATTGGAATAGCAGTTTTATCTCATGAACCTCCTGATGTCTGGGATGGCAGTTTTGTCAAAGAAACTTAACATAGTTTTAAAAGTTTAATGTAATTTATATGATTTATTGCCATGAATAAGATAAAATGATAGAAAGGTAAACATAATGATATGTTCGAACCAACTTAGATTGCGTTATATACATTTTCTAAGTAAAGCATAATTGTTGGGGTCCATGCAAGAGGAACAACAAAACAGCTCCAGAGTTCATGGAATGCAGGACCATTGGTTAGCAAACCCATGGAGGGTGTGTCTCGGGGAGACATCACCCTGAGAACTACCTGCCCTGAGGACCTCATGCTGTTATTGAGCGTAGCTCTGCTTGTTACCTTTGCAGTCCTTTTAATACCTTTAATATGTGAATTGTGTGAGTACTATAAAGGGGGCTTCCAGCCCCTCACTGGGCAGTATTATTGGCATACTCAATAACAATGCTTGACCTCTTTTAGGCATTGCAGCTGGAGCAGATTAATCATTCAACCACCATCTCTGAAAACAACCTGCAGATGTAGATTGCTAACAATGTTCATTACCCTTAGAAAGAATTTGGAAAGTAGATTGTTCAACAAGGTTAAGTCAAGCTGATTTTGCTAGTGGGTGTGACATAGAAAGTCTTAGGGAAGAATAGATTGTTTAGCAAAGTAAGGTAAAGATGTTTTTGCTACTGGTCTTGATATAGCAAATCTTAGGGGACAATTGAAGTTAATAGAAAGTGCACTCTTATTAGCAAAGCTAGGGATTTTTTGAGATTGGCAAAGCAAGAACAATGGCCCATTGAAGCATTGGCTGATGTGACTGTTTCAAGCTGGGCTGGTGACTGAGACGACAATTGATTTCCTTTTTCTATTTTTCTGCACTTAGCTTCCTGATATGATTTAATAAAACATATTGATGGGTAGATGAGCACCTTTAGGAATTAAAATAGAAATGGCTGACTATTTTTACATAAGAGTTTAGATTTGTGATTCTTTTAATATTTTTTTTCAGTTTTACTTTTCTTTTTTTTTTTAATTAATTTATTCTTGTTACATCTCAATGGTTATCCCATCCCTTGTATCCTCCCATTCCTCCCTCCCTCTCATTTTCCCCTTATTCCCCTCCCTTATGACTGTGACTGAGAGGGACTTCCTCCCCCTTTATATGCTCATAGGGTATCAAGTCTCTTCTTGGTAGCCTGCTATCCTTCCTCTGAATGCCACTAGGTCTCTTCCTCCAGAGGACATGGTCAAATATGAGACACCAGAGTACGTGTGAAAGTCATACCCCACTCTCCACTCAACTGTAAGATTACTTCTTAAAATAATTGATTCCTTCTTTGTAATCACAAAATGCAGCCTGCCAGTAAAGAAAAGCTGGCTGAGAAATTACCTTGCTTGCCTATACTCTGTTAATATGTAACAAGTTGCTTATGTACAAATGTATGTGGGTTCTTAGAAATAACTTCTTATTCATATTTGTTCCTCACCAATCACACGTACAACATTTGATCATGTAAAGGTATTGGGGAACATGATTTTCTTATGTATATCCATTGTAATCATTTATTTATAGAGAGACAGAATGTAAACACATTGTCATTTTTGTACTGTTTGGATGATTTTGTTGCGGTATATAAACTGTGAGAAGAAGGATAAGGAGAAGAAGAAGGAAAAGAATAACTATAAGAATACAGAATAAGAATTAGGATGAAAATAAGAAGATAATAATAAAAAGGAGAAAAAGAAGCTTGTTGAAACCTACCTGCTGGAGTCTGTCTTACTTTCGTTGTCTAGTGTAAGAGTGTGTGTGTGTGTGTGTGTGTGTGTGTGTGTGTGTGTGTGTGTGTGTATGCGCATGTGTTTCTTTTCTCTCCTTCTTTTTCTTTTTTAGATGCTTGCCTCCATCAGTGGAAGCCCCCACTAGGAGCCATCAGCTATAGCCTCAGTTTGCCACCATCAGTGGAATCTATTGCTGGTAACTATCAGTTCTGGCTTGGAAGGTTGTCCTTGTGGGAAGTCTACAGGGTCACCAGCCAGCCAGCCACAGGATTCACGTCCCACCTCAGTTTCCCCAGTTGATGTCGAAGCTGGACATCAATACCTAATATGCAAGTCTTTCTGGTATGATCTTGTATGCTTCTTCCTGCATTTTAAAAATTTGTTTTCTACAAAGCGAGTCTAGGACAGCCAAGGCTACACAGGGAAACCCTATCTCATACAACCAAAACCAAAAACCAAACCAAAACAAAGCAAAAAAATCCTTGACTTAAAATTTTGTTTTGGCCCTTAACTATGAGTCCCTTTTGATTTGATGATGTTAATTTAAATCGGCCATCTCTTCAGTTAATTGTTATGAGGAGCAGATACCACTTACAGAATTTCTCAACAGCTTCTGTTTATTACATTTTAAAGTAAGATACCAACTTGCCTGGAAAAGATGTGAATGACTATGCACACTTAACTGTCCTCATTCGTTTTTTTCTGGTTCCTAAAACCCTGCCTGGTCATTCCTGACATAGGAGTGTATATACGCTTTTCATACTTTGTGGAGGCTTGTTTGTTGGGTTCTTCATCTCTCCAGTCTCAGCTTTTATGGCATATATTTGGACATCATTGACATTTAATCCTGATCTTTGATTACTAAAATGTATTTTTACAATGCCTGCTGGTATTTCTTATTGTATTTGTCCTATACTTACATATGCCTTCTTTTATTTAATTTTTATCCCTCCGGGATCATATCAGCTTAAGCTATTATTGTGTCTTGGGCCTACACAGTGACAGGTATTTACAAATATTTATTATATTTATCCAGTGAGTTTGTTGTTAATCAGCATCAGTACCTCTAGTAGGTAAAGTTTACCATCAGAACCCTGAACTTTACCAGCCTCCAGAGTATTTGAATCTATCCACTTACTCTCAGTTTGTCTCACAGTGAGACAATTTAAAAATATCTTTAAAAACTGAGACATAGCATAATGAAGTTGATGCCCCGGAGGCAATTTGAACAAGAAATATGAATCTGTGTTATGAGTAACTTGTCACATTTTAAATATTTTACAGTTATTTGTGCTGAGGGGAATTTCTTCCTGTTGTTTTCTTGGATGTGCCTGAAGCAGTTTAGTGTTTTTGTTGTTGTTGTTGCAGCTTTTGTTTATTTCCAGGGTATGAATATAATTAGAAAATCAGAGGTATATAATGGTTATTTTGTTGTTTGCATTACAATGAATGTCATAAATGATTTAACATTTGGATGCTGTATGTACATTTGTTTTCAATTAAAATTGAAGCCAGTTTTGAGTGTACGGCCTGTTGTATCTCATACAACATTGTATAATTATTGTCCTTTAGAAATGAGTTTCACTAATGTATCTATATTCTGAAGATACCGTAGCTGTCATGCAATAGTCTACCCTGGACAGCAAGGATATTATGGTGTCAGAGGAGCTCAGCAACATCTTTCAAATAAGTCACTGAGTGGATTTGAGCTAACTGAAATTTCTTTAGGAAGATGGGAATTGATCTACTTCAAGAATCAGCTATATCACTCTTAGGCATACACCCAAGGATTCCTACCACAGTGAACACCTACCATGTTCATTGCTGCTCTATTCATAGTAACCAGAAATTGGAAACAACTCAGATGCCCTCCAACAAAAGAATGGATAATGAAAACATGGGATAGTTACATAATGAAGTATTACTCAGCTATTAAAAAGTGATATCATGTAATTTACAGATAAGTGGAGGGAACTAGAGAAAATTATTCTGAGTGAGGTATCTCTGACCCATAAAGAATATATATATATATTACATTCAATCCGTAGAGGTTAGGGATAAAGTCAGGGACTAGGTATGGGACAGACAGATCTCCCTAAGATGGGAAATAGAATAGATATTTATGGATGCATTGGGGTGCTAGAATGTGAGGATCTCTGTTTCTTATTCCTACATTTGGGCTCATTTCATTCTTTTTGTTTGTTTATTCCAATTCTACCAATGTGTTAGTTTTCCTGGGGTTGATCTGGCTAGAAGGAGAGGTAAACAGGAATTTGGAGGGATATATATGCAATCAGGATATATTATGCATGAGAAAATATATTTTCAATAAAAGAATAAATATAATTAAAAATAAAATTATCTGTAGCTCTCCATTTAACTTCTTTATTGAAACGCACTCTGAGAGGAACGGTTGTTTTCTTCAGCAAAACTGGCATAGTTTCAGGGAGATTATTTTTCTTCATTGTCCATTGTTCTTTCATTTAGTTAGTGACACCTGAGCAACTTGAATCTTACTCTTTCTCCATCTGCTTTAAGTGACCCCAACTATGGATATTTTGCATACTTCATTGGCATTCATCATCTTATGCAGAAAAATTGGAAATCCTGTACCTTTTTTTAAAAAAAAATTGATGCATTGTTTACTAAATCCAGTTGTGAGTACAGAACCTCTTCTTTTTCACGTAGACACAGAACCTGGTGCACTTTGTATTCACAGACCTTGTAAAGTAAATGCGTTCATGCTTCACCAACACATTCTTCAATTATATGCAATGCGTTCCATATTTTTCACAGTTTTGTAATTTATTCCCAAAGTACATATGCAAACAGTGCTATAACCTTTGAAGTAGGAAATCTGTCTCCAGGTAATATTCCTGTCCTGTCAGAGGCACCAAGCTAAGTGATATTGATGGGACTTTAATGATAGAAATTAATTACAGGGTTGAGTTGTTCCTCACCATTGTGTGCCACTGTGTTGTCACATTGCTTTCGGCTCCAGTGCTCCCTGCCACTTGTCTCTCAAGAAAGTTTTTCCTGTAATTGAGGTGTGTGCATGTTTATCTCAGCTTGAACATATGTGTCTGTGTGGAGCGGGTAGAGAGAAGCGTTCATTTTGCTGATCCCAGAGTGTGACGACTGCTTTGTGGTTTTTTAGATTATTTTTATTTCACAGATTCTGCTTGCTTCCAGGAATTACCTCAGCAAAGGGCACATTCAAAACACTAAATTCAGGAGCCCCAAAGTGGTTTTTGAACTTTTATTAAACAGACTAAAGGTAAAATGAAATCTGCTACTCTTTGAAACGTTACGTAGATAGTATCACATATTAATGTGTCTGTGTTTACTTGCAAAATTTTATTGATTAATCTGTGATTAGAGGACATGTGTTTAAGCATGATGACCATCAAAACCATTTTTTATATGGGTGCCTCCATAACACCCCAACACACATGTTCACTAAAATGCATGGTGTATATTCATTTGAGTGACTATGTGGGTATAGGTTACCTGTCTATGTACATGTGGAGGTGAGAGCTCAACCCCAGATATCTTTTTTGATCAGTCTTTTACTTAGTTTTTGATACAAGGTCGCTCACTGAACTTAAAGGTCACCAATGTACATAGACTGGATGGCTAGTAAATGTCCCCAATCCCTGTCAGCTACTCAGCATTAAGACTACAAATGCGTTTCTGCTACACCAGGCGTTTGTGAGTATGCTGAGATCCAACACTGGTTCTGCTGCTTGCAATGCTAGCACATTTGCTGCTAGTCCATCTCCTTATCACAAAGATCACAGAATTTTGAAGCATTTTCCAGGAAAAGGGGAGCAAATTTAAGATCGAAATAGACTAAATGTTTTATAGCAGGATCTTGAGAAAGTAATAGAGGCTAATAAACCACAGACAACAATGACTGAAGTCTAGGATATCTTAAAACCAGAAAAGATGCAGTAGTATTGGAGAAAAATAAAATTGAGTAGTAGCTTTTGATTATGAATTAGAGGAAGAAATTCATTTTATATTTTTAAACCTCTGTGTGTGTGCTTTGTTCTTGTAAACATAAATGCTTCTATATATTGCACAGTTAAGAAACAGTAATTAGTGTGTGTGTGTACTTATTCCTGACATTATTATGATGTTAAACCTGACTCATTTGAAAGGAAAACCGCTTACTGTTAAAGCAGCTTTGTCCTCACAGCAAAACGAATAAGAAGACAAATTTCTAAGGCACCATTACTCTTCCATGGTCACAGGTACTCTTCATCAACCTTCAACACCCCAGTGGCAAAGTAAAATTACAGACCGCACACTGGTATAGGATTATTGCTCAACGCCCACAGTTTATATTGGTTGTGTTCTTGATGTTGCACACCCAGTGGGCCGCATGCAATATTTAATGACATGCACCCACCATTACAGTGTTATACAGAATAGTTTAACTATCTTAAAGTTTCTTGTGCTCTAGATTTCCCCCCGGCCCCCCGCCTTCCTACTCACTGCTGGAAACCAACTACTCTTATTGTTAACTACACAATTCTGCTTTTCTCACAATGCCATATAGTATAAATAATTAAACCTGTAACTTTCCCAGACTGAATTTTTGTTACCTAGTAACATATTTTCTACTGTGTCATCACTGCCTTTTTTTTTCATGGCTGGGTACTCATTTCTTTTTAGTGTTAGACAGTATTCTACTGTGTATTCAGCAGTTTAAAAACTTTTATTAATCTATTCATATTACATCTAAATTGTTATCCCATCCCTTGTGTCCTCCCATTCCTCCCTCCCTCCCATTTTTCCCTTACTCCCCTCCCCTATGACTGTGACTGAGGAGGACCTCTTCCCCCTGTATATGCTCACAGGGTATCAAGTCTCTTCTTGGTAACCTGCTATCCTTCCTCTGAGTGCCACCATCGATCCCTACACAATAATAGTGGGAGACTTCAACATTCCACTCTCACTGAAGGATAGGTCATTGAAACAGAAACTAAACCGAGAAATAACATCATTAACCAATGCCATGAATCAAATGGATCTAACAGATATCTACAGAACCTTTCACCCAAACAAAAGGAATATACCTTCTTCTCTGCACCCCATGGAACCTTCTCCAAAACTGATCACATAGTAGGTCACAAAGCAAGCCTCAACAGATACAAGAGGATTGAAATAATACCTTGTATCCTATCAGATCAACATGGTGTTAGGCTGCACTTCAACAACAACAGAAATAACAAAAAGCCTATACATACATGGAAACTAAACAACTCTCTACTGAATGACACCTGGGTCAGGGAAGAAATAAAGAAAGAAATTAAGGACTTCCTGAAATTCAAAGTAAATTTATTTTTTATTTAATTAATTTATTCAGATTACAACTCAATTGTTATACCATCACTTGTATACTCCCGTTCCTCCCTCCCTCCCACTTTTTATCCCATTCCCCTCCCCTAGATCTTTTATTTTTAAATAGAATCTTATTTTATTTCATTTTAATTTTATTTTTTATTATATTTGTATTTATGTGTATAATTATAGTATAATTATATAATGTCTCCTTTCCATTTCCTCCCTATAACCCTTCCATATACCTTTCTTCACTTTCCTTCAAATCATGGCCTCTTTTACAGTAATCATGATTGCATGATACATGTATAAGGGCACACATATATTCCTAAGTATAACTTTTCAATTGATATAAAATATATTTCTGTGTATGTGTTTAGAACTGACTCTTTGGCATGGCACATCCAATTACTATGCTCTTCCCTAGGGAGGACCACCTTTCCTGGTCCTAACTGTCTTCATTTGCTCATGGTTTACTTTTACAGGGTAGAAGCTTTATTCATGCACTCGGCTATTGAGTGAGATCTTGCTTTCCTTTAAGATTTGGCTTTCACAAATATAGCTTCTATTACAATACATGTTAAAGTTTCTATGTGACTTAAATTTCTAATATATTGGAGTAAACCTGAAGAGCAGGATGATCAGCACATATGTAAAAATTATTCTTAGTTATAAAAGAATCTCAGTCTGCAAATTTGGGTTCCCTTATTTACATTTCCATGGGAAATGGATGATTGTTACTATGTTATGGTCAGAGTAGAAACAGTGTTTAGGGTTTTTAACATTTTAATAAAACATACTCGTACCTTCTTACTTGAATTTGCAGCTTAAAGTATCTGTTTTTATGCCAAGACCCTGCTGTTTTGTTTCTTATATCTCTGTAGTATAAGTTGATGATGTAGCTGTTCATTCCATTATTGTTCATGATCGTCTTATGACTTTTATTGTACACATCTTTTTCTTCCTTAGTAAGATTCATTCCAAGATCATTTTGGGGGTTATTATGAATGGATTACGTTCTTGATTTACTTCTCAGCATGTTTGTATTTTGTATAAGAGCAGGGCACAGCGCTTTGTGGGTTAATTTTGTATCCTGCTGATTTGACGCATACAATTATACTTTGAGAAGATTTCTGACAGACTCTTTGTTCCTCTTCCATGAGTAGAAACATGTCATCTTTAAAAAGAATACTTTGATTTATTCTTTCCTTGTTGAATGCCTTTTCCAATTTTCACTGGTCTTATTTCTCCAAGTAAGACTTAAAACTCTACACTGAGCAGGTGGTAGTGGTGGACAGAGAATTCATCCTTGTTTTGTTCCAAACTTTAGTGGCAATGATTTGAGATTGTGTATGTTTAGAAATATGTTGGCTGTGGACTTGTAATTTATAACCTTTACTATGTTGTAATATGTCCTCTGTATCTTTACATTATTTAGGACTTTAATCATGAAAATAGGTTAAATTTTGTCAAAGGCATTCTCTGCCTATAATGAGATAATCATGCAGATTCTATCCCTGAGTCTATTTATGTGATTAACTAGGTTTGTTAATTTACATATATTGACCCATTCTTGTATCTTTGGGATGAAGTTGACTTGTTCATCATGGGTAATCTTCATCTTTGCAGGAAAATTTCTATCCAGTAGGAGATAGGAACAATTAGTTCTGTGAAATGGTTAGTAGACTTACCCCAAAAGAGGGCTGACTCATTTTTTGAGTAACAATTCATGAACTATCAGCAGGTTGAAGAAGACAGTTTTCATATTCAATCAATAGTTTACAAACAAAGCTCCTTATAAAATCCACCATACAGTTATAAGAACTGAGCAAACTAGGAACAGAAGAGGGTTGTTTCAATTTTAATTTACAACAGTGCCTGCAAAACAGGATCTACAAGTAGTGATATAGTGTGTAGTAAGAAGCTAGAATGCAGGGTAAACCAACCTAGGCACATTGATAATTCTTTCTATCCACTCTTATACTGTGTTTATGTTTTGTCAACTAGATATAAGCTAGAGTCACACACGAAGAGGGAACCACAGCCGATGCATTGGTGCCATCAGATTTGCCTGTGAGTTATTTTCTTGATTAGTTGTTGGTGTGGTAGGAACCAGAGTACTGTGTGTAAGGTCCCCCCTCCCCTGCAGAGCAGGAGGTCCTGGTAGTACCCAAGAGTGGGCTGAAGGAGCCATGAGGGATACACTAAACAGTGTTCCTCTATGAACTCAATTTCAATTCTGATCTTTAAGCTTCTGCTTGTGTTCTTACCCTGACTTCTGTTAACAATGGGTTGTTACATGAGAATATACACCAATCTCTCCATCTCCTTTTTCAAGATGTCTGTTATCTCAGTGTTTATCACAACTGAAGCAGAACTGCTAGAATTTTGTTGAGGACTTTTTTTTTTTTAAACTAATGCGATTTTGTTTTCTTACGATGTTCCCTGGGTTTAATGAGCTGGGAAGGAATCATTGTTTCAATTTCTTGGAATAGTTTAGAGGGATACGTAGAGTGCAGGGACTTAGAATAAATTTTCTTCAATGTTCAGTAGAATGTGGAACACTTATGAAGCTCTGGCATTTTCTGTTTGGGGACGTTTGAGTTGGTTAATAGCTGTAGAGTATAGAATTGATAAAGATGTTCTGAACATACACAAGTCCCTGTTTCAGTATCTCAATGAATATAAAAATGAATAGAAAGAATTTTCTTTACTTGATTGGGTCTCTTTAGATAGCTTGCCTTTTTGGTTTCCTTGCAGATTATGCGTTTCAGGAATTTGGTACATTTCACCCCTGCTTACAAACTCATCCACAGTTTATACTTTAATTAACTATTTGAATATTCTTAAGATCGGTGTTTATTGTTTTTCTTGTTTATATTTGTAACTTGTGTCCTCTCAACTCTTTCCTTAAGTTAACTTGACTAAGGATTTATCACACTATTGTTGCTTTTAATAGAGCAAATTAATTTTATTTGTCTTCTGTGATCTCCTGTCTGTAATTCCATTGACTTTTCCTTATTTCTCTATGTCTTAACCTGGAAGCATAGGGAGTTTATTTTCTTTATTTGTTTAGCATGGAGCAGTGGTATAATTATCCATTTGCAATTTAAGGTGAATATTGATGGTTTGACATCCCATACATTAATTAGTTTTTACTGTTTTTTTCCAGTGCTATTTCTGGCTTCTATGTCTTTTCTGCCTTCTTTGATTTTAATTGAACAATTTATACACTTTTGAAATTTTATTTTCTTAGCATGCAAGTTATAATTATTTGACTTTCACCTCTTTTTCTCTTTTCTTGCATACCATATACACAGTTGTTTCAATCAATCCAAAGTCATTTCAACTAATTCCATATTGCTTTGAATGTCATAAATATATGTTAATATAGCAACATTTTTCTAATTCTCAATTGAAAACCTTGTGTCATTACTGTTATTTATAACTAAATGCATTTGTAGAGTAAAATCTTTCAATAATTTTTTTCTTCCTTTTTTTGTTATGAAACTTTTCTGGCATCTTGGTTCATGTAAATCGTAAATATACGATTTAACAGCTGAGGGATCTCTCCAACCTCTATCATAGAACTTTCTGTTATCTTATTTTAAGCTCAAAGAGTTCTTGTTCAACTGCAGCTGGTCTACCACTAAGCTCACCAAAGGCATCTTTCATTTTTTTCTAGAGTGCTTTTGAGTTAGATCTTTGTTTTGATTTTTTTCTTAGAAGTTTTTCATGTCTCGTTCCATTCTCATCCTTTCTTTTATGTTGTCTGGTTTTTTGTTTGTTTGTTTGTTTGTTAAATATTTCTAGTGTGTAAATTATAATTTTTATAAACTCCTAGCCTGGGAATTTCAACATTTCCTAGATCTCACAGTATCTAGAATGCTTTCTTAATCTCTTCAATCAGTTTGTCAGGTTCTGGCATGCCTTGTGCTTTGGTTTTTGTTGTTATAATGTGTAAAATGAACTTCAACAAATAAGCTCTCAGTAATGTGGTGTTTGAAAGTGGAGAAGGGGAATTTTTTAATATAATCTTATGATTATGTTTCAGATTTTTTGGTGAGTATTTACCTGCAGACTTTGTACTTCTCCAGTGTTTCTTGGTTGCTTTAGCCTCTTAGTTGACTCATGTCTGGAAGCATGCTAATTCCATTTCTTCAAGTGGAAAGCTACATGGTTTGTAACTGGAAAACTTGTTTTTGTCCAAGAGAAAGGCTAACTAGCTAGAATAGACCATTTCCCATTACCTGCATTAGGTAGGGTCTTATATAGCCACAGGTTACTCCAGCATAGTAGCATTTCCTAATAGTTAGCAGAAAAGACAAATAGCTGGTACATTATAAATAGTTATGGAAGAACTTGGGGCTAGAAGGATATGTAGGGGACAGGAGCTCCACAAGGAGACCAATGCAGCCAACAAGTCTGGGCATGGCAGGGGTGCTGCAGAGACTGATGCACCAACCAAGGACCATGCATGGCGAAGTCCTAGACTCTCTGCTCAGAAGTAGTAGATAGGCAGCACAGTCTCCTTGTGCATCCCATAATATGGGGCTCTGTCTGACATGGACTCTGGTGCCGACACATGGATCATTTCCTCTTGGCAGGGCTGCCTTTTCAAGCCACAGAGGAAACGGAAACATACAGTCCAGATGAGACTTGATAGGCTGAGGTCAGATGAGAGAGAAAGAGGGTTCTCCTTTTCTGAGGACTAAGGGAGGTGGGAGGAGACATGGGGAAGGGAAGATAGGAGGAGGTGATGAGGAGTGGGCTACAATAAGGATGTAAAGTGAATAAATTAAGTAAACAGACAAGTGGTTTCTTTTCCTTTCTTCCATAACTGGAAACTTGAGGGATTTTTCTAGCATAAAACCCGTAGAAGTTCTCGAGATAAAACTCAGAATGGGGAGGCTTCCCTGTGAGCAGCTTATCTTACAGAAGTCATCTGGCAGGGATGCAAACTCTGAACACTAACAATTCTATTGCAGTGCAAATTTCTTCCAAAGTTATAGTTTCTGTAGAGATTTCTGTTGTAATGTAACCTTATCAATCCAATTTTTGGGATCAGTAGTGTGTCTTCTGACCTTCCTTCCTTGATAGATTTTAAGAGTGTTAATGTTTCAGTCTTTCATTTTTATAGTTGTTATAATGCAATGCTATATCAAAGCTTCTGACATATTCAACTTACCTGATTTATTTTCCAATTTATTATATTTAACCTAATAATTTGAAAAACTTAACTTAACACCTGTCTCCTTATTCTACCGATAAAGAAATTGTTGCAGATAGATTCTGTGATTTTTTTTTTCTCCTCAAGGACACTCAGACTGCTGTTTTTAGAACTCTAGTGAGTCTGTGTTATAATTCAAGGGAAAAAAGTCTGGATCTAGTTTCTAATAAACTCTTGTTCAGGGACTTTTTTTTTTAAACTTCCAGTTTTTCTGAAAAACTAGGAATAATTGGAAGACCTCGAAGAAGTCCTTCAATGCTTTTTTTTTTCTAAACAGGTTTCCATGTGCATGATGAAGTGTGTCTCTGTCATCGATGACCGGTCTACTTGGTTGCTGTGACTTTCATAATGATACAGTTTATATTTCTTTAACTATATTTGATGCTATTGTGTCAATTCCAGTCCCTTTAACATCCTTACCTGCTATCATTCAGCTTTTTAATCAATGAACTAGTGCCTCATTAAGGAGCTTTGTGTCAAGAACTGCTGCTACCAAAGAATCTTCAGTTCTTTATAAGCAAGATAAAACACACCAATATCATTGTTTTCTTGATCCAACAATAATCATGTGAGGCGAGTGAAGTCACTCTTATTCCATCCTATTTATTCAGAATAGCTTGAGTTTGTCTACATTTTTATACCTGTCACAATGGAGCTAGAACTTAATTCTAAGATCGAAGGAATCTTCGGTAAGCAACAGTGTATTATCACTGATGCCACATTCCTGCACTACTAACAAGACCTTCACAGACCTTTATATGTTTCATAAAATGAACTAGTGACTTTGCTGTTTCTTTCCCTGAAGAAACACTCTTTACAGGGGAGGAATTTTGCTTCTTATAGATTCACCATTTTGGGAAGTTTGCTCATTGATTATAAAATGACATTAGAGTCTGCATTGATGCACTGAGACTTTTAGGATTTAGATTGCCCTCACCATTTGAGTGAAAGGCACAAATGCACATGCAAGATGAATAATTAAGTTAGATTCTCTGACCTTGAATGAACCTGGGCTGTCCTGACACCTGCTTTTCCTCCTCTTCTTTCTCTCCATCTATGCAAATCCAGCATCACCACAACACTAAAACTGCTGCAAAAGCCATTTGAAGGGACAGAAGGAGAAGAGCTGACACTGTTTTCAGACAGGGCGATCCTGGGCATGTGCTTTGCTACTGCTAAGCTGATGAGCTCTCAGTTCCCATAGGACTGAGAGGGATCCCTAGACTGAAGCTTGCAGAAATAAAGTTAGCAAAATCTCAGACAAACTGGATTAAGTTGGTTAGGTCAGGTCCTATATATTCTCAATGGTATATGTTTAAAACCATACATAAAGTTTCACTTGGCTCTATTACCTTTTGCATAATAAAACATCCAAGATTAATTTGAACAAAAAACATGATGGAAAAAATTGTAGGGTACTTAAGCAGTTAAAATTAATTTCTTTTAACTTATCATTCAGATCATAAAACTTATCTATTTCTAAAAAATATTTTGTTATGTTTCTTTTTAACATATACATTTATATTATTACACATGAGTAAAATAAACTAAATACAGTGGGAAGAACCACAAGACAATCAAGAGTTATGTTATTTGTATTTGGCAAACTTGAAGTAAACATCTTTCCTATTTTGTTGAGTCTAAATTTCTGAATGGAGATTAATATCTATCATATCTCATCTCTATTAACTTAAAACATCTCTTTTGGACTAAAAACATCTTAATCCCTAACCTACTAAGCTTAATTGAAATACTAAACTATCTGGTCTTCAAACCCATCAAAGACTTGAGAAGGGATACAACTTAAATACCTAAATGAACCCAGAGTACAAGTTAACAGCTTCCAAAATGAAAAAACAACTGAGACCGTTTACTGCCTGAACAGTCACCCAACACTCTCTATAATGTTAGAGCATCATCTTCAGCCTTCAATTGTTGTTACCCACCAGAACAGGACAGCTTCTATGACAGCATTCTAGAAAGCTTCTGATCCCAATTTGTCCAGCAGTTCAGACTGTGCCACATAGGACTCCTATTAAGTCTGGAATTTCACAACTTTTGAAAAATGGAACACAAATGCTATCCCTTGCTTACTTAACCATTTTCCCCAATTTGGGGGGGGGCAGAATTCAAAGGAATTATTTGCCCTAAATCAGCCTGAAGAAACCTTAAGAGAATGACATCCCATTTCCTCTAAGGGGGGGTTGGATATGTTTCTGTTGGTCTGTAGGTTCCCTTGGTCTACAGATGTTTATTGTCATCTGGAGTTGGTTATAAGTATTATTGGTCTTTTATAGAGAGGAAACTAGGATTGACTCAGGGATGCATCTCTTTTCCTTTATCTTTCTTTTTTAGGTAAGGAGATAGGAGCTGAGAAGAAAGAAAGGGGGATATAGAAATATAGAGGGAGGATAGAACAAAAGGTAGATTATTGAATCGACCCCTCTTCTCAAGACCCTAACTGTTACTCACAAATAAGGTTAATTTTTAATTCAGTGGTATTGAATTTTGTATGTTGATGCAAATCAATCTCATATCAAAACTAGTCTAATTTCATCATAAGATTATATATTCTAGGTCTAATAGATAGATATGATCCTATAGATATATGAGGTAAAATAGTTAAATAAGGTCTTCAAAAACCTCAGAGAACTACAGAATATGGCATTTAAAGATGCTTTTACTGTTCTAAAGATTCTTTGACAAAAAGACAAGTTAACGCCTAGCAACACCCAGCCTGCCTCAAAGAAGAAGATGAGCATCGAAGAACATCCTTATGGGGTTGGCTTCAAGTGTGGCAAACCAGCCACTGGGCAAAATGTCCTCATTTCTGTCTCAGAGAGAATTCTGCCTAAAAATGGGCACATTTAGATGCAGGCAGAGTCGACAGCCAAACTTTGCTAAGACAGGGTAAGCAAGTCCTCAGTAGTTCCTGCATTGCAAATATGTCTGTCAAAACTTGTCTATTTTTTGAACTAAGATTTACTAAGGTATCAAAACCTTATGGAAGAAGTGGGGGAGAAGATTGTAGGAGTAAGAGGAGATGGAGGGCATGAGAGAAGCACGTCCCACTGAACCAACTAAGCAAGGCTAATATGGGCTCACAGAGACTGAAGCAGCAAGCACAGAGCATGCATGGTTCTGCACTTGTTCCTCTGCATATATGTTGTGGCCGTTAGATTGATGTTTTGTTGCATTCTACATAGTGGGAGGAGGTGACTCTATAATCTTTTGCTCTTGGGCCTTTTTTATCCTATTAGTTTGCCTTGTTCAGCATTGATATACGGCTTTTGCCTTGTCTCATTGTGTCTTATTTTGTCATGTTTGGTTGTTGTGTCTTGGAAGCCTGTTATTTTCTGAAAGGAAATAAAGGGGGAGTTCATTTGATATAGAAGCAAATTTTCACCCTATTAGCACTAAGCAGACTAACCCTCCATAATGATATACTACTGGTAGGTTCCTTCTATCAAGGAAAGGAGAGCTGGGAGTAGAGAGAGGAGAAATTGTGGTATGGAAGTATTGTATTTATTTTCTTCAATGAAAAAAATCAAGGAACTTGGGTCATGGGTCACTTATAAATATTTTTTTAAGATAAACTTTTCTTATTTATATTTGTAAAGTAAAAAAATTGGAAATTCTATCTTGGAAGATGGTCATCTGAGGAGATCCCCCAGAGTCTAGAAAAACATTTAGAAGAAATAAGCTTAAAAGGGTGAGAGCACTGATTCTGTAATTAAAGGCGATTACTACATATGTCTGATGCCTTGGGTTTATCTCCAGACCCCATGTAAAGGCAGAAGAAAGACAAACTGGATGAGGGTATAGCCATAAGACACCTATTTGCTGTGCCAGGAATATCACCCCCACCCACTACTACAAATAAGCAAAATATTGAGTAGCTTACACATCAATCATTGTCTAAATATCGGAGACCTTATCTACAAACTTGATAAATATGGTCCTTCCTGCATGGAGTTGGAGGTAGTAGAGGGCACACACATAATCCACAAAGCACATTGGGTTTGCAACCACTCAGATGTTATAAAGACTTTACCAAAGAAGGGAATATACAACAAAAAATAATATGCTTTTTAAAGAAGAACCTACCAATAGTTTATCACTTTGGAGGGTTTGCTCTTTTAGTGTCAGTAGATAATGTGTGAAGTTTTGCTTCTATATCAATAAATAATAAAGATAAACAAGCTAAATACAGTTGGAGAGTTAGGCTGAAAGAAAAGAGACCAAGCTTCCTTATTTTTGTAAGGCAATATAGGAGTGTTGCCATTTTATCTCATTTTTCTTTTGTTTGCTTGGAATTGTCCAGGGAAATACTTCAATCTGCACCTTGGTCTACCTTCAGGCACTACATTTTATAAAGAAATCTCTATGAGTTAGTCAGAGAACAACACATAAACTAGGGTTCTCTTGACACAATTCATCTCACAGTTCTATTTAAGCAGAAACTACACATCTTTGTAGCCAAAGATCTGGGAACTTGCAGCCCGAGGCACCAAATTGCACTGGACAAATGGGCCCTCATTCAAAAATTACTTATTAAAACATTGTGCTATAGTTTTGTGGAATTTACCTTTCAGCAGGTCAAGAGTTTTTATGCCAGAAACACCTAGTTTTCCTACTCACCTTAAAGCCAACTGGAAAAAACACAGAGTTTTAAATGTGAAAGTTAGCATCTTCTGTTGCTTAGTTATATGAAGCTCTAATGATACTTTCCCTTTCATTGTGAGAGTGTTCTTGTTGAATAAGAGGCTCTCTAGATCCTTCTTGTCACTTACAGTAGAATCTTCTTCTAGTAAACTTAATAGACATTGATACTTGCTGTAGCTAGTATAGCGCAAGGCACCCGATGTCCAAAGCAGAAGCCACACTTTAAAACATGTAGTATTTCCTGGATTGTTCTGCCTACTGGTTCTCTTTAGCTGAAGACCAACATTAAAAAAGATACACTGTGATGTATTGGCTACATGGATAATGTAAATAATTTTATTATACTTGGTAGGCTACTTTTTTTCAGTTAGTAACTGAATTACCCTGACAATAGGAACTTTAACTTATAGAAGGCAGCAGTGGCTTGTTAGAGGACACTTAACATGTGCTGTTCTTCAGTCGAGGAGTTGCATCTCATTATGGGCGGGTCTCTAAAGAGAGGTTAGTATGAATCTGAGTACTGGAGAATACATTGGGGCAACTATAAATTGGGATTTCTTTATTATTTAGTTTGGTGCTTCTGTCACCATTCAGGGCTGATGGATGGGTTTCATCTGAAAAGAAGCCCTCTACAGCCTAAACTTAGGCTCTTTCTGCTGAACCAGGGAGCTTAAAACAGGTATTTTCGTGATCATGAATTCTTCTGAGGCATTGACAGGGAGATTATGTCTCACATCACAGTCTCAATCCTTAGCCAGCGATATGGTAGGAAAAAAGTGTCTAGTTCATGACTAATTTTTAATGAATAGCTTTATTTATTTATTTTTTTAAAGGATTTACTAGTATGCATGCAAGATATATGTTTGTAAGTGCATGCCTATGGGAGGATAAAGAAAAATTAGATGGAGCTAGTTTATCTATCTATCTATCTATCTATCTATCTATCTATCATCTATCTATCTATCTGTCTATCATCTATAACTTCCTTCCCTCCTTTCATTCTTCTTTCCTTCCTTTCTTTTTTTGTGGGTTCCAAGTATTGAATTCACGACATGGGGAACTATTTTTCTCATAGACTTCTCATAAGCTGGAATTTTGATTATTTTTACATTTTATTATTTGAGAAATGTATACAATATATCTTGTACATAGTCTTTCCTTTCCACCAACTTTTCTCAAATTATCTCTCACCTTCCTACCTATATAACTTCTTGTTCTTTCTCTCTCTTCAAAACAAAACAAAACTAGATAAACCAAAACCAAATGAAAAATTGAAATAAAACAAAGCAAAGAAAAATTTAAAAATGTAGAATAGAATTAATGTTGTCTAACTATTCCCAAGAATGGGCCCTGGCCTGGGATTTCATTGCTCTACCCAGTGCCACTCCATTGAAGAAAACTAATTTTCCTGATTTCAGCAGATTTTATTTTCAAATAACTTCTTGGTCAGAGAACTTTGTACACATTTTCATTCCTTCTATGGTAGGATATTGCCTGTCTGGAGCTTGTGCAGGTCTTATGCATTCTGTCACAGTCTCTATGATGTCATATGTGTTTCTGTTCCATTGTGTCTGGAAATTGCTGTTTTCTTGAATTCACCCACCACTGCTAGCTCAAACAATCGTTCTGCCTCTTCTTCTGCACAGATCCTTGAGCCTTGGAGAGAGGGATGTGATAACGATACCACATTCAGGGCTGAGCACTTCAAAGTCTCGTAATCTCTGCACAATATTCAGTTGTGTCTGTCTATGCTAATTACCACCTACTGAAAAAAAAATCCCTTGATGAGGGTTGAGAAATTAAGTAACCTATGGAAATGTGTCATTAAGAATAATTTTATTGTCAAATTAGTTTAACAGAATAATAGCAGTAAGTTTTTCCCTTGAGGTCATAACCTATCTAGTATTAGATTCTTGATTTCGTGTTCAATGTTAGGAATAGTAGGCCTTTAATAATAATAAGATTAAGTACAAGAATAAGAAGAATAAATCTGGTTGGTGTTTCACATAATATTTATGCCATTATTGTAACAATTTTGTATTTGATTGATATTGATACTTACTTTTCACCTCTGTTAGTACGTACATCAACTTGTAGTACTAATAACCCTGTCTAGTAGAAATGAAGTTTCCAATTGATTACTGGCTAGATTTTTTCCCATGTTCTAGGATAGAAGTATGCAATGTGTTCAACAGTAGGGTTTAACTCTCAAGTTGTATAAAGTAACCGTAGCATCAACAATAGCCAATAATGTTTTGAGGGCCTTTCTCCAGTGACTCAAAACTACATAACCCATTACTAGTACTTGGGGGTTTTGTTCAGTAACATATGATGTTTAGTTGAAGTATTGTCTCTTCTATTATATAGTAATTCCATTAAAAATTTTTTATTTGTGCATATATTTTAGGAAGCCTCTACAGCAATAGGATTTCAAATGGCTTTTCTAAAGACCTTTAGTTTAAGATATTCCTATCTACAATACATCTTCTGCCCAATTCTCCCAACCCTCGCCTCATTTAGTTTTCTCATCCCAATCTTCTCTCTATCTCTTTATAGCACTATATCTTATTTCTCTTCATTGCAAGATCCTCTTCTCTACCAGGGTCCCTTACAGGGTACTTAACCTCGGTGGATATTATAAATGAAACATGCATATTTAAAGTATAAAAAGAAACCTTCACATATAGGAGAAAACATGAATACTTATATTTGTGGGTCTAGGTAACCTTACTTACTATGATTGTTTCTAGCTAAAGATTTAACTGAAAATTTCCTGATTTTGATTTTCTTAACATCTAAATAATATTCCACTTTATCAACGTCTCAATTTTACTATGCATTTCTTAACTGATAGACATCAAGACTATTTTTAACTTGTGTCTGTCGTGAATAGAGCAGCAACAAGCATGGAAGAACTTTGTAATAAGATGTAGTCTTCGCTGTTCATGAACAAGACTTGTATAACTAGACATCGTGGTAGTTCTATTTTAAGTTTGTTAGAGAAATTCCACACAGATTTTAATATGACCACACCAGTATTCCCTCTAACCAGCAATGAATAAATGTTCGTCTATTGCCATTTGTTTTATTAATGTTGGCCATTCTGACTCAGGAGGTCTTATTTTGTACTTCTGTGATAGCTAATGACGTTGAACTTCTTGTTTAGTAGAAAGTCTTCTTTTATGCTTGGTTACTTGTTTTCTTGCTATTCAGTGCTGCTTTATTTTCCTTTTTATTTGTTTAAAGTCTTAGTATATTCTAGATACTAACACTTTGTCAGCTCTATATTTGATGGTCTTCCCCACTGTTCAGGCTGCCTCTCAAGTGTTCTGTGCAAACACTTTACAGCTTCAATATCCCATTTGTTAATAATTGGTTTTAATGATTATATTAATGAGATCCTCAGAAAGTTCTTTCCTGTCTCAATAGTTCAAACATACTTTTTACTTTCTCTTCTATCATATTCAGGACACAACATCTTAGGTTGAGGTTCTTGAACCATTTGGAGTCATGTTTTATACAGGATGGTAGATATGAATATATCTAGCTACCTATCTTGACCCACATCATGTTTTAAAAAATGCTGTTTATTTTGTGTGTGTTTTTAGCTTCTTTGAAAAAAAAAAGGTATTTATAGGAATGTGGACTTATGCCCATATAAAAATTTCTAGTCCATTAATCAAAATGTTTTAAAGGGAATTTCTATATGGGTTGTTTATTATTATTATTATTATTATTATTATTATTATTATTATTATTTATTATTATTGTGCTGTGCAGTCTCAAAATAGTGATGATGATACTTCTGACAGTTCTCTTATTGTTCAGAATAGTTTTAGGCATCCTGGTTGTGTGTGTTTGTGCGCTTGTGTGCTTGTGTGTGTGTGTGTGTGTGTGTGTGTGTGTGTGTGTGTGTGTGTGTATGTGATTCCGTTGAAATTTAAGATTATTTTAAAACTTATGTGATGAATAGTGTTAGAATTTTAATGGCAAGTGCTATAAATCTGTTGATTGCTTTTAGTTGGATGGCCTCCAGTCATCTGGTTGTTTCTGGTGTTAGCAGGCCTCGAGGTTCCTCAAATGGCATCATTGTCTGGGTCTCAGGTGGGCCAGGCAGGTCTGAAGCAGATGAAGAGAGCTCCAAGCCAAAGAGAGTTCCCCAGAGGCCTCCTCAGGATGGCAGAAAATTGATATGGAAGCCTGCACCCACATCGGCTCTGCTGGGTTCTCTGTCTGTGTCTCAGTTTTGTCAAGCAGAAGCATAGGGCAACACTTGTTTGGATGACCTTCAGAACTCCTAAGTATTGTGGACAACGTGGATTGTAGCCAGTGACAACTTAACTCTGGTGGTTGACTCTCTAGGTCCCAGATGGACCAGGCTGGTACAGAGTGAGCGGAGAGAGATCCAAGCCCATTGCAGCTAATGTGGGTTGTGGCTGGGCCCAACTCACCTCTGCTGGTTTGCTCTCTGTGTCCCAGACAAGAAAGGAGTGAGAAGAGAGACATCCAAGTCCAAAGCTGCTTGAGTAATCCAAAGGCCTCCTCTGCTGTTCCCCTGTCTGTGTCCCAAATTGAATATGTTCATTTCTATATATATTAAAAGCACCACACGTTCATTTATGTTCCAAGAGCAGTTTATCACTTTTTAGGAGTTTGTTAAGGAAAAAAACCAGATTTTCCACAAAATGATAGCACACTCTGGACAAGAAATATCTGGTGTTTGGAATGGAAGTAGTAATCAGTCGTAAATGCTTTATTTAACATGTTTGAAGTCCTCCATTCAAGCTCAGCAAGACAAATTTCCTATGTGTGGATGATAGGGCTAGGACTTCTAAGTGCTTAAAGTAAGACAAGTGTCACTGCTTAAATTGATTTGGCAAGTATCAATGACTGTTTCTTTCTGGTCAAATGGTTTATTCTATGTTTCCTTTATATTATTTTAAATTTTGTTTATTTATTAGAATTTATTCATCTTACATCCTAATTGTTATCCCATCATTTGTGTCTCCTCAATCCCACCCTCCCTTCCTCTTTTGCCCTATTCCCCTCCCCTAGACCTATGACAGGGGAGCCCTCCTCCCCCACCTTCTGACCACAGCCTATCAGGTCTCATCTGGATAGTCTGGATTTGACAAAATCCAATACTCGAAAATGGAAAAATTACTGAGACAGTTTACTGCCTGAACACCCAACACTCTCTATAACCTTGCAGTAGCATCTTCAGCCTTCTGGCCCAATAAATCTGATAGACATATTTGTGAGACAGGAACTATTGAGGACTTGCTTACCCTGTCTTGGAAGAGTTTGGCCATCAACTCTTCTGCACCTAAACGTGTACATTTTTAGGCAGAATTCTGTCTGTGTTAGAAATGAGGACATTTTCCCCAGTGGCTAGTTTGCCACATTTGAAGCCAACTGTATAAGGAGGTTCTCTGATGCTCATCTTCTTCTTTGTGGCAGGCTGGGTATTGCCAGGAGTTAATTTGTCTTATAGTCAAAGAATCTTTAGAATAATAAAGACATCTTTAAATGCCTTGTTCTGTAGGTCTCTGAGGTTTTTGAAGACCTTATTGAACAATTTTTCCTCATATATCCATACTCCACTGAATTGGCATGAGTCAGCCAAAGTGGCAAGACTCAGCTCGAGTGCCAGGAGTTCATGGAGTATTTCTGCAAAGTGAAGTGTAGAAAGTCAAAGACCAGTGAAGCAAAGACCTTTACAAATCATAGTGATGCAGAAATATAGAGAAACAAAAGCATTGAGATGCAACAGCATTCTCAGTATCTGTGGGCGTCTATTTATTCCTTCTCAGAGTCCACCCCCAGACATTTTCAAGCTGGCAAAACCCATGACCCTTGCACAAGACAGCTTTTAGCAAAGCACCACATGCCCTCTTTTTTAAAAATATTTTATTAATTTATTCATATTACATCTAAATTGTTAGCCCATCCCTTGTATCCTCCCATTCCTCCCTCCCTCCTGCTTCCCCCCTACTCCCCTCCTATATGTCTGTGACTGAGGGGGACTTCCTCCCCCACCACATGCCCTCTTACATGTCTGTTCTCATCTGCAAAGGTCACGAGTCTGTTTCCAGCAGTGGAAAAACATTCCCATACAAATACATTTACAAAAACCCCCAGAAACTTTCACTTCACACAGGTAAAGGATTCATGCTCTCCTTTTTCTCTGTCTTTATATTATTGGAAAGGCCAGAAGAGAAGAATGTTTCTAAAGACCTTCACAAATCTCACCAAAAGAAATATAAGAAACATGAGGTTAGCATTCAGAGAGGTAAAAATGGAAATAGAAAGCAGTGTGTGTGTGAGAGAGTTTTAGTGAATCAGGTAAGCAGATTCACAGAAACCCTTGAATTGTTGTAACCTCCTGTGCTTGTGGTGGCTTGGTTAAATGACAAGAGACATGGAGAATGAAAAAAGCTCATAATGTGGAGACGACAAAAGGCCCATTCTGTTATTCCTGCATCTCAGCAACTGTACCAGTGATAATTGGGTTCATGTGTGAATGTACTTTGTGCATGTGTCCCCAGGTGAGGAAGGCATAGAAGTCCAGAACATTAACGGACTCATTATCTATTATTAGGTTTTGATTCTTTATGCATGTTTAGGAATTAATGTGTGTATACACAGGTGTGCATGCATATCTGTGTATGGAAGTGAGGTACTGAGATTTGCCTTTGTGTTTATTGTATTGTTTGAAAAAAAAGGTACTTAACTGAACCCAAGGCTAGCTATTTCAGCTAGTCTGGCTTCCACTTACATCCCTTAGGATCCTCTTTCCTCTATTTCTCCAGCGATGAGATTATAGGCATATGTGTCATGCCTTTTATATGGATGCTGGACGTTTGAACTCAGGTAGGTCCTCATGCTGCACTGGTTGTACTGATTGCCACATCTCTTCAGACCTTTGAGTTTCAAAGTTTATACATATGGTGTCCTTCCTTTCTTCAGATAAACCTTCTTGTCAGACTACACCCTGCCTTCCCACCACTGATGTCAGTTACCACATACTGGAATGTCAACATTCTTTTCATGCTGTCTAGTAGAATTCAGCATGTTTTATGTTCTACTTCATGTAATACACATACCAGTCAATACTGCTGCTTGTTTTTCTTTTGTTCCATTTGTGATTTCTTACTCTAGAAATCCTGAGAACATTTTTGTCTTATTTTGAGGTGTTTTTTTTGTAGTGTGTGTGTGTGTGTGTGTGTGTGTGTGTGTGTGTGTGTGTGTGTTATTTTTAGAGAGAGGTTTGAAGTTGTCCCAGATGACTGATAAGCATTTCTATTAGATTTTTATTCTATCAAACTGTCTAAATCAAAGTGAACTTCAAAAACTAAATTGATGGACTCTAATAATGGACTTTAAAGTTAAGGGAATAGTCACTGTTAACATAGAAAATGGAATTGGCAGATGTCTTGCATTTCTTTCATACAGATGGTTTATTTATTTGCGGGTTATCAATATCACACCCTCTCATCTCAAGGCTCAGGATTCATCTCATAAGTACGTATAGAGAGATTTTAAGAGCCAGAAGTGGTGGATGACTATAAAGAATAGTGTTTTTTGATCACATCCAGGAAGTTGCACATATAAATTAACAGCAGTTGAGCAAAAGATCTTTGTAGACTCAGGCCAGACAAAATTCCCACATGGAAGGGAGAGGTAAGGGACTATGAACATTTGATAAATACTTGGGGGGCAGGGGAGAGAATAAATTTCTTTAAGGCTATAATCCATGGCAGGTTGACCACTATCCAGTGAAGGCCAAACATTGAAGAGAATATGGGAAACACAAACGGTACTTGATAGGTTAAAAAGAAAAAGAAAACAGGACACAAAGGCCAAATGTAGGTTAGTAGAGGAAGCAAGATGGATCTGGGGAAATTGAGGCATCATTGAATAAGAATGTGATCAAAATACAATGTACAAAATTCTCGATGAATAGCACAAATTATCTGCTTGTTTTTAGTAACTTGATTAGCTTTAAAAAAAATAACACTTCATTTAGCTTTAAATATGAAAGGCTTTTTTGTCATCTTTATGTTTCATGTACTATTTCTGTGACTGCCATTTCTCTTGCCTATGCTACAAGGGCAACATGAATATATGAAACATTTTTTCTAAAGTTGAAGATAAGTCAGTAGAACCATTGCAGAGAAAATGATGTTCAAAATCAGTACTCTCTTCTGTCTGTGTGTCTCTCTGTCTCTGTATCTCTCTCTCTCTGTCATATACACATAGGCTTTATTTGTTGTTTGCTTATTTATTAATTTACAAGTATTTATTTTTCTTAATATTGGTTGCATGTAATAATTTTTGATATTTAGAAAATCCAATTTTTCTATTCATGCATGGCATTTTTTCTGTTTCACTGAGTCCTCAAACTCAAAACAAACAAAGCAGTTGTTTTGCATGATTATTTTCTTATTAGTGGTTAGGGTATGGTAAGCACTGCAGCTGATGATTGTTTCTATGAATCATGCATGCACAATAAATGTTTATGAATCCCTAGGAGATGCTGTATTAAATATATATTATAATCATTGAGGTTGCAAAGATAAATTTTCTTCCACATAGCCTGACAGTGCTGTATTCTTTGATAGATTAAGAAGTGTTCTCTCTTCCAGCAATTTTATTCAAGATTTTGAGTTGCCTGCTCTCATGCTATGTTTTTTCATTTTTCAATAAATACCCTAGAATAACATTAATAACCTTGATGTGACTTTCGGATGCTCTTACCTGAAGAAGAATTAAAATATGTAACTTGAATGTAAATTCTTTCATTAAAATATTTAGTGTGTTTTCTTGGGCAAATATGTGTATCATCATTGACACAACTTTTTATGCAGATGAGTATACATTTATAATTCCTTACAAATCCTAAAGTATAAGACAAAATTATTATTTAAGAACGATCATAACATCTGAAATTTTTTTCAAACAAGTCCTTCACTTGCTTAGTTAGAGTAACTCCTAAGTATTTTAAATTGCTTGTGGCTAATGTGAAGGGTGTGGTTTTCCTAATTTCTTCCTCTGCAAGCTTGTCATTTGTGTATAGGAAGGCTACTTTTTTGAGTCAATTTTGTATCCAGCCAATTTGCTAAAGGTGTTTATCAGCTGTAGGAGTTCTCTGGTGGAATTTTGAGGGTCACTTATGTAGACTATCATATCATCTGCAAATAGGGATAATTTGACTTCCTCCTTTCCCATTTGAATACCCTTGATCTCCTTATGTTGTCTTATTGCTCTGGCTAGAACTTCGAGTACTATATTGAAGAGATATGGAGAGAGTGGGCAGTCTTGCCTTGTTCCTGATTTTAGAGGAATTTCCTTAAGTATCTCACCATTTACTTTGATTTTGGCTATTGGCTTCCTATATATAGTCTAGAGTGTCTGGTAAATACTAGGAAAATGAAATGGATGCAAATGGCCCTCATCTGTTCAAATATTTCACTGACCAACAGCACAATACTGAGTAAATTAATCAGTCCTTATTTTTCAAACTATTGGATTAGATTGAAAGTTTTTAAAGGTTTAAAATTTGGTGATAATACTGAAAGTACTCATCCTCTTTTGAACTTCAAGGAAGAAACATCTCTAAGCATGAATAGATTCTTGACATAACATTTCCAGTGTTAGGTGGGGGTGTTAGATTCCCCTTGGAAGCTCTAACATTTCCACACACAATTAATCATTGTTTGGATTAAGAAAAACTAATATGAGTGACTCTTTTGTTTGTTTTGTTTTGTCTTCTTTTGTTTTCTTTGTGCAGCCTTCACTGTCCTAGGCTCACTCTGTAGACCAGGCTGGCCGTGAACTCACAAAGATCTTGCTGCTTCTGCCCCTGAAGTGTTGGAATTACAGGAGGTGTGCACCATCACACATAGTTTTTATTTTTAAGTTGGAGGATGTTTAGAAATGGATGTACTCCATAATTACATGAGTTGTTACCACTAAGACCTATAAAAAACAGAGAAGTAAATAAAAATAAAGGAAAGATAAAAACTCAGTTGAGAGAAAACTAGAGACAAATATAGGATACAAAATTAATATAAGGCAACTGGAGGATGAAATACATTAAGAGTGTCAAATAGTACAGTGTTTGATTATTCTGACACTTGTTTCTCAGTAATCAAAACAATGACATCTAACAGTAGTAATCTCTAGAAAATAAAGATATATGATATACTTTATAATAATTATTAAAAAATACTATCCTTATTGGTTGCATTTTAAAAAGGAAACTGTTTACTTTTAAACAATAAGTAAAGTATACTATTGGAGAAATGGTTTTTACTTGTGTGGTTGATAGTATAATTGATAGTCAAATGTATTTAAATTCAGGTAGTAGTAGGTAAATAATAGTTTTAAAACATGGTCTCTAATAAAATTGTTCGGAAATGAAACTTACATATTTTGGGTGTCCTGTTTTAATTTTTTCTAAAAATTATGTATATCAACCTGGAATTTTATCCAAGTTGCATGCACAAAAGTCACTTGATTTGATGATCTGAAGTAAAATTGGCTAAGGAAGGATAAAAGGATTTTAGTGCATAAAGTTTGATAAATGTCTTCCTTTGATAAGCGTCAGCATTTTGAAACTTAAATAAGAAAATTTTGATGAAGGCGTGATGATTTATAAGTTCTAGAATGGACTTTTGCATTTATTATATTATTAATCAAGGAGACTGGGCTTGAGTTACAAAAGGAAATAAAATTACATAAGCATATTACCATAGAGTTGTACATTTCTAAGAGGTATTAAAAATAACTAGAAAATATTAGAAGAATGGATGAGTGGCAGCAGAGCAAAGTGCCTTAGTTTTTCCTTTGTCCTAAGGTCATTACTGTATGAAATTATTTATTGAAGACTTGCTATATGCTTATTAAAAGATTTAGGTGCTATGGAATCAGAGATGAAAAACATTCAGAAATGTAACTTGCCTTGTTACTTTGTAGGTTTACCCCCCAACCCTTTATCCTGCTGGTTTCACTCCCTATCACTAGATAAGAGAGAAGGAAGGATAGAAAATAGGAGAGAGAGAGGGGGCGGACAATGTAATTTCTTTCTTCTTTCTAGTTTGAGCACAACTATTAACAAAGTGCAACCAAGCCCCATGAATGACCAACACCCAACAACTCCACCTCTCAAGGCCCTAGCATTTATGAGCCCTCTAAAAAGTTCCCAGAATTCTAAAAGTCACACCATTGCAGAAACTCTGCAGCTGGCAAAACTACTCTTGTGCTAGAGCATGAGGCAAATCACAGTAAGCTTCTATGAACAGTCTGAAGCAGTCCCAGATCTCTACACCTGGGATTAAAATTAAAACATATTCTTGTATTTTTGTGTTTGCTTTATAAGAACCCAAAATTCCAGGTTTCTCCCTACAGACAAATCAATGATTTTCATTGGATCATATGATCATAGTGGCTTCAAGCTGGGTGTGGGGGAGTGTGCATGCCTTTAATCCTGACTCTTGGGAGGCAGAGGATGGCAGATCTATGTCAGATTGAAACCAGCTGGGCATACAGAGCAAGTTCCAGGACAGCCAGGGCTACTACACAGAGAAACCGTGTTTTAAAAATAAGCAATACATAGATAAATAAATAAACAGTTCCTTCAAATTCAAATCAGGTCATTGATTGTCCAAGGTTAACATTCTTAAGTATGACTTCTTTCATCCTAATGTAACTGTGATCTTATACACTTTTCATATACACTCAACCAGTGTGCCTGACACACAATAGTCCATGAAAGGGCAGAGAAGAAAATGACAGCATGCTGAGTGTTATCACACAGGGTATATTGTGATACTGTCTAAATGTGACTAGGTGGAAGCCCTCATCTAGAATCTAAGAGTAGAACTCAGTTGTATGGCATGAGGAAGGCTTAGTTTTGATCTCTTCTACTGTACATAAAAAATGTTCCATACCAAAGAGTTTACTTCTTTCCATGTCTCTTTCACCTCCATTAGTTCCTGCTACCATATATAATGGTAGCGTGGCATACATATATCATAAAAAACGTGTTAGACAAACTAAACAAAAGACTGAGTTGACTATTCTGTGGCAATTGAGTATTACATTCTGCCATTCATCCTTCAAAGTGCTTAGGGAGCTAAAAACCCTTCCTGATATCAGTCATAATGGGTTGGAAGTAAAGACTGCACTATGATTTGCCTCATGCTCTAGCACAAGAGTGGTTTTGCCAGCTGCAGAGTTTCTGCAATGGTGTGACTTTTAGAATTCTGGGAACTTTTTAGAGGGCTCATAAATGCTAGGGCCTTGAGAGGTAGAGTTGTTGGGTGTTGGTCATTCATGGGGTCTCCAACCGACCATTCATGGTCATTCATGGAGCATCTACATTTTGGTTGACAAGGATGTAGTTACGGAAACTCTGGGCATAAAACTTCCTGTTCTCACTGAAGAGCAGTGAGGTTATTCTCTTCCGTTACTTCTGCTTTAGGGATTTCAGTACATTCAGGACATTGCTTGTATGATTTTCAAATGCAATATGGCTCTAATTGTTGCTAAATTTCCCATCATTCTTTAAAAGTGTTTAGACACCTTGCTATGGTATTAAGACAACATGATAGTCATAAAGACATAAATAACAAGTGTTTCAGGAAAGAAATATAGAGATTATCTATGATTATTACAGTAACTATTTTAAGAGACAAGACCAGAATTGTGAGTTGGACCCGGTGCCCCATGTCTCTGAGTATATTGCATTTAGCACTGTTAACAGAAGCTCAGAGAAAGATTTCAACTCCATGGGGATTTCTGTGTGCAAAAGGTGAGTTTTTGTTCAGGTCCCTGATGAGAGACAGTACAGCTTAGCCTTAATATGGAGTTACAGTTGTCTGTGAGCTGTTTGTTGTGGGTACTGGGAATTGAACTCTGATCTGTAATGGCACCAAACGCTCTTAAGTGATGAGCCATTTCCTGGTTCAACAAAATGTGAATATTTTAACTTTTATTATATTTATTATTGAAGAATTTTTATACTTTATGTTTTCTCTCTGTCCCCTACCTCTTTCCAGATCATTCTCTACCTACCCCAAAATTTGTTATTTCTCTTTCTTAAAGCAAAATAAAATAAAATAAAGTTAAACAAAAGATAAAAATCACTATAAAGCATGTAGTCCAATTTGTATTGCCAGATGCACCTGCCTGTGAGACCTATCCTGGTGTGTAGTGGATATATACCTAGGGTCAATATTCTGAAGAAAGGTGATTTTTCTCTTTACCAAAAGCTGTCATTTGCAAGTGAGACTTTGAGGCCACTTCCTTTCCTTTTGTGCTAAGACTTTGTCTGGCTTGACCTTCTGCAGGTCTTGTGCATGCTCTCACTCTCTATGAGTTCACATGGGCATCTTCTATCTTTTGTCTGGAAAACGCTGTCTCCATGAAGCCAAGGTTAACATTCTTAAGTGTGACTTCTTTCATCCTAATGTAACTGTGATCTTATACACTTTTCATATACACTCAACCAGTGTGCCTGACACACATTAGTCCATGAAAGGGCAGAGAAGAAGCCGACAGCATGCTTAGCTCTGGCTCTAACATGTTTTCTTCGCCCTCTTCTGCATAGATCCTTGAGCCTTAAGTGGAGGGAAGTCTATGCACTCCAAAGTCTATTACTCCTAATGTGTTGTCTAGTTGTGCATCTCTGTTACTTACCATGATCTGCAAAAATAGTCTTCTTTTGTAAGGGTCAAATGAATCACTGATCTAGTTATTTGAGTGTTATGGCTATTTAGACTACTAATAGTGTAATACTAAGATGATTATAAATGAACATGAATACTAATACTTAATGCCAACACTATTAATACTAATACTATTACTACTACTACTACTACTGTGACTAGTTTCTCCTGGGGCCCATGAACTATCTGTTTCTTGGACTAATGAACAGGACTAGCTATGAGTTCCATCCCATGACATACGCCTTAAATTCACGAGCACACACAAAAGAATGGTTGAAGGAATCTACAATATTTGTGCTACCACCGCACCTGGGCATATCTTGAAGATGGCCTGTCATTGTAGCTTTCAGAATTTGCATCTTGCTGAGAACGATGATTACTTTATTTTCTGCTACCATCTATAGCCCCTTCAAGTACTATGAATGCTCGCCGGTAGGCTGAAGCTTCCTATTGAATACCCACTCGATTTCTCCACATCCTATGCCATAGTATGTGATATCTTCAGGCATAAATTTTTACCCTCAAGTTGTGGAGGGTAACCAACAGCACTGATTCCATATTTGTTTGTATATTAAGGGGAGTGTTCTATCAACTCATTATTTTTCTGTTAACATATTTTCAGTGTTCTTAAATGGAACTTTAGACTAATTATATTTGACTTGTAGATTTTTTTACATATATTTCAACCACAGGATATTTAAATAAAGCAATGCTCTATCTTTAAAGAACAACGAAACGGTATAATGTGCAATGAAAACAGTACGGAGATGCTGTGATTTGGATCGGACATTCTTTGCATAGGATCCTGGTTTAATGATAGCCCTCAGCTTGTGGCTCTATTTTTGCAGACCCTGCATTTTTTAGCGGGGTGAGCCTGTCTGGTGGTTAGGGGAATGTGTCTCAGAAGGTTATACCTGCCCCTTATTCTACCCTTGCCTCCCACATATGCTGCTTGGCCACAGTGTGATTGTTTTTACCTGGAACCTTGAGCATCTCCTGAAATGGAGCTACATAGCCATCTTGTGCTCACAACTGATGAGCTGACACATTTGAATGAAAATTAACCTGTCTTCCCTTCAGTTGGGTATTTTGTCAGAACAATGTAAAAAGTGAATTAATGGTGGCCACTTTTTACTTACTAAAATGTAATGGATGTTGTTCTTTATCCCAGTTCTTCAGCCTCCATTGTTTCATTAATAAACAAGGAAGCCCTTTCTATATCAGTAATTTCATGCCATTTTTAGATTCACCTGTAACTCAGTCAGCTTATACTGGTGAGCATTAAGTGATAATATACTTTATAACATCTATCATGTAATCCAAAGGCAAACTAATGAGAAACTGACATATGAAATACGTTTACTTTTGGAATATAATACTTAAGGACTTATCATGTGATATTTTTGGAAAAGTACAAGTTTATTTCAATTTGAAATTTTAACATAGTCTCCTAGACTAGGCACTAAAATGGTGAAAATGTAAGACTTGTTTATTTCATAATTCACCAGTTATCTATATTTCTTTTTTATTGAAAACATTTTTTTCATACAATATATTCTGATCACAGTTTTCCCTCACCCATCTTCTTCCAAATCATCCCCATCTCCAACCCATCTAATTCTATGTCTTTTCTCTTTATAAAACAGACAGGAAAAATATTTTTTAAAAAAGCCAAACAAGAATAAAACATAACACAACAAAAAATAAACAAATAAAAAGCAAAGATAACAAAAAGGAGAAACACATACAAGTAGAAACACACATACACACACACACACACACACACACACACACACACACACATACCACCACCACCCATAATATCAAAACTATAACATATAAGCAAAAGACTAGTAATGTTAAAAGAAAAACATACAGAGAAAGCATTATGACACAACAAAAACTTCTAAAATACCACTGAGTTCATTTTGTGTTGCCATTTATTGCTCGGCATAGCACCTGCCCTTAAGTATGGTTTATATATACCATGAAACTCCATTGAAAAAGCTAATTTTTCCTTTGCAGATAGATATCAATAGGAGATAACTTCTGGGTTTATGGATAGGGTACTTGTCCACTTCTCCTCTCAGTGCTGGCCTCCCATTTGTCTTGGGTCTATGCAGGCACTGTGAGTGCTGCCACCATTTATGTGAGTTTATATGTGCATCAGTCTTTTTGTATCTGGATGGCACTGTTTTCTTGGCGTCCACCATCCTCACTGGGAATTATGAACTTTTTGCCTCTTTTTCCCCATAGTTATCTCAGAGGAGGGGATTATATCATCTATCTTTCTATTATTTACTGATTTAGATGCCTACCTACCTATATAGTTACTTATATCCCATTTGTTGCAGGTGTATTGTTGTGGTTATGTATATATTAAAACCAATCTTCATAGTACATGATTTCTACACAAAGTCTCATGTAATGTAACTATTCTGTCACTTAAATATGTGGTTTTGTTAAAAGCTTCATTAAAAACACAACTGCACAGAGCAAGTAAGCACTGCAGTTCACAAGGCTCTGATGCAAGTGCACAGTCTCTGCTTTAAAATAAAATAGAAATACATGTTTGGAACGTCCAAGAATGATAAAAAACCCAATAACAAAATGTAATACTTTTCATGTAACTCATGCATGACATAAAATATATGCATCAAACTTAGGTTATTTTCTGTAAGTTTCACTATCTAGTATCTAACTATGTTACATGCCACAGCATGCACAGGAACACACACATATACAAATATACACATAAATATGTGTGTGTGTGTGTGTGTGTGTGTGTGTGTGTGTGTGTGTGTGTTATAGTTATGGAGTAATTACTCTTGCTGTTAAAAATACCCACATTCAAGGGACAATTTAATCGCAAAATCCTATTTAGTTAAGACTGTTATGGAACTCTATTTTTATTTATATTCCTGTCACAATGTTCAGCTATCTCTAATCAGTATTCAAAAAGCATTGATACATGAAATATATGGTGGAAATATGTAATGGTTATCTATGATCAAAAGAAAATGCCAATATGTTACTGTTTTTCTTATATTAATCCTAATTGAAACAAAACAATAGGGCTACTTGTAACATTATCCAGTAATTTCTAATCTGTGCAATTGCTGTATTCTTTGCTGTCAGTTTGTCTGTCTGTCCATTTGTCCATTCACCCATTAATCTGTCTGTCTGTCTGTCTTCTGTCTGTCTGTATATCTATCTATCTATCTATCTATCTATCTATCTATCTATCTATCTTTATCTATTATCTATCATTTGTTTACCCATCCATGAGATTATGAAGGTGCTAGATTGAACTGTACAGTCCTCTATCTTTAGTGTTCATAACCACCTAGATTTAAGAATAGCAGAAACTATAGTCCTATGGTCATAATATAATATGCATAAAGTAAACCTACCTATATTTCTATTTTAATGTAGACTTTTACATGCAGATTTTATACATTTGCTTTATTTCTTTGAAAACATTAGTGTTGTATCTTTACAAGTCATTCAATAACTCAAGCAAACACCTATTACTAAAAACTTGTAAGGCTTGCTTTATAATTTTTCATTTGAATTATTTAGACACGAGTTTATTTCACATCATGTTTTTATTCTGTATCTATATATAGATAACAAATAACTCATGTCATCTCAATTTTTGAAGACCTCATAAGTATCTGTTTAAAATGAATGATTTCCCAGCTGTTGTTCAATTGCATCATCATTAGGTGTTTTTAATGTGACAGGAGTGACAAATGATTATTTAGGCACCAGAAAGGATAATATCAAAGCCATAAATATCTGTGAAGGTGGTTACTTAGAAGTGCAAAAAACATAGTGAATATAAATGGAGACCAAACTCTTGGTATAGTTTAGATTTAAAAACAAAGTATCACTATTCTAAGAGGCTGGAAATAAATATATAACAGGCTATGTTAATTCCAGCATTATAAAGATACTAGCATTATATGGGATATATTAGTAAAATACTTGGGTGACATAATATGTACTTAATTGCCTTGCTGTACTCCACAGAGCATGTTTGATGTTCTCTCTGGTGTTGCTTTCATCTTTATAGATATTTTGAACTGCTAAGGGTTAAGGAAGTAGAATTGCTCCTGATCATTTTTTTTTATATAAACAGTTGGTCATTGAAAATGCCAGTGGCTTGGAAGATTCAAAGTTGTCTAGATTTTTCAGATAATTAAACACAAATGAAAATTGATGACATCTGGGGTTTTCAGAACTTTCCCTAATGCTCTTAGTAAGTAGTGATATATAGATGTGAGAAAACATCATCTTTATAATCTACATACACATGGATAAAATGCTTTGTGTTCCCAAACACTTTTGAAATTCAATTATCATATAGAAAATTTATGTTGATGAGTCTTCTCCTACTCTGAGGATTCATCAACCACTTAATAGCTCTTTTAGCTGAGATCAGTACTGTGATATGGTTACAAAGTTTTCGCTTCAGGTTTATGTTGATTTAATGTTCATTGAATAAGCATTACCACCTTAATTTTATTTCCTTGAGCCATTAACATAATGATGATTGAACTTTTCATGAAGTGAGCTTAAAAGTTAAGAGAATATTGTAGCCCATGATCCCTACAACATCACTAACCCAAAGGTGAGAGATGGAGAAAGTCAGCTATAGGTGTTATTTCTAAGAACCAAATTCTTAGAATTCTTGTTCAATTGCTGCTTAATTTTCGTGGTTCAGACTCTAAACTTACAGTCCCCACTCTAAGCTATGTGTATAGAGTCTTTGTCTTGTGCTGAGTGGCTTTAACTAAGTGGCGATGGCTTAAATTGAAATGCCATCTTACTGTTTTGAAAAAAAAATGTTCTCTTTTTTTCTGAGAGTTCTGCAATTATAATCCTAGTGTATAGGATCTCTGACTTTCAGGTCCTGTGTTCTCTTCTTTCTGGCAAAGCCAGTGATACAGTATTTGTGAATAGCATGCATACTGGCTGATATAATAAGAGTCCTGGAGTAGGACTTCCTCTGTTCTGAATGGTCATTCTCCTGCTTGTTATATTTGAGGACTCTGGCTTCCACGATGCACGTTAGGGTAAGATGCCTAAAATGTCAGCCCAACAACATGGTTGGAAATGAACTTATAAACTAAGTTTATAAACCATAAAAAAGAAAAAATATATGAATGTTCTTCATGAAAGAATTTAAAAAAAAAAAAGAATTTTCCCCAGACGAGACTACAGTAGCTAACAATAATACAACTTCATTGGAGGTTTTAATAGATAGGTATTTAAATAAAATATACCAAGCCTCCTAATTCCCAGAAACTAGGGCAAGAATATTCAAGTGGATTAAGTTTAAAACAGTATACTTTCTGGAAATATAGCCAGTACAAATTCCTATAACTAATCTGTTGAAACACACACACAGAAAAATGAAAATGGTTTCTAAAAACCAAGAAGTCTAAAATAGCAACAAAAAACTCCCAATGACATATTCATATACTCTGTGCACTGCCTAAGCCTTAACAGAAAAGCATTTTTTTGTAGTACATGAGAATTAGCTGAGAGACCCAAAAATGGACAGTGTGCAGAGTGTGGGAGACTGTGGAACACTCACCAAAATGAGCTGTCTTTAACAAAGCCCAATGACCAAAGCCCTCTGACCAAACACCTCTATATAAGAGGTGGCCAAAAATAAGATGACCCTAAATGAGGAGATATTTACAACTGATACCATCTGGAGAAAGGAAAATCAGTTTATCAGGGGAGTGTCAAGGAGTACATCAGCCACACTCATTGCAGGCTCTGTGCCCAAAAGTACTTGGCCAACTGGAAACAGATGCCATGTTTTTGATTTTTTTGTTTGCTTGCTTGTTGTGGGAGAGTGTTTTGTTTGTTTTGATATTATTATCTTATTGGTTTTCTTTGCTTGTTTGTTTGTTTTGCTCTTTGCTTTTGAGGTACAGAGAGAGAAAGAGAGGAAGAGAGAGGAAGAAGGTAAGTGGAGAGGGAGGTGGGGAGGATCTGAGAGGAGCTGAGGAAAGGGGACATATGATAAAAATATATCCTTTAGAAAAAAACCTAAATAATAATAATCATCATCATCATAAAAGCAAGTGTCAAATGTATAATCTCCATTTGTAGAGTACTTCTATACAAACACTGTAACAAAATGCCATAGACAAAGATGACTTAAGGACTAGAAAGTTATCCCCTCAAATTTCTGGGTCCAATATATATGTGTGGGCAGGGTTAGTTTCCACTGAGGTTTCTGTCCTTGGCTGAGTGGCAGGTGGCCACCTGTTCCCCAATCATTTCTCCTTAGAGACTGTTTCACTACAGTCACAAGCTTAGGTATTGGGGATCAGAACATCAACAACATATCCGTGCTGGTAAAGGGCACAGTTCAGCCCTTAATATTGTGTGACAATATTTGTTATTATTTCTGTGAACATTCATGTAAGTATCATCCAGTTTATCACAACATCTTCATTGTAATAAACAAAATTATCACTTCCTGAAACAAGGGCTTAAAGAAGCTAATTACTATGACTGGGACAGCACTGCTAATAAGTAGAAAAGCCTTAACATTTACCCAATTTGGCCTAAGTCCAAAATCTGTCTATAATGAAATTAATGTTTGGCTTCAACACACAGCCATCCATACCTGGCAACTGATGGAGCAGCACGCCCATGAAGCACTGTGTGAAGTACTACAAACTGCCATCTCATTTATGAATTCAAAAGGCATTTAAAATTCTGCCTTCAAAAACATATTTTTCAAGTTTAATTAAGTATTAAATTGGTATCCGAACTAATAAGTAAGCATTTATTGAAAAATAATTATGAAGTAATTCATGAGCAAGTCTATCTATGCCAAAATTATTGTAAGGCAGTGAACCTGATAAAACAAAATATTTGGTTTGGTAACTCCTAGTATATGTTCTATGGTGTAATATATGCGTGTATACTTGGATCATATTTACCCGTACAGTGGAGGTCTTGTTTTATAGTAGGTGGGTTTTTTGCATCAGTCAAACAACTATTATAGGTTAAGAGGTAAATTCCCGAAATTTGTGGATAAATGGATTGAGCTACAAATGATCATAATGAGTGAGTTAACCCAGAAGCAGAAAGACTCAAATGGTATATACTCACTTATATCTGCATATTAGCCCAACGAGCATGTCCCACGAAAGCCTTCTCTTACCAGGAAACTGAGACAGAGGGGAGGACATTCTAGTGGGACTCTAGATGAGAGAAGCATGGGAGAAAGGCAAAGTAGAAGGATCCAGAGGGTCCTAGAAGCCTACAAGTAGAACATTATGATAGGCAGATTTGGGCTCAGGGGTCCCGCTCAAACTAAGGCACCAGCCAAGGACAATACAGGCAGTAAACCTTAAACCCCTCCCCAGATCTAGCCAATGGACAGAACACTCTCCACAGTAGAGTGGAGAGTGGGATATTACTTTCTCACATACTCTGGTGCCTCACCTTTGACCATGTCCCCTGGAGGGAGAGACCTGGTGGCACTCAGAGGAAGGATAGCAGGTTACCAAGAAGAGACTTGATACCCTATGAACATATACAGTGGGAGGTAATACCCCTCAGGAACAGTCATAGGGGAGGGGAATAAGGGGAAAGTGGGAGAAAGGGAGGAATGGGAGGATACAAGGGATGGGATAACCATTGAGATGTAACAAGAATAAATTAATAAAGGAGAAAAAAATTAGAACATAACTCATTGGTATTAACACATGCACCACTCTGGCATGGGAATGTTGCTGGTGAGGCATATGTGTGTATTCAGGATAAAGAGAATATGAGAAGTCAATATTTTATGGCCACCTTTCCTTAAAACTAAAGGTTGCTCTAACAAAACCTTAAAACCTATATAAAAATTATGTGTGGAGCCAGAGAGTTGGTTGCTTTCTTAAAACAAACAAACAAACAAACAAACAAACAAACAAACACTACTGGCTGAGAACTTCATTTCTAGTCACAGCTGCTCTCTGGACATCTCCATTCTGTATCCATCAGCCTCCCTTCTGTTGTCATGGTTTCTTTTCCTGTATTTTCCTGACCTCGTTGCTCCATATCTCATTCTATAGACTGGCCAGTCTATGATCGCTCTCTAGTCTGACAGAGACTTCTGCTCTCAGCTCACCTCAAAAGCTTTTCATTGGTTTTATCACTTAAAGCATCTGTATTGCCTTTAGATCCTGGTACCAAAGAGCAAAACAAAAGCATGTTCATAATCTGCATTAAAATATAAAATAATAATATTAGTGTGTCTTGTTGTGCAAGGAAAACAACACTTCTTGGTTAAGTATTGTGTTTTTTTTTCATTAATTAGGAATCACCTTATTTAGAGAGATAATTGTCTTTCTGTCCTGGGACTCTATTATAATGGATGGCTGCCTAAGTGCTAATATGGGAGAAATAGACCCCAGGGGTAAGGCTTGAGAATGGATGTTAGCTGTTCCTGAGTGAGCAGTCAAGCAGTATTTTCCTGAAGTAGCATGGCTTTTAAAAAAACACTAAAAGCTTTATTACAATGTGAAATTATGAAGCAATCTTTCCATCAAATACTGAATGTTTATGCTCCTAACAGGGCTTCTGTTTAGACTGCACTTCTGTACTAATGAAAAGTTGGGATGCAAATGAGTCAATGGACTTTCAAATGATTAAAAAATGGATTGCAAAAAAAGGTAAAAGTGTTTTTCAGGATGAATAAACCAGTCCTTAAGATAAATCACCGATAACATTGACAGTCCACTATAAATTTGCTGTACCTGTAGGTAGAATAGAAAGTTAAAGCAAGATGCATTCCCACCCCTGTGAAAGCCATGGCTTCTGGGAAAGCTCATTGAGTTGGTGTGGTAGTCAGTGTGCCATTGCTGTGAGAAAATACCGGAGAAAAGAAATCGAAAAGGAAAAATGATTTGCTTTGTTTCCTGGTTTGAGAGATTCATTTTATAGTGTGTGACCTCATAGCTTTTATGCTGTGGAGAGTCAGGCCATCAAGCTTGTTAATATATAAAAAAGCAAATATGTAAAAAAGTGTTGCAGAGGGAAAGGTGGTGAGTAGATGTCCCAACATATGGCCATAGTCCCAGTGTGTCTTCACTTTCTTCTACAGAGTCTCATCTCAAATGTTGAACCAGCTCTTGAAAGCACCTTGGATAGGCAACCAAATCTTTAAGACATAAGCCTATGACCATATTTAGGAACCACATCATAACAACTTAAAGTGGAGAAAGGAGCACTGTCAGAAAGAGAATGCTGAGCTTGCCTTCATTTTCCTACCAAGGCTGCAATAACAATGACCTAGAACCCCCTCGGACACCTGAATGAGGAAGGAGCAAGCTGGAGCGTTAGATGTCACCTGGGGCAAACAGGAGACGGTAGCTTGTTTCTAATAGAGGAGACATGCATTATTCTTGTCCTCACGTGGTACTGATGATGCCTTATCTGAGCACTATTGGGTATGGGGTGCATTAGTACAAATTGGGTAGCCACAGCCCATGAGCCATAGTAATTTGTTTGGAACTGAGATTCAGAAAGCACACGGGGCTTGGCATTAGACAACAGAGATCCCGTGTTGAAGACTCTGTGGACCCGTGTGTTGCTTTTGTAATGCCACTGAATCCCATCTCTGTCCCAGTTCTCTTGACCATGAAACCTGGGGGAGTCCATGTCTGATACTTGCCAACATTGCTACTTGGATCTTCTCATTGCCTTTGTGATGGTGTCTGTAAAATGTTATTTGTTATTGCCTTCATTTGCTTCCAATATAAGATATTACAGACTCAGATAATAGTTTAAATAAAGTAACGTATTTCATAACACAATGATTAAGTGAACTAAGGTTTAGAGTCAACAACAGACCCATGAAATTATTTAAAATTGTAAATTTGTACCTCAGTGTCCAGCATTCCGCCTTGATTACACTGATGGAGAGATTTTTTAAAGATAAGACAGCAACAATCATATGCTGCTAGTTTTTAGGCAAAATCTTTTTTTCAGAAGACAGAAACAAAGATATTATTTTTTTATTTTAGAAATGCATTTTATGTGTTGAGTAGATTTTTATTGCTTCCTGACAAACACAAAAGCAGAAAATCAGATACGTGGCAATGATTTTTCAGCTTATATACCACCTGAAGAGTGCCTGTGATAAGTCATTCTCAGTTAATTGCTAATTTACCTCTCAATTATTTAGTAGTCTTGATTTTGATTCTACAACACCTAGAGGCAATGATCTGCACTAGAAAACTAACAGCCCGTAAAAATTTGATTTTAATAAGCATCATTTACTGTTAGAAGTTAAGTAATGAGACTGTTACCAATATACATGTTAGGGAGGAGATGATAACGTCAAGAAGTATTTGAGCCTTCTGAGCATAGAATTTCTTGAGAGTAAATTGATTATAGTAAAACTCGTGGGAATACTTTATTCCAAACTTCACTACCAATCAATAAACCTTGTATTTTGAAGAAAGCAAAACATAGAAAAGTTATTACATACTTAGCAAATGCATGCAATAGAATATAAATGCTCTATTTTTTTTCTCTACCATGTCACTCATTAACTTCTCACACCTGACAGGATAATTGTAGTTTAATAAAATCTTGATAGTCTTTGGAGGAGTGAGTGTAGTTCTGAAACCAGAAGAAATGTTCTTTCTTTCTAGAAAATTTTGAATGACATGTTTTAAATAAAGTAGTTCTTGTGAGGGAAAAGAAGAGACCTTGTTATTGTGGTCAGGGAATCACTTCAGAAAGAACTTTGCACTCACATGCGGAGAATGAGCCATTTGGGGGCAAAGGTGTCAGTGGTAGACAGACATCAGTTAGGAGGCTGCTAAGCGTGGCACAGGATAGAGATGCTGGTGACTGCGCTAAGAATGGATTTTTAGATACAGTGAGTTTTCCCAGGTTTATAAGGACTGGCAAATGTGCGAGTGACAGAAAAGCAAGCTTCTTTTATTTTTAGTTATTATTAATTTTTTGCATGTTGAGTTTAAGGTAAATTTAATCTATACAAGCATAGGAGTTCTGAATCAATAACACTTATGTAATAAAAAAAAAAGAACTACAGGGCAGTTTCACATAATAATCCCAGTGATGGGATTCTAAGAAACAGCAACCCATCATGTCAAGTTGGCACCTAACAAAACAGTTTTCAGTCAAAATAGGTTGTAATTTAAGAGTGTTTAGGGTCACATTTTCATTAGCAATGACCAACCCAGTTCCTTTTTGTCATCCTTTTCCAGACAACACGTTTGAACGTGAGAAGCCACCATACATACAAATATAACATGTTCTTTACTCAAGCTACACCAAAAGATTTTCAGCTTTACTTATTTTGAGATACAGTCCCTGTCTTCGTGGGAACCAGTATTTCTGCTCTTTCCTCGCATTTTCTTTCTTTCTATTTTCTTTTGTTTCTCTTGCCATGAAAATAACCCTGACAGTTTACACTGAGTAATGGTGGCACTTTGTACAAGTGGCATCAAGCAAGGAATTATGAGTAAAGTGAAGAAAGGAAATAAATCCACCTCTCTTAGTAGAAAACAACATTTGTATCCTGGACCCCGCCCCCCACCCCCAACGGCACAAGAGTGATGAGATAGCCCGAAGTTCCATGCGCAGACATGCGAAAGCACCAATTGTCTTCACTCCAGAGCCTCATGAGGGTTCATGACATCCTCCACGACACCTTTTGTACTTGGAACATATGGAAAGCCTAAGCATGAGCAGTGCCGCAATGTAGCCCTTAAGGTTAGAATCCGGTTCCAGACACCATCCATTTGAACATTCGATTTGTTTTTCGCAAATGAGAAAGATAGATCAACTAAACCTGTTTGAGTTTTACTTTACCACGTTGTTTTAGACACGCAGTCATTTGTCCTCCATTGGCCGTAATTAGAGGCCTTGCTGACACCCTTCTTTGTTATTTCTTGGCTTTACAGCATTCAGGTTTATTCCACAGGAAAGCGCAACTGGAAATGTAAACACGTTCCTCCCTGTACAAAGAGAAATAAAAGCCTTTCTCAGTCAGGCCTTATTCTGATTTATTAAATACTCCATGCAATCTTAAACATACATGTTTAATTGTCAAATAAACACAGAAGTCAACCCCCAGTTTCTGCAACTGTGAGGCAAATTTTTGAGTTTCATCATACTGCTTGCTATCTTCGATAGGGTTTCTGTTGCTGTGAAGAGACACCATGGCCATGGCAACTCTTATGAAGAAAAACATTGAATTGAGGTTTAGTCTATTAATCATCATGGTAAGGAGAACGGTGGCATGCAGACAGACATGGTGCTGGAGAGGTAACTGATTTTACAACTCGATCCTCAGGGAGCAGAAAGACTGTGCCTGTCTTGGGCATCTGAAACCTCAAAGCCCACCTCCAGAGACGCACTCGAACAAGGCCTCACGTCCTAAAAGCGCCAGTCCCTGCAGGTTTATTGTAATTCAAACCACCACACTTGCTTTCCTGCTTCTTAACTTTGTATGTATTTTAGGAGTTGATGTAGAGCATTATTGACATGGATTATGTAAGAAGAAGTTGAGATGAAACCAGATTTTTAACAAATCATTTCTCTAAATGGAGGAGCCAGCATATCTTTAACAGCGCAAAAAGACCCACGTATTGAAGACAATATTACACATATATTACATGCCTGCAAACACAAATAACCCTGTAAAATACCTAATCAAAGAGGTAATTAGAAAAAGGCTTTCTGCAATAATATCCTACAAGTGCACCATACCTTTCTGCTAATTTATAATACTAATGCCAAGGCACTAACAAATCAGCCACAGAATAGTTTTTGGTTTAGTTTTGATAATGCTTTATGTTTCTCCACAGTACCCTCAGCAAAGCACCATTATTACTTTATTAAATACTACTTTTGCCTACTTGAGCTTAACAAACAAATCTAATGGTATGAAAGAATTTAATTTCAGAGCTGAATGATAATTTGTTAGGCACTGTTAATTCACATAATTCAAAGTTAATTGTGTTTGCAATATTAGGAGTGTGGTAATTTTGTTCTGTTGAGCTATAGCTTTTATGAAATTTCATATTCTGATTAAGCAAACCAGGCTGAGAAAATATCTCAGAGATTATACTATTTACAGGAAGAGGCTTTGTGTGTGCATGTGTTTGTCTAATCAGACCATGGTTTAGAGCCTAATTTAGCCATACTCAGAGGCCTTACAGTTGCTTCATGAGGACCCAATTCACCATTCAAGACACACCCTTTCTTTATGATTTGGGCAAATGGGAGGAGGAGAGTAGATATCTGGGAGGAGCTGGGAGAAGGAGAACAATTGTTAGAATGTATTGTATAAAAATATATAAAATAAAAAGAAATTACTGAATCTGAGATTCCCAATCAGTTTCTATTTCTCTGTCTGACATATGTGTGTTTGTGTTTTTGTGTGTGTGTGTGTGTATGTGTGCATGTATGATTTCTTCACTGCGAAGACTTTGATAATTTCTTGGACGTGGGTACTAGGAGTCTGTTAACATGCAATAAATTATAAAATTTCAACACACAGACACACCCACACACCCCCAACACACACACACACACACACACACAAACTTCTAAAGAATATAACCAAATGTGGTTCTGTGGTTCATCTTTCTGTAATGTTGCTCCTCCTCTTAAGTTTTGGGTTAAAGTGGAAACTACTATTCCTGTGTGCTGAAAACAAATGTTAGGGGAGCACTCAGTTTTCAAGGATCATTGAGATGTTCTAGCTTACACGTTACTTTTTCCAAGTGGACCTCATGTCAAGAGTTTGGAAATTTGTCTATATAACTTATTATGCAAGCAAAGGCAAGTTGGAACATGCTATGCATGAGAAAAACACAAAAATAAAAGTCCTTCTAACAGATATGGTTTATTTTGCTTCAAGTTTTGTTTGAGCATTTAATGAGTTACAGGGAACTTCTAGAATATTTATTTATTTATTTATTCACTTTGCATCCTGCTTGTAGCCCCATCTCTCTTCACCACCCAGTCCCATCCTTCCTCCCTCCATCCAGTCCTCCCTCCCTTCTTCCAAAGAAAAGGAGAGCCCCCCCCCCATTTACCTGAGTTAATCAACATGCACTAGGATGGTCTTTTCCCCATAGCCTGGCAAGGCAGGCCTGCCAAGGGAAAGGGATCAAAAAGCTGGCAACAGAGTTATGTCAGAGATAGCACCTTGCTCCCCTTACTAGAGGAACCACAGGAAGCCCAAGCTGCTCATCGGCTACATCCTTTTATTTTATTTCCTGAAACCCTCATTTTACTCTGGGATTCCTAGGGACAGAACTGCTACTTTTTCGCAGAAGTTGGATACCTTTATTAATTTATTTCTAATTTTTAAATCTCCTCTAGATTCTTCTTTTTCAGAGCTGTCACAATTAGTAGGTTTTTATATTTTAGTTGAATAATCAAAACACTCATTTTTGTTTTTTTCCATAGAATACAATACAGTTCAAAATGATTTATACTTCCTTTATAAACTGTGAACTGAGTGTTGTTTATGAACATAATGTAATTACTAAAATTTGCTGATTTTGGCCTTAATGTTCATGTTTTTCATTTTTTGTCTGTCTATATAAGACAGAGGCTGATAAACATGACAGTTTTTCAGGATGAAATGCATTATTATTCATTTTGCCTCATTATCTACAACATTTGCCTGCTTTCTAATACATCTTATTAATTGGGTTCTAGCTTTCAACCTGCATGGTCTTAATATTCATTAAATAGTTTTGAAGGTTAGAGAAAACACCTAAGTAATTTTGGTGAAAGGAAAATCTATCAAGAACAAGCTCACTTGCAATTTCTAACTTCTGTACAGCCACTGACTGCAGACCTGGGCCAGACAGTACTCATCCTCCCAATTTGAATTGAAACCCTCTACCTTTGGGTGTCCTAGTCATAAATCATTGTATTTCAGGGCAAGAAAGAGCATCCAGCCTACACAGGTGGCCAGAGAGCAAGGCTGAGTTCTTGAACCTACTGTCATTAGGAAGCTTTATGATCTGAAGCATTGTAAACACGGAAAAAAACAGCAATAACACTGAAAGCATCTAGTTTTCTCTAGTTCAAGATCAATTTTTTTGCACATTATTTCCAACTTGCCCTGTAGAATAGAACCGGAAGTTCATTTCAGTAATTAAAAGGCACCTGAGAATTGCTTGCTGCTGCTGATAAAGAATATCAAAGCAGTAGAGACAATAAAATTTCAAATATAAATGAGGAGAATAAAATACTGTTGAATAATAACTACAGTATGATGGATGTACAATGGGCTAGCTTCATAATATTCTTGGCTGACATATTTAAGAAATACTAGTAATCTAGAATGATGCTGGGGTTTTTTGTTTTTTGGTTTTTTTTTTTTTTTTTTTTTTTTTTTTTTGGTTTGTTTGTTTGTTTCTGTTGCTTTGTGTTGCAAGTCCCAGATTCTTTGGTCTGCTTCTCTGTTACTGTTTCTGTACTTGAAACACTGCTCCTCAGTGTTCCACTCCTACCTATACCAAATAGTGTCAACTCCAGATGCCTAAGGCTGGCACACTGTAAAGTGGACATAATAAAAACAGGATAAGCGCAGTTTATCATGGGTTGATCTGACACCCATCATCAGTCTCATCATGTATGATTAAATAGGCATGCTCTTGCAGTGTTGGAGCATGATCAAGTTCTATTTATTGCTTGCAGTAGTTTCCTGGGCACTGTTATCTTCTCTCAAAACTTTCATTGCCCATGTTAGAGAGTATAAGGCTTCCTCTTTTGTTCTCCTTTTACCTACATTTCAGGAGTTGCAGACCCAGGACCCAGGACCTTCTTTGTTCATGAGCTGCATTTGCAAAATAATCTACTTTCCATCCTTCCTTTTGCTCTCTCCGGTCTCCACACCTCCAGCCGAGCTCCCAAAACAGACAAACAGCTGTCACTGCGCTGAACAAGCATCTAAAATAATAATAATAATAAAGTGAAATAAAATGATATATAAGATAAAGATAAGTAAACCACATTAGGATAAACACAAACAAACAAACAAAAAAAACAGGAACCAAAGATAAAGGACAGGGAGTGCATATAGGCTTAGAGACACACAAGTTTGCACACACAAAATCACAGAAATCCCTCAAAACTAGAAGCCATAACATATATGCAAAAGACTTGTTCAATTAATAAAAATGTTCTGACAAAGAGTTTTGAGACCAAAAATCTTCAAAAAAAATGTCTTTGAGTTAGTTTTGCATTGGCCATATACTGCTGAGCCTTGGGCCTGCTCTTATGAATAGTTTGAATCAAGGAGACTGTGTTGAAGAGGACTAATTTTTCAATTGGAGATAGCTCCTAGACTGAGATGGAGGGTTGAGTCAGCTGCCCCTCCCAGTGCTGGGACCCTGCATGGCATGGAGCATGCAGGCCCTTTGCATGCTGCCAGTCTCCGGAACTCCATCTGTGCTGATTAGAAGATGTGTAGTAAGCAGCTCTTAGGTGATGTGATGGCTATTCTTGACTGTCAACTTGACTATATTTGGAATTAATCAAAACCTCACAATTAAGGGGCATACATGTGAGGGACTTTTGCTTTATTTGAAGTGAAGCAATCCATTTGTAATCTAGATCTTTGAGGTGGAACACACCTTTAGCCCAGATCTTTTGAGGTGGGAATACCTGCCTCTAAAATGGGCCACACCTTCATCTTTAAGCCTATATCAGGAAGTAGAGGGATGCAGCTTTGCACTTTGCTCCTTGCTAGCAGGTCTGCTCCTTCATTGGCATGTGACCTACTTTGGGATTTCAGAGTATACTGAAGACCAGATGAGACATCCAGCCTCAAGTAATGAGTATCAACTGGATTATTGGACCTTTCATTCATAGGAAACCATTTTTGGATTAGCTGTTCCACAGCCTATAAGTCACTCTATACCCTCATATGTATATGTATATATATATGGTACAACCTGCCCTTACACACACACACACACACACACACACACACACACACACACACACACGACAGGTGTTATCCTTTTTATACATAATAAAAATAGTTTAATTTCCTTTCTTTTACTTCAAAGGAATAAAATTTATCACAAAAGAACAATGAATTTTACTTACAGAATTAATCATTAGGAACAAGATCACATAAAAATAAAGATTTTGCTTATTCTGAATTCTGACAGAAAAGTGTAAACAAAGAAACAAATAAAAACCTTATATTTATAATACTGATCTCCTGATAAAAATATTCTAAAATTAGGCATATTCATGACATTTACAGGTAGAATTGTCTCTCTGCAACTTATGTTGGTAATTTTTTATTAAATTTATTTTTAATTTATTCACTTTATATCCTGACTGTAGCCCCCTCCCTTGTCTCCTCCTGGCCCCATGTTCCCTCCATCTTAACCCCCCCATCTCCTAGTCCTCAGAAGGGGGAGACCTCCTCCCCTATCACGTGTCTTCACATGTCATCTGGACTGCCTGCATCTTCTTCTGTGGCCTGGCTAGGCTTCTCCTTTCAGGGGAAGTAATTAGTGAGTGGACAACAGAGTCCATGTTAGAGGTAGCCCCTACTCCCAGTATTATAAGACCCACATGGCAACTGTGCTGCCTATCAACTACATCTGAGCAGGGAGTCTAGGTCCTCACCATGCATGGTCCTTGTTTGGTGCATCAGGCTCTACAGGACCCACCCATGGGCCAAGATTTGTTGGCTCTGTTGATGTCCTTGTGGAGCTCGTGATCGCCTAAGGTCCTTTTATGCCCCAACTCTTCCATAAGACTCCCTGTGCTCTGCTCTGATGTCTGTCTGTAAGTCTGACCATCTGCTTCGATCCTCTGCTGGGCACAGTCTTTCAGACTCCTCTGTGGTAGGCTCCTGCCTTGTTCCCTCTCTTCAATTGCTACCAGTGTCAGTTCTATTTGCCCTTATGAATGAAACTTAAGCATTCTCCCTAGGGTCCTCCTTGAGCACCCTATAATAGATTTTCTGCAAGCGGCTATTGCTAACACTGCTGTTACTCTGTTGTTGTTATTAAATTAACAGCAGAGGCCTGATAACATCTTTCCTGTAACTTCAACAGGAGTTTCTAAAATGACCACAGGCACCGAGACATTTCATAACAAACAAGGGCATTTCCCTCCAGGCGACATCCATTGGCACTGGCATTATGCTGGGTGAAAATTGCTTGTTTGCTTTCGGTGATACAAATGTCGCTCATTCAGAAATGTTTTTCAGTCATGGAGCAATTAGAAAACAACTGGTAAAAGGCGAAAGATTTATGCGATCTGAAGAGAAACCAGAGTATGATGTTCATAGCTGCTTTATACACAATAGCCAGAACATAGAAACAGCCTAAGTGTCCCTCAGTAGAAGAATGGACTAAGAAACTATGGTACATTTACACTATGGAGTATTACTCAGCTATTAAAAACGAGGAATTCCCGAAATTTGTGGACAAATGGATTGACCTAGAAATTATCATAATGAGTGAGTTCACCCAGAAGCAAAAAGAGACAAACGGTATATACTCACTTATATCAAAACACTAGTCCAAGGGATACGTCCCATGAAAAACCTTACTTACCAAGAAAGTGGGTCAGAGGAGAGGACATCCTATTGAGACTTTAGGCGAGAGTAGCATGGAAGAATGGAGAAATAACAGGACCCACAGGGTCCTGGAAACCTACAAGAAGAACTTTATGACAGGCAGATCTGGGTCCTGGGGTCCTCCTCAAACTAAGGCACCAGCCAAGGAGAAATAGGCAGTAAACTTCGAACCCCTACCAAGACCTAGCCGACGAACACGATATTCTCCACTGTTGAGTGGAGAGTGAGATCTGATTCTCACGTGAACTCTGGTGCCCCTTTTCTGACCATGTCCCCTGGATGGGGAGGCCTGGTGGCACTCAGAAGAAGGATAGCAAGTTACCAAGAAGAGACTCAATAATCTTAGAGCATACATAGGGGGAAGAAGTCTCCCTCAATCACAGACATAGGGGAGGGGAGAAGGGGGGAAGTGGGAGGGAGGGAGGAATGGGAGGAAACAGGGGAAGGGCTAACAATCAAGATGTAATATGAATAAATTAATTAAAAAAAAAAAAAGAAAACAACTGGAATCAATGCAGGATGTTGAGGGGGAAGACCCACCATCTCCTGATGCCTTGTGGCACTATGAACAGGACATCTCTCTCAGAGAATCTCTGTCTTTCAAATCTTTTCTGTTCGTATAAACAGTGGTGGATTTTCAGTGCCGTTTTTTCTCTCAGTAAAATTATGGGGTCCCACACTGAAAGCATTCAACCCTGTATTGACAACAAGAAGAAGAACCTCAGCCATTAGATAATGGCCTAAAAATTTAAGACCTGGAATTGGTTATCCAGAAATGGTTGATGATGGACAATAAAAAAGTGACTTTAGATCACGTGAAGCTGTGATGGACCAATATTCTAAAATGCTGGTCAGCATTGATGCTGCTCTATGGACAGAAGGGACATCACCGTGTTTGTCAGCATCTGCAGGAATTCCAGACTGCAGGGATGTAAAGCTGACTAAGGAAATCAAGAGCTTCCTATGTCACCCCAAATTCTTTAATATTCATTAGAAATATAACAAAAGTATACATTTTATTTAAGTTATTTAAATAGCTAATTCTATAGTCGATGATGACATAGAAATAGGAAATTAACTTATTTGAGGCTTCAGAGAATAAATGGTAAAACTACCACACTTCGGTCTTTTGTTTCTTTCTAATATTGATGGAATTACATAGAACTTTTTTTAAAAAAATGATGAAAGACACGTTCTTTAACTATAAAAATGTTTATGGATTCCTAAAATTTGCTTGGTTATTATAGTATCTTACACAAAATAATTGGACACATTAAAGTTCCTGGTCCAATTCAAGTATTTCTATCCTGAAATGATTCAGTTTTTATTAATCAATACACTGTGCTCCCTGTATTGTATCTATATTGTAAGCTATAGCTCCATATATTATAAAATTTTATTTAATTTTCAATGAGGGAAGGATAATATATTATCTTTTGTAAAAGTATTTACCTTTATAAGGAGAAGAAAAATATTTGTAGTACTACCTAATATTGTCAAGTAATCCTTAAGTTAATGAATACCTACAATTCCTTTCTATTCTCTTACCTTTCACCCTTTTGTTCTTGGGATAGATGTTGTTAATTGCCAACTTGACCATATCTGGGCCTGCCTTTGGCAATTATCTTCATTGTGTTAATTAAGGTGGAAGGACATGCCCATACGGGTGGCACCATTACCTAAGTGGACTCCTGGACTCTCTAATGAAGACACAGTGACTATGCATTCCTTACCTTTTGCTTCTTGACTCTGAATTCAAAGACATAAGCAGCTCTCTTCCAGCTACTGTGACTTCTTTGCCATGATGGACCATGACTTGAGTTGCTTGCAGAATAAACCCTTTGTTCCTTAAGGTTTTATTGACAGAGTCTTATAACAACAACAGAAAAAGAAATTCAGACGGTTGCACTTCATCTTTTATTATTTTATCCACTTTGAGAGCTTTTGCTGATTATCATGTTTTAATTTATAATTAAGTGTGTGGTAAGGATAACTTGAATTGTCTGATGTGGTCTCATAAAACATTAGAAATATGACTATGTGTGATTTTTAAGAAGGCTCCATTTGAACAAGGCTTGAAACATGAACCAATCATCTCTTCATGGTATTAAAAATAAGCATGATATTATCTCACATTTTGAAGAAACCAGAGAAAAGTGGCTCAGGATTTAAACTATTTAATATCTGTCTTCTCTGTTTAGAAATTACAGAGACAACAAACAAAGATTGCAGTCCCAATGCATCCACAAGCTGGAACAGGCACTGTTGAGTATATATGAAGTATATGTAGCTATTGATTTAGTGTTATAAAGAAATAACACTGTGGGGACAACCAGGGACATCTTGGTATCCCTGCTAAAGGTTTAAAGATAAAACATTGGATAATTTTTAAATTGAGAAATGATGTTTCAAGGGACCTCTACATGCATGCTACCATGGAAAGAAAACTCTTTGAAGACTAAAGTATTTTAAACAACATCTTAAGACTTCAGGAGATACAAGTCAAAATAATTTTAAACCACAATATTTTTATAATATAACTTATTTATCATAATTATTTGATTTAATAGTTTATATTATCTGAAATAGAATACTACTAACATCTGTGTCATATGTCTTTGGGAAATTATTTTTAAATCTAATTGCATTTATGACATTAACAAACAGTGTTCAAAATCATCAGCTGCCACTGGATTGAGGTATAAGCAGACAATATTACCTATAGAGATATTTCTTTGATTTATTGATTTATTGGAACCTTTTAATTGAATAAAATTTCATAAACAACTTTATTTTTAGTACAATTTTTAAAGATAGGTAGAAAGTTACCAACTATCCAACAGTAGATACTATTTTTCAAGGCACTTTAACATTATATTCCTGGCCTGTTTATTTTCATTATTATTAGATGATATAGTTTCTCAGTTTTATATGCCATCTGTCTCCATTGTTTAAAAGAAATATTATCAGTTGACCAGTCCACATCAGGACAGGGGTAACTATATTCTACAAGCTCCTGATATTACCCTTAGATAATTTATAACATATTTTCTAAAGAATATATATCTTTAAAGTTAAAGCATAAACAGGAAAAATATGGAGCTGTTAGTTAACACTGCCTCAAGTCTTCACACAGGCTGATTATTGATGCCTAACATACTTTATTCTTGCAAACCCAGGGTCTTTTGGGATGTTTAGATATCTTTGTCAATACCAAATTATAGACATGGTTTTGTGTGCCTGTGACTTTAATGTTCTGTAGATTTCTTCTATTTATTGTGATATTCTTCCACCTGATTCATGTAAATGGATCTTATAGAATCTTATTTTAAGAATTTTCCTACTCTTCCTCTTGAGGCTGTGGCCAGCTGTACTCATTGCCTTATGATAGCAGTATGCAACTTCCTAATGCTGTACCCCTTAATACAGTTCACCATGTTGTGGTGACCCCAACCACAAAGTCATTTTCATTGTTACATTATAACTGTAATTTTATTACTGTTATGAACTGTAATGTAAATATCTATGGTTTTCAGTGATCTTAGGCTCCCTCTGTGAAAGGGTCATTAACCCACGAAAAGGTAGTGACCCTCAGCTTGGGAACCATTTGCCTAGTTGTTTAAAAGACGACATCTTGGCAGTGATACTCCTTAAATTTGGATATACAACTTCAAATTAAGAAATTAAGTCAGGCCTATAACTTCTTCTCATGATTTCTTAGGAGCTTGTCTTAGAAAAATATATTTCTGACAACAACAACTAAGCAATTATACGAGAGCTGGGGAATGCTGATATTTGATAGAAAGCTTCAGTTCTGTACTTACAAAGAACTGCTCTATCTGGCTACAAAAGGCTATGAAGGTTAGCAATGAAACAACGTGGGTGGTTCCGAATCTAAGGGCTAGAACAGAAACAATCAAAATCAGGGTTATTTAATGCTTCATGAGTGAGACATATTTGTTTTTCCAGTTTGATCAGACAATTTCTTTAATGGTTGTAATTAGAATTCCTTAATGAGAGCTCTCTCCTACCAACATCTAAGAGACGTGTAATATGCAGAATGGACAGTGACGTATACACAGTGACAAGGGTATTGTTTTTATTTGAGGGGAACATTCAGAGTTCAAGGACCTCACTGTCTAGCAGAACCCCCATGGTGGACTCTCTAAGACAATGCAGTTGATGAGCAGTAGATAGTGCAGCAGTCAAGATTCCCTCTTGGCTCTATGTCTCACTTGCAAAACTGAACGTTTGGCATCAAAACCACAGACTTGAAGGTCTCTGACATCTGTGTTTTGCCTTATGATGATGTCTTGACAGGGCTCTGCTTGGACAAAGGAAAATCTGTGTTAAGAGTGTAAGATTGGCAGGTGGTTCTGGCATTGTGCATTTTGTTTGGAGTCAAGAAGTTGTATGAAAAAAAATGTTTTGTTTGTTGAGAGTTCTGGCAGGTTGATGGCTTGTCTGGGTCTGAGGCAAGTCAAATGACTTACCCCTTCGCAAAACACTGTGACTCTTACGTAAACACAGCATACCCAGTGATTGGGATGTACATCTGGATATATATATACACACACGTGTGTGTGTGTGTGTGTGTGTGTGTGTGTGTGTGTGTGTGTATCTGACTTGTTTTTTAAAACAGGGTCTCTCTGTGTAGCCTTGGCTGCTGTGGACTCACTTTGTAGAGTAGGCTGGCTTCAAACTCACAGCAATCCACCTGCCTCTGCCTCCTGAGTCTTGAGATTAAAGGCATGTGCTATCATGAATGTCAGGGATATAGTTAGAAGCTCAGTAAATGTCAGAGCAGATTGATTACAGTGGTCAGTTTGATTGCATAGCATAGGACATTAAGGAGCTACACTTTTGGTTGTGTCTGTGAAGATGTTTCTGAGGAGATTAACTGAGGATGTATCTGCACAGTGGAGGCAGGAAACACCAAAATATGTGTTAAATACAATGAAAAAACAAGCTAAGCACAAGAACACATATATATTGCTCTGCTTCCAGAAGTAATATGAGAATTTGCTTCACAACCCCACCATATGAGTCTAAGAAACTCTCTAACCCTAACACAAACTGTAAGCTAAAATAAATCCTTCTCTTTTAAGTTGTCTTTTTTTCCAGATATTTGGTCACAGTGGTAATATTAGTAATTAATACAGTAAGCATGTAAACTAATATTGTCTTTTCTCATTTTTATTGGATGGCAAAATCAGGTCAAAATGTCAATGTAGATTGTGGGCTCAAGCAACTAATAACGTACAATAGGTTTGAATAGAGTTGAAGGGGGCATCCTGGCTAAATGCTATAGAGATGTCAGGGCCAGGACAGATGCTGAATTATGCTGTTTGATTCTATAAGTGACACCCCATGGCTGGATAGGAGTATTCTTCACAAACTCTCTGTTCGAGTTGAATCCTGGTAACAGTTATGAACTTGTATTCTCTACAATTGATTTCTATTCTGTAATCACATCTTCTCTTGAGAAAAGGCAGTATGGTGTTAGAGCATGGACAGCCAGGGAGGAGCTAGAAACAGAAGCATGTGATGCACAGGTTCACATCAAAACTCTCATCAGTAAGGTCAAGGATGACTTTGTAAGCACAGAGCATGGATGGACATGTTTGGAAGACAACAGGTGTTTCTCATTGAGGGAGCACAGTTAGCATTTGCTGGGGCTGTATTGCTATTTTAGACTCTAATTAAAAAATAGCAGTCAAGATAGTGAGGTAAATTGACAGGCAGTCACAAGAGACAGAAGAAACCCATATCCATGCACAAACAAAAAGGAGCCTGAATGTATTATGAACAACATACACCTCCCCCACAGATACACACATGCACACACAAACACACATGATACTGTACAAATGAGTAATTATTGGAGATTTTCTGAAATTGGGTGATCAAGGGAGGTCTGATTAGGAGGTTTTCTGTCCCAAACTGTTTTCGCAGTTCTCTAGTGTCTGGGGTTATTGGGAGCCATATCTGAGTTATTATAGGTCAAGACTAAGCAGAGAATCAGCTGGAGTCTGCTGCTACAAGTAAGAACTGGTGTTGAAAATCAATAGCATGGAAATCCAACTTGAAAACATTGAAACTAGTCTAGCCTTTTGGATTGAGTCTGGCTACAGTAAGATATATGGAGATCTTTTCATCCATTTGAGGGACTAGGAGCCTAGTCTTTTAGTCAACAGAGAGTGAGTAGACTCAGGGAATGCTAGGTTGAGCTGCAACCAATAGTTAGTGTCTTTTCTGGAAGGTTATATCTGAGAGATAAGAAAGAGAAAGAGAGAGAGAGAGAGAGAGAGAGAGAGAGAGAATAAAGCATGACATTAAAAGTTGCTGACAGCATTCAAATTAATGCAAATACAATCATTTAAATCTCAGTAACGTCTCTGGGTTTTTCAAAAGCTCTGAGACAGTTCCTTGAAAACTGAGATTAATAAAATCCAACCTTGTCAAAAAAAACTTTGCATAAAAGAATAAACAATGCAAATTTGGTCTTTTATGACTCCAGTTAAATGAATAAATCTCTAAAGATAGGTCAAGTCATTCTCTTAAATTATAATTTTATTACAGTTTATAAATAAAAAATAATTTTTTTTCAAACTTCTCTCCAAGTATAGACAACTTCCAGTGTCTCAGAGAAATTACAGGTATTTTAAGACAAAAGTTGGATTATAAACGGGGAGAGAGAGATGAGCGGAAGAACAGTGGGGGAATCTGGAAGTTCTCTCCTGATTTCCAGAAATAGCAATGCAAATCTGATAGCGTTGCAGAAGGATTTAAAAAGCTGAATACACTTCACAAGGTCATGCTGTAGACTGGCCTATCTGAGGTGAACTGATGGGCAAAAATCCCACACAAAAGAGGGAAAGGCCAAAGGACAGAGATACAGGGTGGAAAAAAAGGGAGATTGAAGAAGCACAGGACAGACTCTGTATTTGCCTGGCACAGTCCTTCTGGAAGCTAATATCTGAACTAGTTTTATTTGTCCTTATTTATTTATTTTTTTTTTTACTTACCTGCTGCAGTTTGAATTTGAAGTGTCCCACAAGGGCTCATGTGGTCTAATACTTGTTCCTCAGCTGGTGGTGTAAATTGAAAAATTCTGGTAAATTCGTAAAGTGGGGCCTTGTTGGAGGAAGTGGAACAGGACTTGGCGCTTTGTAGTCGAGACATTCCTCCTATTTAGGCTCTACTTCCTGGCTGCAGACGCGATGTTAGCTTCCCACCACCTTATCAATGTCTTCTCCTCTGTGATGGACTACATAGTCTTGAACAATAAGCCAAAATAAGATTTTTCTTCAAAGATCCTTCTTGTTAAATATTTTGTCATTGCAAAGGAAGGAGTAACTTACATATCATCCCAACCAGAAGCTAATTATCCACTGCTGCGTTCAGTTTTTTTTCCTTCCATTGGTTTTGCTTTTTGTTTGTTTTAATTCTTTTAAAATTTTAGTTTTTGGCTGTCTTTATCAGTTATCATATGTTCTTCCTGTTATGTTCATGATAGAAAGTGGAGACTATATTGTATGATAATTGTCTTTTATTAACTGAATTTTGATATTTGTATGTGTTCATTCTTTAAAAAATAGACACAGTTTTAGTAGAGAACCATTAAGCCTCTATATTCTCAGCTTCATTAAAATGGAGAAATGGAGTCTAAAATACATCACATTAATGTGTTTCCTCCACTAATATGTGCTCACCATTCAGATCAAGGTGATGGAGCTGTGGGAGATTATATTTGTACCTGTTTTCCTGGTTATGTTTTGTTTGTTTGTTTGTAAATAGGCATAATTTATCTGAAATTATCTGAATAAGTTATCTGAAAAAAGGAATCAAACTGAGAAAATGTCTTAGATCGTTTCAAATTCTAGAGAGCATTTTCTTCATTAATGACTTATATGAGCACACCTGCTAGAGTGCTCATAGTCCATAACAAACAAACAAATAAACAAACAAACAAAAAACCCAAAACAAACAAGAACCCCCTCCCCATATATCTGTGTGGATCTGCCACTTGAACATGAGAGCTATCCTTGTGGAGAAATTCGGGCTCAATATAGTTTTACAAAAGACAAAGAAACAAACAATAACAAAAGTGGGGCACCTTAAAAACCATACAGAGACCCCACAATCACCTCAGTAAGAAAACTGAAGCCACTTCAGTATCTGTAATTGCTAAAGCTCCCTAAATGAGCATCATGTTGTCCCAGTTCTATCTCCTGCACTCTGGGTGCACAGAAGGGATAGCTCTCAGTAGAGAAGATAAAAATCATTTCACATGTATGGTACACAAATGCTAACTTTTAAGAATAAGCAAATTTCTCTACAGGCCTTCTGAGCTTCTGCCCCCCGCCACCCTTCCCCAGGAATAAGTGAGCAAAATTTCCACTTAATATTGATACACAAGTAATCTGCGTCTACCCGTGACCTCTGACCTCTCTGAGGACTCTGAGTAAAGGCATATGATATTTTGGTAAGGGCAGTCACTTCAGGGTGTTCTAGAAGTGACTAACATGTTCATAAAGTAAGGAAAATGATGTTCCATAAATAATTGTCTCAGCGTAATCATGAACTTATCCGAGAAATCAAAGCTACGCTCTAAAACTTCCAAAGTCTAACGATAAATATCCAATAATTAAGCATAGTATCTGCATTGCTATTGTTTATATTCCTTCAAGTGGCTCTCTGATTTTCTTCAAGAATAAAAATGTGGCTTTTATAGATAGGCTGTAAAGATTCTGAGAAAATGCCGAAATTGTATTTGTGTAGAAAGAATTTAAAGGCAAACAGGTATTACACAGGTACATCTCATTTGAGTTTAATACATTGCCCCTGTAAGACAACAGTGATCATCTGAGTTGGCTCTGGGAAACTATTTTAGGGACGCCAAAAAAACTTTACAATTTTACAGGATGCAAAGGCCCATATCATGTAAGATTATCAGGTGAAAATTTAGAACATGAACCTAACAGTAGCATCTGGTTAACAGGACTGGAGGCAGCAATCCTACTCCTCAAAGAATTTCCCATAATTGTAACAACTTCTGCACTGATCTCAAAGCCAGCTCCAGATCATAGTGAGCAGCAACCATTCTTAACAAATGCTCATAAAAGTATACAAATTTTAAAGGAGCACGCCTAATATGGTGAGTGAAAAAAAAAAACCAAAAAGATTGTTAATTCATTCCAATTAGCAATTGCAAAAATCTTAAGTCATTTTCCTTTCATCTATCTACATTATTTTGTGAATATATTCTAAGGAAATAATCAGAATCAAATAAATTTATGTTTGTCATGAGTACTCAATGTTAAAACAACACAATACTGGATTAAATGTGTAAGAATGTGAAAATAATTAGATGATTATGTTATCCAGTGATCATAATTATAATGGTTATTTAGTATCATTGTGTTATTCTAATTTTCTTTTACATAAAAATAAATGGATATATTATCTTCTGAAAATTAAAAGACTTAGTGACATTCTCTTATAATGGGTAGTCAAATATTTCTAACTACTAATGATATTAATTGCCATTCAAATAATAGAGATCATTGTTTATATTCTATGAAATGAGTTTGATTCTACCTTTAATGTTTAGGGAAAACTACTGACATTAAATTTAAAGAGTTGACATTTTAACATTGTAGACAATCAATATATAATACAGAGTAGTTTTGGATAATATTTCAAGCCAAAAGTGCTATGGATGTGCAATCCTTTGTGGACCTTCAGATGCTATGGAGGTAACATCAGTGAATTAGGTGCAAAAGGGATTTCTGCCTGGTCAGAATACTATGTCTATTTAAAGAGAACTAATGTGTAAGAGCTGATTGAAGTGCTGGGGAGACACCCAAAATACTGACATACATGGCTCAGTGTAATGAGAATAGCTTCATGAATGTAAAGGCTAAAAGAGGTAGAGATTTTCTGTGAAGAGCAAAAACACAGCAATGCAGACAATACTTGTACAAATGTCATCTTGTTTGGATGAGTGTTTAAGGTAAAAAATAAAATAAAATAAAAATACATAGTCAAGTGAAGCAAATGTGAGAAACAGTATTCGAGATAATTTCAAGGAAATCTGATTCTGTGTGGTGCAATGAATTGATCAGAGAACTGACAGGAGCATTTACATTTAGTGTAATAATCAAGTAAGTAGGGCAACTAAGACAAATGTTACAAGGAATGAAGAATTAGGTGTGAATATATGAGTCACGCTGATAAAAATGGCTGTACTCAATTGATGATACAGAAGCTATAATGAATTACAAGTGGCATGGCTGTTGGAAATAAAATTCAAGTAAGTGAGAAGGATAAAGAAAAAAATGTACTTTATTGGGTCTCATACCAGACAAAGAGCTATAGGCAGCTTACAAATGCTGAGAGTGGAAGAAATAACATTCCCCCAAAACAGCTCAAGAGTTGCTTATCCATAGTTACATATTCTTTATACTTCAATAAAGATTCCGCATACAAGAGAAGATATCTGATATTTTGCCGTCCTTTCTCAATAACTGGTCATGGTCCCTCCTCTCTTTTGATTCATGTTTCTCTACTCCCAATGAGATCTGCTTTTATGAACTAACACATTTGGAAATGTTTTTTCTGGTAAAGAGAGTTCAATAGTTAGCTAAGACATTTAAATATCTTGCATTAGATAAACATAGAATGCAACATTTATAAGACCATGTTTTAAACTCAAGGAAACTATTTTACAAAGATGTGCAGAGAGAGAGAGAGAGAGAGAGACAGAGAGAGAGAGAGACAGAGAGAGACAGAGAGAGACAGAGAGAGACAGAGAGAGAGAGAGAGACAGAGAGAGACAGAGAGAGACAGAGAGAGAGACAGAGAGAGAGACAGAGAGAGAGACAGAGAGAGACAGAGAGAGAGACAGAGAGAGAGACAGAGAGAGAGACAGAGAGAGAGACAGAGACAGAGACAGAGAGAGACAGAGAGAGACAGAGACAGAGTGACAGAGCAACAGAGCGACAGAGCAACAGAGAGACAGAGAGACAGAGAGACAGAGAGACAGAGAGACAGAGAGGACACCTTAGGAAAGCAAATTCTATAAGGGATGTCTTAACCAATGCTTCTCTCAGGGCTCACAGAACTTTGTGGAAGAGGAGGCCCAAATATTTTTAAAGCCAGAGGGAATGGATGACAACAAAGAAACAATGTTTTCCAGACACAACAGGACAGATACATGCATGAACTCACAAATACTGTGGCAGCATAGCAAGGGACTAAGCAGATTCAAGCCAGACAGGATACCAAAAATGCAATGGAGAAGTAGACATGAACTCCCATCCCTAGCCAAGATGCTATGTTCAACTGGCACCCACTTGCAAAAGAAAAAGCATTTTTCTGCAATGAAGTCACACAGGGTATATTAACTACACATAGACAAGAAACATACCAAGCAGTTGGCAGATGACCAACACAAAGTTAATAGTATTTTTGTAGGCTTTTTTGCTTAGCTATTTGTTTTCTCTTACTGTTCTTTTGCTTTTGTACTATGGTTTCTGATTTTATATTTTATAATATTTCTAATTAATTAATAAAATAATTAGGTTGTTGCATCTTTGATTTCTCTCTCTCTTTTTTTTTAAATTCTGCTTTGTTTGTATTTAGTTCTCAAAGGACAGAAAGAAAGGGTGGGGTTGTTGGCAAAGAAGTGGGGATAATCTGGTAGGAGTTGGGTAAAGGGAAACCAATGAAAGAATATATTTTAGAAAATATAATTTTCAAAAATATATTTTTAATAAAAAATATGAAGTTAAAAACTAAGATGTTAGTGAAAGCTGCTCATGGAACCAGGCCACCTAAGTTTGTAGTTTATAGAACTTCTTTCAAATAGGACTTTAGGTTCATGTTCTCCAATAACGATTGGGACCAAACACACTATTTCTTGACAATAACATTTCTAGGAAATCATCACCAAGTTTATGAGGAAGACATTGTTTTGCTATTATAACTGAGAGTCTAGGAGAAGATTTACCACCTAAAGGTCCACAAATAATTTATAGATTTTTATATTCTAAAGTATGTGTCCTAAGAAAAGGAGTATCAGGAACACAGAAAGGGGACATGAAGACTTTCTTGATTGATACAATATGAAAAAATGAAAGGACAAAATATTTACTGAAAAGAACTCACAGGAAAGTAAGTCTTAAACTGCGTTGTGTTGATAAATTAATGTCACCCACAAAGCAAATAAAATGAATTTTGGAAAATTGGCATATGTGAAAGAACTGGGCTCTATGAGCAAAAATGTCACCTTGTTACCAGCATGATGTGTCCTAATCAGGATGCGGTTGAGCTATTGCTTTTGCCTTTAATGGTGAAATGGTTACCTGAACTTTTAACATCAAATGGTGGCTGTGATCCCTGCTGCCACCAAGGATGGTGTTGATATTCAAGGTCTATGCTGCTACTGGAGACCATGCTGAAGTCTGTGGCCTGTACTCTCACCAGAAATCATGCAGAAATCCATGGTCCATGCTTCTGCTGACTGGAAAAGGCAAAGAGACTTCTCTTGCTATGGCATGTATAATTGCAGACTCACATTTGAAAAGGAGAGCTATAGAAGGCTTCTGGGACAAGTGCCCCTCACCAACTAAAGAAACAGTGTAGACAGGAAGCCATTGAAGAGAACTCTTAAAAATTATGATAAGGGTGATGAAGTGTAGCCTTTCACAGTTAATAGATTTTGGCATGTTTGACTTTGACGTAGGTAGGGCTCTGTTTTCTTTCTGGATCTGGACACTGGGAGTTTATTTTTTTTTTGGTTTTTTTTTCTCCTTTATTAATTTATTCTTGTTATATCTCAATGGTTATCCCATCCTTTGTATCCTCCCATTCTTCCCTCCCTCCCATTTTCCCCTTATTCCCCTCCCCTATGACTGTTCCTGAGGGGGATTACCTCCCCCTGTATATGTTCATAGGGTATCAAGTCTCTTCTTGGTAACCTGCTGTCCTTCCTCTGAGTGCCACCAGGTCTCCCCCTCCAGGGGACATGGTCAAAGGTGAGGCACCAGAGTATGTGAGAAAGTAATATCCCACTCTCCACTCTACTGTGGAGAGTGTTCTGTCCATTGGCTAGATCTGGGTAGGGGTTTAAGGTTTACCGCCTGTATTGTCCTTGGCTGGTGCCTTAGTTTGAGCGGGACCCCTGAGCCCAAATCTGCCTATCATAATGTTCTACTTGTAGGCTTCTAGGACCCTCTGGATCCTTCTACTTTGCCATTCTCCCATGCTTCTCTCATCTAGAGTCCCAATAGAATGTCCTCCCCTCTGTCTCAGTTTCCTGGTAAGTGAAGGCTTTCTCACTTATATCTGCATATTAGCCCAAGATACTGGGAGTTTTATCATGCCCCAGTGAATATATAAGCAACATAATTTGGACTTGGTATATATTTTTGGGGGACTGGGGGAGTTAGTAAAGGTGAGGTAGTGGACTTGGGAGGACTAGAAGGCGAGTGAGATCAGGGTGCATTATGTGAAATTCCCAAATAATCAATAAAATATTATGTTGGAATAAATAAATTAGTCTATGTATTACCAGAGTTCTCTAGAGTAACAGAACTTACAGAATGAATTTTTATGTATGTATGTATGCATGATCTCTCTGTCTCTATTTCTCTATCTCTCTATCTCGTGTGTGTATGTGTGTGTGTGTGTGTGTGTGTATGTGTGTGTGTGTGTGTGTGTGTGTGTTTCCATACACTTAGAGGCTATGGTTCAACTAATCAAACAATGGCTGCCTATGAATGGAATATCCAAGAATCCAATAGTTGTTCAGTCCACACAACTGGAACACATGAATTTGCTAGCAGAGATGAGATAAAGAAGGCAAAGAGAGAGATCTTCCTTCTTCTATGCCCATTATACAGCCTGCCAACAGAAGATGTGGTCCGTATTAACGACAGATATTGTCATCACTCAAAGATCCTGGTTACAAGATAGTCTTCCTTCATCAGAGATCCAAATAAGAAGAAGTAAGAAAGGGGGCTTTCTCACTTCAAATTATTTAATGAAAGGAAAAATCCCTCACAGATGGATCCAGACATTCAGGCTTTAGTTAATTCCGTATGTATTCTAATTGACAAACAAGAACAGTCATCACTAACTGGCAACCCATTTAAACAGCATAGTAGAAAATAAATACTATGTGTAAAGTTTAGTCATCTAGGTTAGACCAAGAATATTAAAAGTAGAACATTGAACAATTATTTCCAAAGGCATTAGATGCAAGAATTAAAAAAAAAATAGTTGTCAGATAACTGGAAACTATCTTTCTATATGAATTAACCCTCCTCAAACTTCTTGTTGAAAACATACCACTTTACTTAACTATACATCTTATTATGCTTACTAAACCTATGATAATATTATAAAGATAAAATGAATGTCATAACTATATTTTAATTTTTCTACAAAGAAAGTATTAGTACATATCCAGATAAAGTTGATTTTAGAAAAATAATGGGTTGGGGTTCGGCAGTCTTTGGTGGTTTTTTTTTTTTCCGCAATGCATATAAACAATAAGAGAAAAATACTACCTCCTAAAGAAGCAGGAAGCCAATTTATGCTGGATAATAATGAATTCTGATCTTACAATTGTGGCAATACACTAATGGAAGGAAGAAGTTACCTTCACATTAAATACTTTCTATTGAAGCCAATAGACAACATCATACTTATCCTTGAAATACAAATGTTATATCCATTAAAACCATAAACAAGACTTGGTGGCACTATTATCATTGTGAGCATTATTCTGGAAGCAGAAGCCAGTAATTGCAACAGTTAGTATTGACAAAAGCACTGCTAAGAAAGTTCGCAAAATTTTCGAGTAATTATTAATTTAAAAATTCCTGCAGAAGATGAATTGTAAATATTAAATGTTTATTAAAGAAGCACATTGCAGGTATATTTTAAAAATCATAGCTTTCCTTGATAGACAAAAATAGTTTCAAAAATAAATTTAAAATATATCCATAATCATATAACAATTAAATCACATAAAATGAGTACACAGACACTTTCTGAAAATAATGAAAAGTAGTTAGTTAATGAGATGAAAGTAAATGGATAAACAAAGAGATAATGTATTCTTAATTGAGAAGTTAAAGTAAGATAAAAATCTACTAGTATAACAATTTACACTGATGCACTAATTATATGTATATCAACTTGTAGACATGATATCATTCCACCCCTAACCAAGTGACTACTGAACTTGAGAAAGTTTCTATGAAGTCATAAACCAGTTAACAAATAAATTTACTGGAGAAATCTGTTATTAAACTTACAATGGCATATAAGTGAGTGAAGAAAAATTTAAAAGGTTCTTTCTTCTCTTCTTCAACCCCGTTCATTCCGTCATTGTGTCCAGGCCAAGAAACCATCTAGACAGCTGCAGACTGACTGTCTGGGGACTTTGTACAGGATGTATAGAGACAACTTAATGTGTTGTAGCCACAAGCAACAACATAGGAGACTTAAAAACTGTGAGAACTATGAGAATAACCACTGTGGCTGTGCGTGATTGAGGCATCCGGTGCCCAGAGGATTGCTTGGCACAGTGTAATCACAGAGTGTGGACCGAGACAGAGTAGGTGCTACATCGTATTGGAACAGTTGGCGCAGAATGAAAAAATTACATTTTTTAATATCATGAACCAAATTATTTCATCTGGAATAATTAGCACAGGAACCAGAAGGTGAACCTAAGAAACTATAAGCACTCTCCATCTTGACAAACTGTAATAGTTCTTTACACTTATGGCGCTCTTTACATATATATCAGGAGTTACGCTCTTGTGAGTACCTACTGTGTGCAAGGATCAATGTTGGAAACAGTGGTGGATGGAAGCAGTGGAGGAACTCTATGGGGACAAACAAGCATGAAGTGGTTGTGTGTACCGATCTTGGAAAGTTATCTTAGAGGCAGAAGTTGCGTAGGATGCAGATTACCCTCATTGCGTTCAAGTAAGAAAATATAACAATTCAACCATGAGGAGGAGGACTAGACTGGGAATGAAAAGGGCACAAATGCTGTTCTTCAGAGTATACAGAGGGGAAGGGGAGCATTATCATGTTGACTTGACAGATAACTGACTAGAACTATGATTTAGCTCCGTTGTTAGTCATTATACACCATATACAGGTATTGAATTGTTACATTGCAGCATACAAATTTGTGCCATCACAATAATAACGAATAGAAACTTTGAAAGAAAATAAATGCTATGTGAAATGATAGGATCATACATAATAAATGAACAGCAATATCCTTCTATGAAAATAGATACACTATTACATCTGTTTGAAGATTGGGACAATATTGGAAAAAAAAATCAGGAAATTAGGAGTTCGCTTCCAAGATGGAAAACCCATCAGATTCAGCATCAACTTTATCTAACACTCCTCAGACCTTTGGGAATCCATCATCTCCCCATACAAATAATTTAGAAATTGTCCTATGAGGGGAACACTTATACGAAGGTTAAGAGAAACAGGCCATCTTATTCTTTTTATCTTCAAAAGTATAAAACTGCTTATAATTACAAAAAATGTATAAAACACACAATGAATCTGAAAAAGATAGCATGAATATATATATATATATATATATATATATATATATATATATGTAAAATCTAGGTACTAGGTTATACAGTGCCCTATAAAATTTTGTGAGTGAGAATGCTAAGGAAAGATTAAAAGAAGAAAAAGCAAAATTGACATAATAGGTTCAAGAGGAGGACCTTCTCTAGAGGTTACAACTAGTCAAAATACATAGGCTAAACAGGAACCAGTCTTAGTTGGGGTTTTAAAAAAAGAAGTGGAAGAACTTCAGCTAGCAACTGGTATTTGAGCTGCAGTCAGTTATAGCTGAAAAGAACGAGGAACTGTGCTGCACCAACTTGAAAGACTACTATGGAACAGAAGACAAATTGCTGCAGTATAGTAGAAGTGAAGATGAATTTACAGCGGTTTGATAATCTTTTATCGTGGGATTTTCTTCTCCTGTGCTCTTTGGGGTGATTGGGTCTAGTGCACTCTCTTTCTGAACTATATACTTGGCCCCTCTGCAGAAGAATTTTGAGAACCACAATGTGAAAAGATGAATATTTTAAAGGGAAGAAAGACGTAAGCTGTTGTGGCTTAGAGGGAGGATCCTTGAACTGTTTAGTATATTCTGATACTTAATCGAATTATAAAATGAAATTTTATAGAAATATAAAATGAAAACTTAATAAATTAAACGTAAGTTGGGTATGTTTGCTAAAGAAAATATTTAGTAAGTATTAAAAAATTATGTCACATTTAAAAGGACGTTTGGATAATTTTGGAACCCAGGCTTAAAACATTGATATTATGGCAAAGGCTTTATTTCCAGTGTTAAATTGTAGTCTAATCTTTGAGCCTATCTAATCTATTCAGTGGCTATCCCTTACCTGGCCTAAGTGTAGCCTTCCCATCCTAAGCTTATGAACCTTGTCTTCATAAGTTTAAAATATCTTTCCATCAGCTAAACTAGCAAGGAATTAAACTTAGATGTCCACAATTACTTTCTCCCCCAAAATAAAAGTAAACAAAAAAGCAATGGCAGCAAATAGGTAAAAAAACAAAACAAAACAAACAAACAAAAAACAAAACAAACAAAACAAAAAAAAAACAGTTCTAAATGCTTTATAAAGGAATTATAAGTGAAATTAATTCATCTGTTTTAGACATGAAAAGGAAATATGGCAATTGGTGTACAGCTGAGTAGAGCTCAATGATAATTTATTTTATGGAGTAATAGTTCCAGAATCAGAACCCAGGCACCTTCTGAGAGTTGACAATTTAGAGGATTTCAAAGAACTTTAGGAGAAAAATTTGCATGTTTAGGGAAATTTAAGGTATGCTGTAGACTTAGAGGAGAGATAATAGATATTCACAAATGTGAAAAAGTCTGTAATTTCAGGATAGCTGCATAATTAAGCAGTATACATTTTTAAAAGTAGAGATTTTGCAAAATATTAAATAATTGAAAGAATGTCCAAATGAGAGTGTTCACAAAAAGTAGGGTGTGACTGCTTCTTGGAGGGAATCATTGTCATGTTTCACATATGTATCCCCCAAAACAAGATGACGTTCAAATGCCCTGGGACATTAATTGTGATTTTAGGTGGGCTTTATTTAATTGTTTAACTGCAAAGAACATTTTGAAGTAAAAAATAATTACTATTCAATAACTTTGATCATCAGAAGAAACACAGCACAATTAAGCAGCAGCCTGTTCCTAGGAAATGACAAAGTATTATTCTTTCAACAACATTCACAGTTACCACTAAAATACAGATAAGATATTATATAGATGATACCTATTATTCTTATGAATTTAACATTAAACCTTACCTAAACTGCACTGTTAATCATATTGTATACATATCATAATGGTTTAAAAAATAAAAACACTTATAAAAATTATGTCTGGCATAATCTTTCAATTCCAGAGAATGGAAAGAAAATGATGTAGGTTTCATATTGGGTTGCAAAATCATATTTTTTATTCATCCATCCATATTTATTTAATAAATATTTATTATATCAATCTAAAAGTATTTCCTTAAAAGGGTATATTTTCAAGTTTGTAATTAGACTATCAAAATGATAATAAAGATAACTGAGATAGCTATCATCTTTACCATCTCAGTTTTGAAATCTGGGATTTGCCTTCAGAAAGGACACACTATAGTACATCCTCTTTGGTCTTGCTGATGAACTGCTCTTTCCCCTTATTTTCGCATGTTTATTTCCTCTGTCTTGTATCTTAGCGCTTTATGTCATATTTCCTTTGTTAGTATTTCAGAAAGCTTGACAATTTTCTTTAGTATCCTCTAGCCTATTCTAAAACTAAGCAACCGCTCATAAGGTAAATTAAATTAACTGTATTTCATTTATATGCAGTATTATTGCAGAACTGTAGTGATTAATTTCAGATTATTTTTCTTGTTCATAGATGATTCCATATCAGCTTTTGTCTAGTCAGTGCTCTGCATGCTTAAGAATCAGTGGCTTTAAAAAAAATTCTGCTATGAAATTAAACTATTGAATATTTAATAATGTTTAAATATTAATGTTCTTAGAGGGCAGGAATGTATAAAATCGTATTCATATTTTATTCCTTTAGATAATGGTAGTAAAACAATAATCATGGCATCTCTTGAGCATATAGATAGATTGCTGTAGCGAGGACATCAGGTAACTGTCCATCAAATAAAACTAGCTTGAGGCCTGACTTGTTTGAAGATGTCAATATCATTTCTATACTAATGTTAGTTATTTTCCTGAAGTTAAATAACTTACCTCATTTGATTAATGAATTAGCTAGTTACTATTATGGGATAGGGTTAAAATTTGGAATGACCTCTTTTTTAAACAAATGATGTGTTGTGGAATCAAAAGAGGGATTAATGAGGTGTCAGCAAATACACCAAGAATAAGAAGAGACGCGATTCCTGTAATTGGCTTAAGAAGTGTGCAATACCAGAGTGAAGGAGATCTTGCCTACTCAGCTCAAAAAAAAAGGAAGTTACAGTGTCCTGGCATGAGTACTCACTGTTTAGAGCAGTGGCTATTGCAATGGGTCAGGCACACTGCGAGATGCAGAAGGCATTAAGCTACAGTGTGAGGTGGGAATATTTGAAGTGATATGTATTCGTTCCTTGGCAGAAAAAAAAAACCCTAATCTTTGTTAACATGTAAAGTGTGAATTGCGTGTGAGGGTGATGGAACTTTTGGTGAAGTCTCGTGGCACAAGAGCAGTAGGGTGTTGGCTTTCAGGATTTCCTTTTGCATTGTACTCTACATATTCCGCTCAGTGGCATTAAAGATTATACTGTTTACTAGCTGAGTAGTATTCCATAGTGTATATGTACCACAGTTTCTTTATCCATTCTTCTACTGATGGACACTTAGGCTATTTCCATGTTCTGACTATTATGAATAAAGCTGCTATGAACATGGTTGAGCAAATTTTCTTGTTGTGTGCTGGAGCATCTTCTGGGTATATTCCAAGGAGTGGAATAGCTGGGTCTTGAGGAAGCCCTATTCCCATTTCTCTGAGATAGCACCAGATAGATTTCCAAAGTGGCTGTACTAGTTTGTATTCCCACCAGCAATGAAGGAGTGTTCCTCTCTCCCCACATCCTCGCCAGTATGTGGTGTCGCTTGAATTTTTGATCTTAGCCATTCTGATGGGTGTAAGATGGAATCTCAGAGTTGTTTTGATTTGCATTTCCCTGGTGCCTCACCTTTGACCATGTCCCCTGGAGGGGGAGACCTGGTGGCACTCAGAGGAAGGACAACAGGTTACCAAGAAGAGACTTGATACCCTATGAACATATACAGGGGGAGGTAATCCCCCTCAGGAACAGTCATAGGGGAGGGGAATAAGGGGAAAAGAGGAGGGAGGGAAGAATGGGAGGATACAAGGGATGGGATAACCATTGAGATGTAACAAGAATAAATTAATAAAGGAAAAAAATTATACTGTTTACTTTTATGTTGATTTGTTTCTAGTTAATTTGAGATAAGGCCTTACTTTGTTGCCCAGGCTAATTTGGAGCTTAACCCCAGGCTGGTTGGAACTGCTGGTGACGCTTCTGCCTCATCCTCCTGAGTGCAGATAATAGGCATACACTACCAACCCCCAGAATACACTACCTACTTTTGACTATACCAAACTTCTCCCCGTAAGCAGATGATCAAAACTGATCCTGTAGAAAGATCATGGATTAAAGATGATAAATAACAGCCCTATTGCTTGTCCCTCAAGTGCAGGTACCACTGAAAATTCTACTTCTATTATAGATTCTTTTTTTTTCTATTCACCAATAAAATGTTGTGGCAAATTAATGATGATATAATCAAGTCTAATGTAATGGATATTTACCCTTTGAACATAAGTTTTTATACTTTGTATTGATACAATAAATCTCATTCTAAACACATATCAGATTTGGAAATGTTGACTAATAATAGTGCATGAATTCATACATATAATGTTCACAAAAAATGGGAAGCACATAGAATTTTGGCCTTGAATGGGGTTCTTTTATTGCTTGTGTTTATTTTTTGATATAGTTATTGTTACAAACATGTTCATTTGATCATATACTCTGCAGACCACCTGACTGAAGGAGTGAACTTAGCCCTACTTTATATAAACTTGGTTGTGTTTGTGGTTAATAAAGTGAGAGACAGGGGAAGGCATGTAGCATCCATGAGTTACTTACAACTAACACTCCAGGATGAACGACATTCTCACACCACCCTTGAAAGCAACTTGGGAAGCATAGGTGTGATGCTTCATGGAGTCCAGAGTGGGAAATTTCCCTGCACAAGTCCTACTAAGAACCTATTCAACAGCCGAGTCTGATCACCCATTTCTAAAGACTACAAGTTTCGGCTGAATTAGAAAAGCAGAGAAGCACCAGGACTAGATACGGAGACTGCACTTCTCAGTGATATGAAACGTCCACATTCCAGTCTGTTCCCGCTAGTGCTACCCTGGATGCTGACAGTTATTTCAGAATGGCAGACCTAGGGTTATATTCCAAGCTTTACTTTGGATCTGCGTTAGACATTGATGCATTTCTGTCCCATAATTTTTAATTTTAAAATATTAGCACCCCAAACTGGTGATTTAATCACAAGCTAAGCAAAGCCAAAACCTACAATAACCCCAGGAATCCACAGCTCTAGTATTGTGAAGCCTGAGACTTCCTAGTTGCTACCTAAGGACATGACTTAGGGTTTCCAGTGGTTACTATAGTGGGAGACACTGAGACTTCTTAGGAGTGAGTTCAATTTCATCCAAACAAAATCAGAAAAGAAAGGAAAATAGGAAAGACAACTGTGAGAATAAATGGAAACAGAAATTAAAAAAAAAAAAAGAATGTGACTGAAACAAAAAAGAGATGATGTGGAGACAGAAATGGATCATATTTTGCAGTGGAAGAAGTTGTTCTTCCCTCTACCAAAATAATAAGGAGGCAAATTACTATCTTGGCAATCCTGTCTGGACTTTTTCTGTTCTTTGTTTTAATTCAGTTTTGAAGCTTGTCTTTCTCCATCCAAATCCTTCATATGCGCTACCATAATAAATCTATCAGCTCATAAAGAAATCTCAAAACCAACCTCCCCTCAAGCATTTCTCTACCACATACCGCCCTGAGTGGAGGTTAAATTTGTTCACTCCTGACTGAACATCACTCACCCATCTTAGGCCTGCCATATTTATCTCATGTATCCTAGCTGAAGTGTTGTAATACATAAAGCAACTATATGTTTTACAGTAAAGTATTTGAAACTTGCAAAACATGATTGTTCTAAGATAGTAAATTGAATTACAGGTGTCGCATGGGGAATGTTATTCTCTTAATGGGTCCAGTGCTTTATCCTTCTCCAAAGACATCTATTCTTTGTATCATTGACAAGTAAATGGGGAACTAATTGGAACCAATGACAATACCTGTTAATCTCCTTTTCCAGATAATTTTCAAACATTGTGAAAATATCCTCTGAATATATATTTAAACCTTGAGTCGAATCCTATTAGGTTTTCTCAACTCATATCAGAAGTTAAGCACAAATTCCCTTTTTCTTATAGAAAATTTTAATTCTTTACATATACATTTATATTATTTCACATATATACAATAAACTACCTATAGCAAGAAGAACCATGACACAATCAGGAATTGTATAAATGTTACATTCTTAGTGTTTTGGCTGTTTGTATTTGACACCCTTGAAGAAAACATCTTTCCTATCTTGGTGCATCTAAAATTCTGAATGTAAATCAATCTCCATCACATCTTGTCATTATCAACTCAAAATGTCTATCTAGATCTAAAAACATCTTAACCCCTAACAACAATGCTTCACTGTAAAACTAAGATACTTGGTCTTCAACTCGATCAGAGACTTGAGAAGGAATAAACTTGATTACCTGAGTATGCTGAGAGTTCAGGTTAGTAGCTTTCCAAATGAGAAGATGACATAGATAATTTGCTACATGAATAGTCACCAAAAACTCTATTATGTTGAAGCATCTTCTTCAGCCTTCTGGCCCATTATATCTGACAGACATATTTTTGAGGCAGTAACTATTGAGGACTGGCTTACGCTGTCTTGGCATCAATGCTGCCTGCATCCAAGATTGCACCTTTTTAGGCAGAATTCTGTCTGTGGTAGAAAGAAAGACATATTGCCCACTGGCTTGTTTGGTACATTTGAAGCCATCCCCATAAGGAGGTTCTTTGATGTTCATCATCCTCTTTGAAGTAACTTGGCTATTGCCAGGAATTAATCTGTCTCATTGTTAGTGAATCTTTAAAATAATGAAAATATTTTAAATATCATATTCTCTTTGTGATGATCAAATTGCTTTAAGTGTCTGGTCTCCTTGCTTTTTATCTGTTTATTTTTAAATCATGTCTGCGTTTTCTTTCATTAGAGCTTTTGGACTTTTTCTTTTTTCTGCCTAGTGATGTTGTTCTTGGCTACTCCTATGGAAATCTCTGTCTTCTTGACAAATTTAAATTAAAATTTCATTACCTTAGCATGGTATCTATCCACTGTGCAAGCAGAACACTTATAACTCTTCAAGCACTATTGCCACTTATTTACATCCTTTGTAGTACTTGCCATAATCAATATTTATTACATTTATTTGATTGCTTATTATTGACTGCTTTATTTTACTGGAGGGTGATTTCATGAAATCAACTTTACTGTCTCATTCATTAATGAAGTATCTGCAGATAATATTTAATGCACATTTCAGTGAATAGATGTTTATGCAAATATTCAGGTCTGTGATGAAGAAATAGGTAATGTGATGGACAACAGGTAAAAGAAAAGTGGGGTCTAACAGTTATGTGGACTAGACTGGATAGTTTAAGCAGAGATACACATATTGTAATCACCCAATGAATGACAAAGCCAGCACTGATGCACAGTGGTGGAGCAGTTGATTTTTGTTAAAATGTGGTGTATTACATACATGTGAAAAACTTGCACAAAGTCAATATTAAGTGGAATGAAGATATAGCTGAAGGAGAAAATGCCCTTACTAAGTAATAGCATATGATACTTACTCATGACATTGAAGAAAGCACTATTTCCTTTTTCTTCTGAATCACTTAAGATTTAGTGTTACAGTGCATTAGAAATCACTTTTCTCAAGGAATGACAGAAAATGGAATAAATAAGATTTATACATCAGTTTATGTGGATAAGATCTCAAATCACTAAGATTATGAATAGCTATGTAGAAATTCAAGAAAAGGTCTTGAGTACACATACATCAAAAGAGAAGATACTCACCTAGCCAGTGTTCATGAAAAAGTACTTATTCGCAATCATCAAAGAAAAAGGTAAAAATGTAGAGCATTTGTCAATGCAAAGGAAGAAGCAAATGTAATGTTATGTTCCATCATCTCTAGACAGTCAGATGTTAACAGATAGAATGCTCTCAGTACAGAGCCACAGTCCTTTTGTGTACCTTGTATGCTCCAGAACACCTGAGCTACATAAGAAGAAGATCCAGGAAAAAAAAGGAAAGAAAGACATAAAGGAAGGAAGGAAGGAAAGAAGGAAGGAAGGAAGGAAGGAGAAAAAACTTTTGAGAAATAAGTTTATTTTTCATAAATTATGCAGGCTTACATATGTGGGACAGAGTGTTTCTTAGAAAGTGAGGAGCTGTTCTGGAATAGGAGTGGGGTCAAGTCCTGCCCAACCCTGGAAATCTCCTCTTGAGAGTGGTAGTAGTGGCTAACACTTCTCCCACTGTCCAGGACCTGCATGCTCAGCATACAGGAATTCACATTATATACCTGCACTCCCCGCCTTTGTCCACAGTAGAAGTCATGCAGGTGCAGCCAGGTTAAGCTTCCCCTATTCTTATATGATCATATCCAGGAAGCACCTGGAACACCTCTTCATGAAAACAAGGCATTGCCAGCACATTAGCCACCTCCCCCCCACCAATGATATACACTCACCCTGAAAGCCTCCACTCACTCCCCAAGGTTTACATAGCCTTTGTTTCCCCCAATCAAATGAACTTCTTAAGATAGTCTTCCTCCAGAGAGACTGTTCTCCTAGAATTTGCCCACTGCCTGAGGTCTCCATCACTCCTGCCTCCTGTGGCAATCATCCAATAGGTCAGCAAGAGCTGGGGAAGCAGAGCCCTAACAGCGCATATATACCTCTGCAGCAAGGCAAAGTATGTCAGGAATTGGGTCAAGTTCCATCAGTTTGTGCATTCACTTCAGGTAGTGTTTTGTCACTGTGTCATCATGGTGAACCCAAACTTTCTATGCATGTTATATATAATAACTAGTACACATACATAGCAATTTTACGATCAAGTATACATCAATCAGAAATGCCCAACTATGATTTTTGAGACCCGAACTAAGTTTTTACAGCACTGCATTTTAAAACAATCTCAAATCAGAAGTTTGCCAAATTTCTGTGAATAGTACAAATATATACTAGTACAAACTATAAAATCCAATGCTATGCAGCAATAGAAAGGACAGAGCTGTGTTGAACCAGATGGATGAACTTCAGCAGTAGAGTGTTGAGTTAAAGAAGCCATAGACATGAGTATATATTTTTAAAATCACAAAATCTAGAGAAATAAAAAGAAAATGCAATATGATATGTATTATTTTTGCTGAGGAGTGTGGGGATCTGAAAAATACAAAATGGTCTGGAGGTTGTTAGTCATATTTGATCTCATGCTTATACCATCGGGATATACAGGAATACAAAGGTTTTGAGAAATCAGTAAGCTGAAAAAAAAATTAGGTCATGTTTTATTATGTCATGTTGTGCTTTAACTAAAACATGGAAGTCCCATGAACTTGTAGCAGGATTTGAGGCTCATACGAATGTCTATAATAACTGATTCTTGTAATTATATAAGCATTTAAGGTTGGAGATAGGGAATATGTGGTGTGGCCATAGCATGGATTTGTCCCCATTCTCATACTATGGTAGAGGGGAGAGATGTGTAGGTTAGGTTGGTGACATTTTCAGTGAGATGTGTGCAGAAAATTCTTGGAGGAAAGAGGTAGATGAAGGGAAGACTAGAGAGAGCCATACTCATGGACCTTAGTAGGATAAGGAAGGAAATCTAGTTCATCTTGGAGTGAGGAAAGTTATAGAGAGGAGGATTTAGGTGTCTGGGGGATACAATTATAATTTTCTCCAGGAACAAACAAATTGAAATTTGGAATGATAGATGGCAAGACAAAGGAGGGTTCCCAGATGATGACGTCAGAAAGGAAAATCACCCTGGCCCGCCAACTCATTAGAACTGATCATAAGCTGCAGGGCAAACCGCAGGAGTCTGAGGTGGGACAAGGTAAGTATGGAAGTCACAAGAGGAATGGAAGAACCCATGGTACCATCAAGCAAAGATGTCCTCTCAGAGACACTGGATTAGCAAAACGTATTGAAAAAGACTGAACCAAGAAGAAAGTCACAATCTGGGTGCTACGTCTTCAACAATCGAGTAAAAGCTACTTGGAGATTGTGAAGCCAAAATCTGTACAAGAAGACAGAATGCACTTGAGAGCTGAATGGTACTAGGTGTGGCAATACATTGAGTACATGGGCCAGCCAAAGTTGACACCTTGATAAGTAGCTTTTCTATTTTAGTGACCACCCGCATTTTTAAGATAGGCAGAATTAGGACAAAAAGAAGAGGCAATATCAAGCTAATGCAATAGCCAGAAGAAATGTTTGATAAAGGGCTAAATAGATGAAGGAGAGTGAAATCAGGAAGCCGGTAAGAGTCTCACCTACAGACTGCCTCCATTTCTCCCAAAGGAGTGTCTGCTTGCTCCTCCCTCTAGGTGGAATTTCTTCTAGCAACATTCAAGCACCCAGTAGCTTCTGGGGATAAAAGGGTATGAACTGGTCTCAGCCCACAGTCTCGGGCTTTCATATGATTTGAGTAGGCTCTGATTCGAGGTTATGAGTTTGTGTCCTCAGAGTGGATGAAAGTGCTGAATTTTCCTAAATCATCAGGATCATTGGTCTTAGTTCCCAGAAGTCCCAGAGCAAGACGTTTTACCTAGTCTGTACAGCCTGTAGGTAATTCTTTCTTGAATCATGTGATTTAAATTCTGGGAGGAAAAAAATGTAAACCAAAGATTCAAAGCTAGGTTTAAAGAAGGCTTACAAAGACAGGAAGCTAATCACACATTTGAGAGCAAAGACTCTTGGGAACTTGCTGATGTTTATAAGGCTCAGGAGAAACCTTTTCAATAAGTAACACATTAAAGAGTTCCGCTGTGTGTGTGTGTGTGTGTGTGTGTGTGTGTGTGTGTGTGTGTGTGCCACCAAGGAATGATTAACACAGAGACTGCACAGTGACCCAAGATTAGCAGTGTCTATGAATAGCTCATTTAATATTTTTTAAGCAAAAGCACACAAATTTTATTATGCAAACATTTTGAAATGCCTGGCTATATTCAAATTGCAGAATAAAAGTTTCAGAAATCAGGTGTTTGGATTTTTAAAAATGTCATAAGAGCATGAACTATAGACTTCTGAAGAAGAGAAAACCTCCAGTCCCCGTTATCTCCTGAGAAACTGTGCCTAAAAGCCAAGGGAAGTAACTTGTCCAAAAACCAAATATATTCTGAGGCCTGAGGAAAAAAATGTATCCTCCCATTTCACCCTCCTTTGGGCTTCGGAGTAGTCTCTGTTTCTGCTTTATAGGAGTGAATTTAAATTGGTAAATAAAAAACATAAGTCTGTTGAAGCACTTCATCAATTCAGTGTATTTAATGAGATGTTCTGGGGTGCTGTGTCACGCTGCAGAAGCTGGCCAAACTCTACTCTCCGGTGTTTAACAGCGTAATCTATATTGTGGCAACAGTTTTATTTTCCAGGTAGCTAAGGTGACATTATCAAATTCCAACATTAATTATCTTTGCCTAATTTTAAAGTTAATATTGTATCTTTCAGGTTCTATAATAAATACTATCAGTGATTGCTAGAAATAGTTTATTTCCCGTGCCATTAACATCACATAATTGTTTCTTCATCTTCACTGCTCTCGCCACCTACACAGTATCCATCTTTCTAATGGCAAAAAATTATGTGTGACATTGTGTTTTGTGTGTGTGTGTAAGAGGTTCAGCTATGATTAAGTGGTGAGAACTTGAAAACGCTTGCTTGGGAAAACAAAACCCACTAACAGAGCATTATTTGACTTTTCAGCTTGGAGAATAAATGTTGCATTTTCCTCCTCCCCATCTTCACCTTTACAACTGTGTCCTTGAGCCATAGCACTAAGCTTTACGCAAGGTCATCTCTGAAGTGCCTTCTCTGCTTTTCTTTGTCCACCGTCTCTCCGTGCCTATCAGTTGTGTCACGGTGTGGAAAGAAGCTCCCTGCTATGCTCCCTGTCAATTACTCAGTCGACAGATAAAACTAGAGTGCCCAAAACTTTATGGTTTCCATAAATGTATTCATTGTAGCCATTTTCATTATCCATGCCATCTGAAAGCTAAGTACATTTTTATTGATCAATTTTCTTCTTTGACAGCTTCATAGATGTGTATAATACATTCAGTACACCCTACTCTCTTACCTCATTCCCATCCTTACCAAGCCCTCCCACTCTATCAGTCTTCTCCGATTCATAACTTTTGGGTTGTTTTGTAACCCATTCAGTCTAGCCAGACCCATCTGGTTAACCATTAAGTTGGGCTATCTTCTGGAGTGTGGGAGCATTACTTGTGAGTGCAGAACTAGAAGCAATTGCTCCTCCTCTGCCTTCATATATCAGTGGAAAATAATCCCCAGTGAGGATCAGAGCCCGCTGAGCCCCTCCTCCATCTGTACCTGATAGTTTTTCTCCTCATTCTTGTGATGGTCCTGTGCAGCTTTTCTGGTTGTGATGGTCCTGTGCAGCTGTCCTGGATATGATGGTTCTGTGCAGTTGTCCTGGCTGTGATGGTCCTGTGTAGCGGTCCTGGTTGTGATGGTCTTGTGCAGCTGTCCTGGCTGTGATGGTCCTATGCAGCTGTCCTGGCTGTGATGGTCCTATGCAGCTGTCCTGCCTGTGATGGTCCTATGCAGCTGTCCTGGCTGTGATGGTCCTATGCAGCTGTCCTGGCTATGATGGTCCTGTGTAGCGGTCCTGGCTGTGACGGTCTTGAGCAGCTGTCCAGGCTGTGATGGTCTTGTGCAGCTGTCCAGGCTGTGATGGTCCTGTGCAGCTGTCCAGGCTGTGATGGTCTTGTGCTGCTGTCCTGGCTAGGACAGTCCTGGGAAGCTGTCATAGTTGATTTTTTTTTTTAATGAATGGATGTTGTCAACTTTATACAAGGTCTATTCATTTGGTAATGGAGGATCTAAATTGAGAAAATGCCTCTATCACTTTGACCTATAGGCAAGTCTGTCAAGTATTTGCTTGATTAAAAACACATATGGGAAGGCCCAGTCCATGATAGGTAGGGTCAAGTCTGGACAGATGGCCCTGACGTATATGACAAAGCAGGCTGAGCATTTATGAGGAACAAGCCAGCAAGTACCACTCTCCTATAGCTTATATTTCAGTTCCTGCTATAACTGTTTTGGTGATGGACTGCGATGTGGAAATACAATACAATGAACCCTTTCTTCTCTAAGTTGCTTTTAGCCATGGTGTTTATTACATGACTAGAAACCCCTAATGAGACCATCAAGGCTGGCAGAGCTGTACCCTGGAAGGCCTGCACAAACTGTTGAACCAACCAAGAACAATGCACACAGTAATCCTAGACCACCTGTTCAGATCTAGCCAATGGACCGTTCCTCCCCCAATTCTTCCATACCACTCTCACCTGAATTCAAGCAGTGAGTCCCAGCATCTGTCCTAATCCCCTGCTGAGTGGAGACTCTCAGAGAACATCTATGTTGGGCTAATATCCAGCTATAAGTGAGTATATACCATGCATGTCTTTCTGGGTCTGGGTTACCTCACTCAGGATGATCATTTCTAGTTCCATCCATTTGCCTGCAAATTTCAAGATTTCTTTGTTTTTAATAGCTCAGTAGTATTCCATTGTGTAAAATGCACCACAGTTTCTTTATACATTCTTTGGTTGAAGGACAGCTACATCTGACAAAGGGCTAATATCCAAAATAATTAAAGAAGTGAAGAAATTATATACCACCAAACCAAATAACCCAACTAAGAAATGAGGTTCTGAGGTAAGCAGAGAATTCTCAACAGAAGAATATCGAATGGTTGAGAAATACTTAAAGAAATGCTCAGCCCTTAGTCATCAGGGAAGTGCAAATCAAAATGACTCTGAGATTCTATACTACACCAGTCAGAATGTCTACAATAAAACACTCAAGTGAAAGCACATGCTGGTGAGGATGTGGAGAAAGGGGAAGACTCCTCAATTGCTGGTGGGAGTGCAAACTTGTACAAAGACTTTGAAATCAATCTGGAGATTTCTCAGAATATTTGGAATAGGGCTACCTCAAGACCCAGCTATACCACTCCAGGGCATATACCCAAAAGATGCTCCACCATGCAACATGGACATTTTATATCACCCTTATTCATAACAGCCAGAATCTGGAGACAGCCTTCAGGTACTTTTAAAAGTTAGCATTTCCATGTAAGAAGCAAAATGAGAAAATAGAGGTTCACCTCAAAGAGAAACTGGCAAATCTTTCTCTATTTACTACCACCTTAGATATTACATATAAGATTACACTTAATAATCATATTTTTACCCTCTGGAGTTTCCTTCCTTTGCTTTAGACTGGAGATAAAGGATCTTTTCCATTATGTGAAATGCAGGCACAGAATTAATTTGCTACCATTCATAGCTCTTTGGTACTCTCTTTTTTTCTTTTTTCTTTTTTTTTTTTTTGTACAAACCTAGGTCTCGGTAAATGTTCAATTAATTAAACAGTCTAATCTGTTTTTTTAAAAAAATACACAAAAATATATCCTTTCATTTACATTTTAATTACAGAGGTAGAAAATGTCAAGTTTTAATTGGCTCAAGAAAACTATGAGCAACAAATCTCCATGCTACAGGGAGCAGAGGGTATTTCAGTGACCAGATGGCTCACTGTTGAGATTAGGGCTATCACAAAAGGAAGAAGTTTAACCCCTGTTCAGACTCCCTTCTATTTCCAAATCAATACAGAGAGAGAAGCTTCATAGATGCCTGAGTCTTACAAAAGAATGTCACAGATGACTTTTCTAACGTGTACTTTTAAAACTTTTATTATAATTTATTCACATTACATTCCAATTGTAATCCCCTCACTCCTAACTTCCTGTTTCCTCCCTCCCTCCCTCCTCTGCCCTAGGCACCTCCCCTAGAGTGTTAATATATAGAAGCCGTTCTTCTGTTGTTATGGTACCTACCAACCTATAAGCATCTAATGTTAGTAGGAGAAACCCAAGCCCACTGTGATACATCCGTGTTAATTGGTGTGGAATAAAATGTCTTTAAAACTACCCTAGGCCCTAATGGTTCCACAGATCTCCAGATTTTTAAAGTATGGTTACATAAACAATATTTTAAGTGAATGACAATTTGAAGTGCTTATTTTTTTTAAATCTCAGATGTAAATGCTGAAGTCATTCTCTCCCGTTGTTCTCAGTTTTGTTTCCATTTTCTCTGTTTAAGATTCATTACTGGTAAGATCCAGTAGCCTTTTTGAAATTTACTGGAGTGAATCGTCTTTTCAGTGGACTCTGACAGATAAGGAGGCTTACAAAATACAAAGTCTTCCCGATAAGACATCTGAGGACAAAAATACTCTGCAGAATTTTTTTCCTGAATGCTGTATCCTGCAGGAAGAGCCTAGTAAAATGTTTTGAGTCTGCACTGGGAGCTCATATACCCAGCGGAAGACAGCTCCCCTCCACTCTGTGAGCACTTTACTGGAGGCTTCCTAAGTTGGAAGGCAAGATGACATCCTGACACAAATACACACCTTTAACTTTTGATTAAAAATTTAGCTTATATGTGGCCACCATTAACCACTTAAAGTATTTACGTGATGTCAAATCAGGGAAGATCATTTACTTTTAATGATCTCTAGAAATATGGCCATTTATATGTAATGTTGTACCTTATTTTGGAAGACTATATTCACTAAGTTCTGTTTCCCTTAATCTAATTCTTTTTCAACCATATCACTTTTATGTCAGAAGCACTCACTAATTTCAAGAGGAAACACTTATGCTCTAGTGCTATTTTGTGAAATGGAAGTAGTGTTATGCTCTCAGGATAGAAGGTTTTCTCAATCAGGAGGTCTGCCTTGTTTCGCCATATTCCTGATGTTAGTCTATCTCAATAGATGCTTACGATCAGAAAGCAAGTCAGCACACCTCCTCATGTTAACTCTTATAAACACAAAATATTTGTTTTAGGTGTTATAGAGTTGAAATTTCTGAAATATAAATGATGCTGGTATGTTCTTCCTCAATCAGTAGACACCGCGGTCCATCACTAAGTTTCTCATCACTTCACATTCTTCCCAAGCTATGATACTGCTATCTCAATCTCCAAATAACTTAAGAAAACAGGGAAAATTATGAATTAAGTACTGTAGACTTACAAGAGTTTAATGGGAAGCCAGGTTTTAACAAACAAAATGACAACAAAAAGGCTAATGGTAAAATTACATTTACTCTTAACTCAAATGATATCTGATTAAAATCGAGTTGCTTCACTGTGGAGAAGTGGTTGTGCCAGTCCCACAAAGTTATTTTTCCAGTGGGCTATTCTATTTTCTTTATAATGTACATGCTAACAACATTTTGAATATCCAAATAACTTCACAAATATAACACAATAATATATATCAGATCAATATTATTCTGGCAAGAAAACAATCTGGCAAATAAAGAAGACCTGCCTACTTGAATGTGTAACATGTTTTAAATAGGACAAAGAATTTTTTCAATAGTTGTGATAGAAACAATATGGAAAGATGCAAACACAGAAGTCATTATTCTAAATTTTTATTCCACTTCATTAAGTCACACACACTGATTTGATTGTTTTTTCTTCCAATTTAATGTCTTTTTCATTGAAGGTATTAGGTACAAATGAAAATTCTGAGAATACCTACTTTTGTTACATTATGGGAATATAATACTTTTTTCTTCTTGTTTAAATGTAAAAATATTTAAAGTATCTACCTTATTCTGAAAGAAAGCAAAAAGAACAGCAGGGTTATGCTGGTCTTAAACACAGAGGTTTTAGATAACCTGAGGGCCCTTTGTCCTGACAAGGTATCACTGAAAATAACACATGTACATGGCACATACTACAAATGCACATGGACATGTGTGTTTATAAGATATGTTTGGAGGGGGAGCGAGATTGGCGAGTTGGGGAGGAAGGACTAGAAAAATTAAAAAAGGGCGTAGACAGAGGAGAGGAGTAGAAGGAAGGAGAGGAGAGGAGAAGAACAAAAGAACATTCTAAGTTGTCTGGTCATGCAGTTGCGGAGAGTAAAAAGCCTGCAGTATGTAGAACGGGTACACAGGCTGGATCCCTGGGGGAAGATTTGCAGGTCAGGTCTGAGGGAGTCTGGGACAGAGTTGCACATCTCCCTTGAGTGGTCAGTTTTCGTTATTTTGCACAAAGTTCATTGGCACAGTAGACAGCAGTACATTGTACTCAAAGTCCACTGATTTAAATGCGAACCTCATAAAAGAAGAGAGTCACTAAAACATGTAGAAGATTGTTCCACCAAATGCCTGGGTCTTGACACCTCACCAAATCTATACATGGAATTTGCCACCTTGAGCAACCTTTGTAGCCTCTAAGCCATGTAAGTTTTAAAAATTATTATTATAATTTATTCACGTTACATCTTGATTGTTATCCCCTCCCTCTTAATTTCCAGTTCTCACCCTCCTTCCCTCTTCTGCTCTATTCTGTTCCCCTAGACCTCTGAGGTAGGGACCTCCTCCTCCACCATTTTATCACAGTCTATCAGGTCTCATCAGGGTGGCCTTGCACCCCCTTCTTCTGTGTACCCCCAAAGCTGCCCCACAAAGAGGCAGTGATAAAATCGTTGGCACCAGAGTTTGTATCAGATGTACTCCTGGCTTTCCTCCTTCCCCATACACATGGAGCATGAGCTGTCCATCAGTTACATCTGAAAAGGGGTTCTAGATACTCTGCATGCATTGTCCTTGGTTGGAGCATCAGTTTCTACAGGCACCATGGGTCCAGATCCATGGCTATGGTGGGCTCCTTGTGGCGTTCCTGACCCCTCCAGATCCTTGTGAGTTTTAAGTAGAAAACACAACTTTACATTGAATCCACTGTTTTGTGTCCCTTTCTCTTATATTGTCTGGTTACCCGAAAGTTCAGACTTATTCTAGATAGTGTTTGAAATTCTCCTTAGAGGGACTTATTTCACTTCATAGAAACTTCACTTGGATTAGAATTAATTCAGGCAGCTAGAGACCCAACCATTTAATATTTTTACTTTAGAAATAACAGTTAATATCACTTGGGGAGATTTTTTTTTGGTAGAATAAGCTGGCTGATTGTTCGTTCAGCTACTGACATCACAAGACAGAATCTTAGAAATGCATGGAGATGTGTTGTGAGAAATGTGTTGAGTCTAGATCTAATTTCCTGATGCCTTCTGAGTAGTCTGTTATACAGTGCTTTCACAAAACCTAGTTATCATCAATATTGAAATGAAAAATAACTAGAGTCGACAAGTTCTACTATGCATAAAGAGAATAGAAAACTAGAGATAATGCACTCTTTTGAAACTTATATTAAAGCCTAGAGAGGATATTTAACAATTTTCATAAGCTACAATGTAAAGATTTGGCTATTTCTTGGATGTTTAAAATTCATAAAGCAAATGTAAATATGCTGAAAATTTTGAGATTAATATTAATTGCCAACAGTTACTAATTTTATTACTGAACTTTTTTCATTTGTAGCTTATAATATATGGCTTTTAAAGTTAGTTTTATAATCATTATACTATTTGCCATTCAAATTGTTTCTAATATTATATTATATATGTATAGTATAGCATATTGTCTTATCAAATAATAGCATATATAAAATATATGCTATATAAAATATAAAATAGCATGATATCTTATCATATGTACAGATTCTCTGCCTTTGAAGTATTTTTTATAGTTATATTGGTCAAAATTGAAAGCAGTCTCTTAGAAAAAAAATTGAATTTATGTGTAAAAGCCATGAGAGAAAAGAGATTCTTTGTACTGTAGAATTGAAATTTTTTCCTGAAAAGATGATGTAGTGTTGTGTTTCTAGTTGGTGATCTGAGAAGAGATAGCATCACTAGGGTAACAGAGAATGGAAAATAGAAATAGGTATTACACTTCTTTCTCTGGATCTTTCTCTAACACTTTTCACAGTCCTGTGATCATTATTTGTGAGAAAATTCTATGACTTGGAATTTCAGCTAAAATTTTTAAAAAACAAGACCTAAATGTTTCACTTTTGATTTGATTATTATTTGGGGTGAAAAATACACAATTTTTCTTTATGAGTAAAGAAACTCACTGATTCACTGTGAAAAGACTTCTGAAAAGAAAATAAAACTGAACCAGAGACTAGGACACGTTCATATTTAATAAACTGAGTGTTTTAGATTCATACTGCTCACTATTAAAGCAACAGCAATGTGCTGAAAACCAACATCATAATTTCTTAAGTCATGTTGAGGAACAGGTATTGCTTGGTAAGAAACTAAGTGGATGCAATGTAATAATTCGGATACATTCTTCATGACCCAAGCAGACGTGCATAGTAACAGAAAATGGCTGAGTTAGTCACTTACGCCACACCACACTTGGAAGTATCTATCAGAGCATGTAAATAATTGGCAATTGCTAATAACCTTTATGGAAAACAGTATACAGGAAGATTGCCAGAGTGAAGTGAAGATATGTGAAATATTTTGTGTTTTCCTGCAGTTCCCCCTTTAGATCTACGTCTCTGTTAGTAAAGCATTTCCAAAAGTTGCTAGGACTTTAGTGGGCTTTATTTTTCCTTTAAATATTTTTCTTCTCTATTCCCAAGACTCATAGGTGGCTTCCCATTTTTTCAGTACACACCTCCTGCCCCATTTTATGACTTAGCACACCTGGAAATTAAAAGACAATACAAGTCTAACAAATCTGTATGAATGAGCAACAAAAGGGCAGATTTTCATTTATTATTACTAGTAGAAAATGCTTGCTGTTATTGAACAAGGCTATACATTACTTGTTATCTAGATTTTTAAAATGAGGCAGTTCTTATAGGAACACAAATGTCCCTTCTGAAAAATAGAACTGATGCAGAGGTGTATATAACACTGGTCCTTAAGACATGCTCTCTGTAGGAGTTAGCATAGAACAGGACACATGAACCTGGATCATCATATGGCAGCTTGAAGGAAAGTGGAGATTTTCAGGTCTGGTTCCAGATCTAAACAATCTGCATTCAATATGGAGCCTGGATCATTCCTTTGCATGTTGAGTGCCAAGATACACTGTATGGGTGCATTGGTATGAAATATGGAGAAAAGGCAAACTGGTGAAGATAGCTGACTGGGGGAGGGTGATGGTAGTGGCTTGATAGAGATGTAAATGCATTAATAAAAATTTACAGTGGTGGAGGCACAGCTCAGCAAAATTTCTAAAATCTGTTTGTATACTTGAAATAAGTTGTTGTAAGTTATCCAAATAACTTGTTTTAAGATATCCAAAGCACGCCTTTTAAAAAGTGAAATTATTATTGTTATTGTTGTTGTTATTAAATGGGAGGAAATGGGTAGAAAAATTTTAGTCTATGCTACATTTCAACATGCATAATCCTAAATTATGTTTTATTGAACTTAACTGGACTCTGTCTACCAAACACATCCTACTCTGCAGCCTCCTTGTAAGAAACAAAAGGTGGCATAATAGTGTCATGGATAAAACTGGAATTCTCTAAGAATCACTTTCTCATAAATAATAAAGTGAATAAATGCAAAAAAAAAGTGAAAGGAAAAATATACTTGAAAGTCTAAGCTTCTGAGTCTTATGTTTGAGCTCATTATGTTTTTGTAGGATGTATTTGTTCAAATTAGAAATGCTGACGTAACGTGTAATGTTGATGTATTCTTTAACAAGCTAACCTTCAAGCTCATGACAATCATCATTTCTGCACACACACACCCTTCTTCACTGACCTTCACACCAGATTGATCTTCACACCATGCAACTCCACACTTCCTTCATTCAATAGATGATGTCATTTGGTACAGAGGACTGATTGCCATAAGTCCTCAGTGATGGAGTTACTGTTCAAGCACTACAGTGCAGATATTAATTACACTCATCTCCGTGTACACGAACTTGAATCAGCACACAGGAGTAATGATTTAATATAGCTACATGACCATGGAAATGCTCTTCAAACGAGCCAAGCTTATTCTCCTCCTTTGGTGAAGCTCAGGTACATTTTGGAGAGGTTTGTACTTGAAGTCTCAGCTTCCATCAGGTAAGCATCTACATAAAGTGAGTCACACAGATTCTTGGGTTTCGCACTGCTTAACTTTATACTATAGTATAGTCTATTAAGTGTATAATAGAATTGTTCAAATAATGCATATTTTTAATTAAAAATTCCATGCTCATTAGAATATGACTACGGTCCTATCAACTCTGAAAATAGCATCAAAGAGTAGCTGAAATTAAGTCTGGAACAAACATCAATGTGTAAAAAATGTACAGCACAGCACAATAAAACAGGGTATGCTTATAAAAGAATAGCCACTTCCTTATGAACAATTAGCCCACATTCTCAGTTTTGTTTCTTTTTCTCCCATCTGTTGGGAAGAGAAATATAACTCATTAAATTAAGGTTTGTTTCTTGTTTTAATGTCTAAAATTTGAAGATTTTTTTTCATTCTAAAAGTTGCCCACTGATATTCCTTAACCTTTCTCTCTGGGTTATAAAGTCTTTTCTTATTTATTCCTGTTTGATTTTTAAAAAAAGATTTATTTATTATGTATAGAATGTTCTGCTGCATGTGTGCCAGCCTTCCAGAAGAGGGCATCAGATCTCATTACAGATTGTTGTGAGCCACCATGTGGTTTCTGAGAATTTAACTCAGGACCTTTAGAAGAGCAGACAGTGCTCTTAACCTCTGAGCCATCTCTCTATACCCCCTGTTTGAAAATTTTAAGATTTGTTTTTATTTTATTTGTTTGAGTGTTTGGTCTGCATGTATGTATGTGAAGGATATGTGTTTCTGCTGCATGCAGAGGCCATAAAAGGACAGTGAATCCTCAGGAACTGGAGTTACAAATGATTGTGAAACATATGTGGGTGCTGCGAATTGAACAAAGGTCCTCTGCAAGAGCAAAACGTGCTGTAAATTGCTGAGTCATCTTTCTAAGCCTCTTATTCCTTCTTATAAATTATTTATTCATTGTGGTACACTAATGTCTTGTTTTAAGGAGAATATTAAACATAGAATCTACAGTTTTACAGTCTATTTGATGTCTAATATTTCTTTTTTATTATTTTTTGTTTTTTACATATACATTTACGTTATTATACATATATACAATAAGCTACCCACAGCAAGAAGAACTATAAAACCATCAGGAATTATATAAATGTAACATTCATAATGTTTTGGCTATTTGTGTTTGGCAGCCTTGAAGAAAACATCTTTCCCATCTTGGTGCATCTAAAATTCTAAATGTAACCCAATATCCATCATATCCCATTATTATCAACTTAAAACATCTATCTATATCTAATAACATCTTAACCTCAAAACCACTAAGCTTAATCGTAAAAATAAACTATCCAGTCTTCAACTCCATCAGAGACTTGAGAAGGAATCAAATTAATTACTTGAATATACAGAGATGTCTAATATTTCAATTAAAATGAAGTAATTTTGTGTTTTATTCTTTGCATTAGGTAAGATTATATCCATTCCAGTAGTTTTCTAATAACCTCAGTGACATTAATTAATTTGCTTAATTTTTTCTCACTGAAAAATACTTTTATCGAAAGTTTATGTACATACATAATATGTTTATTTTTGGTCTCCTCAGTGTGTTCTGATCATTTGTGTCAGTCCTTGAGTACAAGATATTTCTATTCCTGCTGTCCGTATTTTCACGTCATAAAAACACTAGTTATCTCTTACTAATAATCTAACAATTATGCCCTAAGCAGGAAGAGAACAAATTGTTGCATCTAGGCAACAAACAAAGGATCAATATTCATTCTTTGTCTTTCACTATCTTTGTTTCTCTTCCACTTTACAAAAAGAAAGCAAAGGAATATTATCAGTAGGATGGAGTATATGATAACACATATTTCGATTACAAATTCAGTACAGAAAATTATTCTCTATGAAGAAAAGAATAAACATGACTTCAGAAATGCTTGTAGGTAAGGTCCCCTAGTCATAGATACTGTCTAAATTAAAGCAGGAGCCACTACAAACCAAGTGAAGGAAAATGACCATGAAATCTCAGCGTGTCAGGTATTTTTAACCTGTGATCTTACTAAGAAAATTTGGTCCTTTAGTGAATAATCTGTTATAGAATATCATTACGAATAGAATGATGACATTTTCTGTTTAATACATTTTTAGCATCTACAAGTGTTTTTCCATGTGTTTATGAATCTATTATCTATCATGTATTTACATATCAAGAGGATGAGAGAAAGAAATTGAAGAGAGGTATCCATGAATTCTCTTTCTTCAGTCTTCATGATTAATTATTTTCCACAACACTTTTTGTTTTTTTGAGTTTCAGTTTTCTCCTTTCTAAAATCAACTATATTTTAGGGGTCATGCATGTAATATAAAGAACTAGAGTGAGAAGCACTTAAAAGGTGTTTGTGCCCCAAGACTTTTACTTGTGAAATGTCTTCTACTACTTTATGCTAATTTCTCCACATAGCTAACTTTACCACAATGCAGACTCTGCTCCCTGTAGTTATTCCAGGAAACACACCCTTTTTTAGGTTTATACCTGCTTTAACATGTATCTTTATTTGACCCATTTTTCTCTCCTAATGCATCTTGAAAGCAGTGAATCAACCTGTCTGATTTTTCATATTTACATTATTATTCACATTTTATACTGTAGATATCAAAAGAGCATTTTCAGTGTTGATGACAAAGGAATAAACTGGGTAAAAAGTGCAGTAACCAATAACTTTAGAGCCTAGTTGATCTAAGAGGAAATAATTTTGCCTAAGTAAAGAAAATCAAACATGAAATTTTATAAATAAACTGCATAAAATATATCCTATATAAGTATTTGATTTTTTGCCTAACATTATAATAAAATCAAATTATATTTCAGTTTATTAATGGAAAAGTATAAATACCTTTAGGAACATAACTTTTAGTGGATGTTTATACCCAACAATAGGTTACAAACATCTACAAATCCAGAAAATACTTTTGGGCACAAATATTTCAATGTTTGTTCAAAACTATACTAAAAGTGCCATTGAATACTTTGATAGTTTACTTTATGGAATGATGCATTAATTTCTCTCTTGAGTTTCTCCTTTACTTTGCTGATACCATTTTCTGTTAATTATATTTAGGGAATCCTTTAACAAATTATTATACATGGTATTACGCTATATCCCTTTGTTATTTAATTGCATGTGACTTTATACATACTCTAGATTTTTAGATAACCAATATTCTTATCAAAAATCAAAGATATTTGAAGAAAAATTTCTGCATCAACCTGCAGAGCAAAATGCAGCACTGGAGTAATCCTTTAACCAATCACTTGGAAAATAAACAATGATGTGAAGTAATGGCTGACCCAAAGCCTGGAGATTTAGTATAAAGAGGCTTTAAAAGTTCTGAAATTATGAAGCCAGAAAACACCTCCAAAATCACTTAGGCAACATATTTGGATATTACCAAAGTAGGATACAGTAGGAATTTAAGAATTAAAATGTATAACAAAATTCTAAATTTTAATGTAGACAAGATATGAGTTGAAAAAGATTTAAAACTCCGGCCATGGAAAATGCTGTTTTGAAAAGGGAAAGTTCTTTTGAAAATCCGTTTTAAACTCAGGGCAGGTCCAGGGATATACGGCAATTGTGCCCATGAGCTCATTGATAGGCTATTTGATAGTATAATTTAACCTATTCTAATAAGATTGGGTAAAGTCTAAGGCCAGCTATAATCACAGGCTACAAAGGAGAACAAAACACCCAGAGAATGCCTGCACCTGCAATTTTACCTGCAAATCTAATGCTTGGGCAGAAAATATCCCAAGAGTGATTAGAGAGTAGACTTTGGGTAATTCTCTCTGCTTGAAGTTTAGTAAAGAAAAGAGAGGCTGACTGGCAGGCATATCTGGCCGCCTTTGACACCAAGAACCATGTAATTACCACATTCACTTCAAATTCCGAAGAACTGGAAGGAAAATAGCACTGTTCTTGGGCTAGAAACCTATAAAATCTGAACAGGAAGCTTTGTAGCTTTTAAGTGTTTCTTTGTTCCTTAGATAATGAGCACACTAAAATATTTGCAGATTTACTCTTACCAAAGTTTTGCTTCTGTAAAGGTCACTGTCAAATCATAAGAAAGTATCAGTAGTTCATATCGTTTTAATTAGGTGTACATGGTTTAGTGATAAAATATATATATATTTCATTTCAGTGTGTTGGAATGGTTATTGAATTTATAAAGCAATTTCTCTATTTTCTTACCACATATAGAGCACTCTATAGTAATCAGTTCTAGACAGCATAGCAGCCACTCCACTTCTCATAATTAAAATAATCATATATTCAACTCTTTGACTTGAATAAGATATGAAAATTATTGCGGTCAAAGACTTGGAACAATAGAGTATAACTGACACCGTGAGGATGCTAAATTGTAAGAAACACCTTATAGCTTTCCCAAGTACAAATAAAAAGTAAAATTTAAAATATCAGCTGGACATGATGAACTTACTACCACAATGAAATATACATAAAATAATGCAGACATTGACAAATCTAGAATTTTATACTTAAGCCTTCAAAATGAATATCATTGAAAAAGAAAAACTTAAAGTGATTATAATATATATAATATATTATATATATTATATATTATATATATATAATTTTACTCTTTAAGTAACATTTTAAGGGTAAAATTATCCATGGGAAGACTTCATGACTACTTTGGACTTTAAAAGTCTTGAAGTTTTCTTTAAACTCTTAGGAAACATATATACTTGAACAGGTCCTGAGATAGGATGGAGGCATAACATAAAATCAGCTTTTCTTAAACTCTCCTGTGAGAAAGCCTAAGAAACAGCTTTGTATTTTTATCTTAATGTACAGAGACAGACAATGTGACAGTCTTTGGGAGGACTGCATTTTGTCTAACCCCTGTGTTTCAGCATTCCACCACATAGGATGTATTATAAAGCTGACGGGCTCACAACTTCTCTCAGGCTCGTAGATTTAGTACCTGTTCTGTCAAGTAGCACAATTTCAGTTTTTCAGCGTGTCCATCACACCTCCATGCCATCTAGACTGTGGCAGAGCAAGTGATTTTCCAAAAGCACCTTGGATTGTCACATGTAAAGGATGAATTTATTTGCTCAATGTATCTTTGCTCATATACCAAGGGTGGATATATTGTCATCTTTTTTATCTATCTATCTATCTATCTATCTATCTATCTATCTATCTATCTCTATCTGTTTGTCTTCTATCATTTATTTGTCTGTCTTTTATCATCTATCTATCTATCTATCTATCTATCTATCTATCTATCTATCATTTATCTATCTTATAAATGCAACATGCTGAGATTCATGTTGCTCATATTGTAACATGTTCCCACACTTTAGTATCTTAGTCCCAATATCTTAGGACAATCACGACGGAAGTACCATTCAGGCCGTAGAATTGAGCACTTAGCACCACCTGCAAAGATGAAAACAATGACATAATCCACCAAAGTCTGTACTTCTGGGAAAGTTTCAAATGTACTAACCTTGCCCTTTGCTTCTGCAGTTCTGCTCCAGGGTAACTGTTCTTGTTAACTGAAGTATGAAAACCAAGGATGTGGTTTTTTTGTATGTTTAGAATCTCCTCCTGAGAAAGGCTTGTGGCTGCACTGGGATCTGGAACATCCAGTGTAGTTGCTTGCCAGCTAATAAAGACTTTTTAGTGGCTTGCACCCATGTCCTTGTAGTCTCCTCTGGTGACTACCCCACAGCAGTGCATGCTGAAGACTGACTTGTAGCCTATCAGGGAGTTAACCCTGGAAAGCTCTGATTCTCCTCCATGAATTTTGTCTCAAAGTCCTCTTTTAGGGCTAAAGTCTATACCTTTAGTTATTTATTTAAAGGCACAGCATTTTTGCTAGTTGGAGCCCATATGACATTTGTTCTAAAGTTTTAAGACTGTCGTAAGACAAGATTCAGTTGGTTTTCCACTTACTTCTGTGAGAAAACATTTGCTGAGGAGTTTCATAAGAGAAGAGGGGTCACTGTCCTTCAGGGTTTCAGGAGCCACAGTCCGTCATCTCAGGAAAGGCCTGGTGACAGGAGCTTACACACATCTCAGTGAACCAGGAAGCTGAACCTAAAGAGGGCTGCACCATAGGCCTCCAGGCCTGAGCTCAGGGATTCATATACTCCAGTGACGCCCCATAACTGAAAGGTTCTACAACCCTCCAAATTTGTTCTACCAGCTGTGGACACAAGTATTCAAACATGGAAGTCTGTGGTAGGGCGTGTCACAGCCCCTAGCAGATGGACATGCTAAAGAAGAGACACAATACAACTTCTGAGCTTGCTGTGCGCAGTTGCTTCTGCCATTAAGAGTTAGGTGCATTCAGCACAAAACAAAAACAAAGAAACAATGATAAATATGCAACTCAGGAAGAGGAAGTGAAACTGTGTAGGAATATGCTGAATGTGTGCATGTACCTGTTCAAATATTGACCTGCTGTCTCTGTCCAACTGTAAGATCTATATCTACATCAGGTGCTATTTCTTGCCCTCTTTTTACAAACTACCCTAGGTCAGCTAAGTTTCATTAACCCAAAGCTGAAAACCTTTATATACCACAGGCGAATTTAAGCCTTTCCCAGTATCTCCTTTATATTTTCTCAGTTTATTATATTCAAAATGTGCTATTTTATGCTAAAGCAGTGCTGGCTACGATATCAAGAATAAAATAAAGTTTAAAATCATCGCATTTTATGGTGTGCCCTCAACGTTCACAGAATAAAATTGGTTATAAACTGTGAGACAAACTTGGGAAAATGACAGTGCTTCTTTTAGAGAAAATTACTATAGTTATTGCACTTGATAAAATTATTGCCATTACTTTCCACTGTTCATGTGATATAATATCTGTAGGGTCTATTACCATCACAAAAGCACAAAAAGACTCTGAATTAGTAAACTACTGCTCACTCCAAATACAGTTGCAGGGTTTGTTTGGTCGTAGAGAAGAATAATTCATTGGGATAGAGATTTCCGCCACTGCAAATTCCTGAGTGAGTCTCTAAGTGAGAGGAAAATGCAGAGAAATATCTACTTTAAACGGTACATATTGTCCATAGAAATAGATTCCTTACTAAGCATACTGCTAGAGAATATGGAGGTGTTAGTAGTCCTTACCACACAAATGATGACATGTAAGATACAGCATAATGTTAATTATATTCAACCGTTCCATGGATTATATCATCATCACACATCATGGGGGGTACATGGTAGATGCATTTGATTCTATCTGTAAAACTTTAAAAGATGGAAGAATAAAAATGAAGTATCCAAAATTTTAAACAGTCACACCAAAGCCATCCATGTTCTGAGATATTTTGCCTAAGTCTTTGCTGTTGTTTATTTACAACTTACAGGTATTGACGGGTTCAGCCATTACACAGAAAAGTCAATCCGCTTTTTTTTTTCCGGGATGGTCTTACTTTAAAAAGCAAATGAGAAATTAAAGGAAGGTCATTGTGGTCTCATATAAAGTGAGGAGAATACTTCAAAACTTTCAAAATCAAAACTCTTTCCCCACCTCCGAACACTGATATAAGGTGTTCAGAACACTATGGTCAGTGAACAGTAATGCGAACTCAACAAGTACGTGAGGGTCATGTTTTAACTCATTCTGCTTCCATTTCCTCACCATTTGCTTAGATGCCTTGAGAAACCAATGGGGTCATGGTTCATCAGTTTTTCTGCAAGCCAGGTACTTAAGAGTACACAATAGCTTTGGGTCTCCTGCAAAGACCCAATTTCATAGATCTGTCAGTACTTTTATCTGTCTGGTAGTTTGGGGGAAAGCTTCCTTTGCAAGTTGTCCTCATTTGACTCAATTCACAATTTGTTATATTTAAGGTATTTGTCCAAAACTGGAGGTAGTTGTCCAACATCACACCGACTCACAACAGCGTCACATGGGCAGGCTAATATGACAGTGAACAGAACTCCACAGGCAAAATTGATGGCTGGAGTATTTGTACAGGCTTTGCATCTTGTGGAGATGTGCGGGGCTCTAGGTGTGTTCATGAGAAGCTTGTGAACACTTTCTCTCTTCTGCAAGTAGTCATCTTTGAGGCTCTGTGTATTCCAAACTAGTGAGCAAGAGATACCAGCTGCCTACCTGAGGGCCAAAAGCATACTACAACCTTCACTGACATTCAGCAGGGATGGACAGTTTAATGTTATACACCATTTGAGGAAATTTGTGTGTAAAATTTTCATACTATAGATCTAACATAACAAGAATATTTTAGTAGCTGAAAACTTGAAAAATAGAGATTTTTACAGAATTAAACTAATAAGAGTCACTAAGAGCGCAGACGTCACCAATAATTACAAAAAAAAAATGACAGGATAATAGCAAACAAAATCTCAATACAGAGGAATTGGGTTGACATTTTTGTAAGTGCCCAGATTTTAACAGCAGCAGCAACAAAACATTAAGAATATTAAGCAAACAGGATAAGAGACCCACACATCAAGGGGAAAAAAAATCGGCAAGCTGATATACAGACATTGGATTTGTGAAATTTTCTATCAGTTTTAAACAATGTGCAGAGAGCTAGAGAAAAATGCTTAAAATGTTAAAGAAAAGTAACAGTAGTCATCAAGTGAATATTCACTAAAATAAAACCGAACAAGAAGCTGTGTGCTATTTTTAAAGAACTTAAAGCTTTTAGGATTTATTTATTTATTTATTTATTCATTTATTCATTTATTCATTTATTCATCACTTTGCATGTGAGTCATAGTCCTACACCTCCACACCACCCAGTCCTACACTCCCTTCCTCTTGGCTTAGATTTTCTACACCTACTTTATTTAGGATTCTTAAACACTTCAACCTGGCCTCCCACCCATGGACCAGAGGAAAGGGAGAAAGAATTTTAATAGGAAAAAAGGGGTTGTGGATATGTTTAGACATAGTTCCTTGGGCCAATATCAGTGTGCGTTGTCAATATACCAGCAGTCTAGTCCAATAGCCAACACTAAATGGTCATTTGAATCCACAGAGGTGGCACAGTCCAGGAGAAACCACAAAGTTCCACGACATTGGCACAAGTCAGTGGAATCAGTCAAAGTCAGCGAGAAGAACCATAAGAAATTCTCTGGAATGCTTCTACCAGCGAAGGGAAGACCATCGAAGACCAGTGAAGATCAGCAAAGGCCAGTGAAATGTTGCACAGTAGCTTAGCAAGGCAAAAGCCTTCCAAAGATCACACGCCTTCTCACTTGTCTGCTCCTAGAAAAACATGCTTTCCACAACATCTCTTCCAGAAAAAACATCACATGACATAACTGAGTATTCAAAGAAACCAGAAACTTCCACTTCACTCCCACTCCCTCAATCTCCCACCCCTATTCCTCAGAAAAGGGAAGTCCCCCCTTCCCATTCACCACAGCTCAGCAATGAGATTGTCTTCTTCCTTTGTGGCCTGGCAAGGAAGTCCTCCCAGGGGGAAGTAATTGGAAAGCTGGCAATAGAATCCATGACAGAGAATGCCCTTGCTCTCATTAGGATCCACATGAAGCCTAAGTTGCCCACGCAAGGTCCTTGGTTGGTGTTTCACTCTTAAGACCATTCTAGGCCATGGTTATTTGGCTCTGTTGGCGTTCTTGTGACTCTCCTGTCACCTCTGGGACCTTTACTAGTATATAATTATGTGTACCCTTCTGGGCCTGAGTTACCTCACTCAGGATGATCTTTTCTAGTTCTATCCATTTGCTGACAAATTTCAAGATTTCCTTGTTGTTAATAGCTGAGTAGTATTCCATTGTGTAAATGTACCACCACAGTTTCTTTATCCACTATTCATTTGAGTGACATCTAGGTTGTTTTCAGATTCTGGCTATTACAAATAAAACTGCAATGAACATAGTTGAGCAAACGTCCTTGTTGTATGGGAGATCATCTTTTGGGAATATGACCAGGAGTGTAATAACTGGGTCTTGAGGTATAACCATTCCCAGTTTTCTGAAAAAGCACCAGATTGATTTAAAAAATGATTGTACAAGATTGCACTCTCACCAGCGATGGAGGAGTGTTCCCCTTTTTCCATATCCTCTTCATCATTTTGATTTGCATTTCCCTAATGAATAAGGACATTAAGCATTTCTTAAGTGCTTCTTAGCCATTTGAGACTCCTCTGTTGAGAATTCTGTTAAGCTTTGTGTCCCATTTTTAATTGGGTTACTTGCTTTGTTGTTGTTTAATATTTTCAGTTCTTTATATATTTAGATATTAACCTTTCTTTGAATGTAGAATTGATCAAGATCTTTTCCCATGTGTAAACTGTCATATAATCCTACTGACAGTGTCCTTGATGACAGAATGAATATGTGTTAATTTATTAGTAATTAAACAAACTGCATAAAATACCCCATTAAAGAGACAAGATCTAGGAGATTTCATCAAAAATAATTCTATTATACACTATATATATAGACAGCACATTTTAGATTCAAAGATAGCATTATATATAAGTCAAAGAAATATGTTATTTTAACTGTGCTCACAAAACACCTAGTGAGACTTTATTAATAGTATAAAAGCCTTTAAAACAGAAATTAACAGAATGACAAAAATAGCACATTGTTATAATAAAGAAAAAATCATAAAAATACCAATTATTAATATATATACATCTAAGAATAGAGCTCCAAAGTGTAAGAAGCAAAATTTAAGAGACCTGAAATTGAAAATTCCAGTCCTTCCCTTTTAACACATATAGGACCAGTGAGCAAGAGATTTATAAGGTAATAGGAGAATTTCATGACATTATACGCAAACTATGCCTGACAAAAATAAATAATAAATGGTATCAAACCATTAATAAACCATTAGTATATTTACAACCTCCTACATTGTGACATGGTAGTGGAAGGAGACAAAGAAGACCGGGATACATTTCTCACATTGCTATTATGGCTGCAGCACAACAACCAGCTATTGAGATTAGCCGTCCCTTGCAGAAAGTTGTCTGTATTTGCTAGAAGAGGTTTGTGGCACGCCAACCTTCTGCCACAGTATTTGTTGACACCTCATTCTGCTTACAGTTTGATGAATGAACCTTCTATTCAGGCACCATATTGATTTTTAAGTGTTTCTTATCTCATCAAATCATGCCTTTACTGTCTTAGAAAAATCTTCCAAATTCCTAGACAACCCCACAGTTACACAGGATTAGCACAAGACTTTCCTGAACCCCCTTAAAAAACTCAATTATCAATAGTATGGGACAGCTAGATGTGCACCTGTATTGTCTCCTCCCTCTCTTTGCTAGAAACACTTTCTTCATCTTAGGAAATGTATTTCTGTTTAAGTTCCCTCTGTGTCATCCTTGATTTCTTTCCCTTAAAATAATCATTTGACCCACCAAGGTGAATGACAATTGCATAAGAAGCATTGTTCCTGCTGGGAAGGACTGCCAGGCTATATATTCATTACTTTCCATGCTGTTGTGACAAAAATAACAAATAGAAACAATTTGAAAATTACTTTTATTAGCACATGGTTTTGGGTTCATAACATCATTGTGGGGGAGAGAGGGAGGGGTTCTTGCCACTTAAGGAAGGAGTGACAAAGAATGACATAGTATGAATAAAGCATCTCCGATGACCTGAAACATACTTTATCCATCCAGGACCTATCTCTACAAATAGCACCACAAGATGGGTACCAAGTATTCAAAGTCCAAAATAAGACATTGACAAGTTTCTGATACAAGGCTGTAAAACAAATGCTTAAAAGAAAACTCTACCTTTTTAGATAGAAATTAAAGAAATAAAAACTTCTTACTCCGAGGTGACATAATATACACACAAGCCCACCATCACATATCAGATATAAGATTAACATGTGAGTACCAGTTGCATTTACATTATAGTAGTTTATTTTACAAAAGTAAATATTTAAAATGAAATTAAGAAAATGTCTTCCTCCTTAAAATTTCACAACATGTAGAAATAGATATTTTACAGAAAAAGTTAAGCTTTGTTATATGGAAGACACATAATATCATGAAAAAAAAAGTTGGATAGGACCTAAAGAGATGAGAAAAACAGCTGCTCCTGGTTCACATGACGTATGTAACAATAAATTGCATTAATGCACAGCAAATTTAATATTTTCCCACTCTAGAAAGGCAGAATCTGAAATCAATTTGCAGGTTGTATTTCTTCTGAAAGACTCAGAGAAAACCCATTTCTTGCCTTTTCTCCCTACCCCACATTTTTAAAAATCTCTCTCCCTTGCCCTCTACTTTCCCTTACATGTCTACAGCCCTAATGTCTGTAGTGGATTCACCTGCACAACCCAGAAGCCTCTCCATTCCATCCTTCTGTTTTTCACCATCTCCAGTGGTCTGTTGTCATGAATGAAGACATGCTCACAGCCTTTAGGACTTAGATGCTCAGAACTGTGGAAGCGACATTTTATCCCTAAGGCTCATTCTATGATAGAAAACAAACTGAGATTGCTAGACCAGCCTCATGATATGTGCTCAGATTATATCTACTCCCAGACTATATGCCCTTTCTGTTAGCATCGCAGCTGATGACCTGTTGACACTGGCAAGCTAATCCCCAAACGCGTATGAAAATGGAAAGAATGCAGAATAGTCAAAGAGCTCATGAAAAGGAAAACTGAAACCAGGGGAATAAAATGTTCCAAATCCAAAATTTACAAGAAAGCTGCATCAAAAGAGACAGTACCCATCTAAGAACAGAAACTTGGATCAATGACATAAAAATGGGAGGTCAGAAACAAGCTCATATCTATGATCAATTGATCAGACTCGAGGAAAAGAAGAGAGACGTTCTCTTAGTGTTAATACCCAAAACGTATTGGTGCTAAGACGAAACTTAAAGTAACCTCACCTTCCTGTATTGTACTTGGAAACTCCATCTACCATTCCTGTGAGCATTAAATGGATGACAAGCTGTCAAAAGCTGAGTGTTGCTGTGTCTTAGTTACTTATTTTATTGCTTCAGCTAGGCACCATGACCAAGAAGCAAGTTGGAAATGAGAGGGTTTATTTGGATTATACTTCCACATTGCTGATGATTTTTGAAGAAAGACAGAAGAGAAACTACAACAGGGCAGGAACCTGAACGCTTGAGCTAATGCAGAGGCCATGCTTGATACCCCTGGCTTGCTCTGCCTGCTTTATTTTGGAACACAAGACCACAAGCCCTGGCGTGAAACTGTCCACAATGGGCTGTGCCCTCCCTCAGTGATCACTACCAGAGAAAATGCCTTATAGCTGGATCTCATGGGACCATTTCATCAACTGGGACTCCTTTCTATCTGATGACTCTAGCTTGTGTCAAGTTGATACAAAACCAGCCAGTAAAGTGTAGCGTGCCAAATTTGCTTTATAGATAATTTAAGAGGGCCCTATTAGCATGGCCTTTGATACTTCTGAAATTTTCAACTTCATAAAAGAGAAATTGTATTTCCTGTTTCTGTTTCCAAGAGTGTCAATAATATAGAAATGAGACATGATATCTAGCATTAGAGTGAAAATTTTCATGATACCCACTTTTTTTTTGGTTTGGTCTTTGTATTTATTTCTTATTTTTTTACATCTACATTTATATTATTACACACACACACACAAATATATATATATATGATAAGCTATATACAGCAAGGAGAACCATGAACCAATCAGGAGTTATATAAATGTTACATTCATAGTGTTTTGGCTATTTGTATTTGGCAACCTTGAAGAAACCATCTTAGCAGCAGCTCGCAGTTTGGGAGCCACTGGGACACTGGGAGGAGGGTATGAAGCCTTATTTCATCACTAAAGGAGTCTGATTCTGTCTCATGCATGATTCCCAGAGTCTGTGTTGTTGACTGTGATCCATGGGTCCTGGACATGGGTCCGACCAACACATCTTTCCTATCTTGGTGCATCTAAAGTTCTGAATGTAAATCAATATCTCTCATAGCTCATCATTATCAACTTAAAACATCTATCTAGACCTAAAAACTTCTTAATTGAATTGCCTGTTACAGAAAGGAAATAAAACCTGACTCATACTTTTGGTTCTTTCGGAGTTTTAAAATACTGGCTTGAGCCTCTTTTGAATAGGCAGATATGACTGGATATACAACAGATGGAAAGCCTGAGACACAAATCTATCTGCTGTATAACATTAGAGCCTATCGGACCCTACATCTCATCCCAAAGCCTTTCTTACTTTTCAGTTGTGAGAGTTGAGTCATTCTGTTAGCTCATTGCAGATGATGCATTGCATTGATTTATAGTCATTAAATTTATCTACAGGAAATGAGATGAAATTTTTCTCTTTTTGTTTTTTGTTTTTGTATATTGGTAAACAACTATTACAGCACATTTTCTTCATGATTTCACTAACCATCTAATATTCTCCCATTGAACACTAAAATTCACAGACCTAATAACACGTATTGGTATAGGCACCATGGAAATTGTTTAAACATTACTGGGTTAATAATAATAAAAAACACTTGCAGTGATTTTCAGTTTTGAGTACGATTTTATCAAAGGGATGTGAAAGAAATAATTTCCCAATAATTTTACTCTTATGCACACCTTAAATAAGGACAGAATAGATAAGTTTTGGCTTCTTAAGGAGTCATTGCATCACTTAAAATTGTATTGTAGATTTACAATTGAACTTATGCTATTCAATTTCCATGATTTAAATTGAAGTTAATATAGATTGGAAACAATGAAAATCAACCCAGTAATCACCAATTCCAACACACACCTAAACGTGGTAGTCAGTATTCTGAGCTTCACATATTTTGTGCCTAGAATTTACTGAACAATATCTATTTCACATATTGTTGACATATTATGGTACTAACAAATATCATTTGGGAAATAGGACTCTTGTCTTTTTTCCAATCCATATTAAATAAAATTTCAATTCTTACTTTTCTATTAGAAAATACCAACTCCTACTTTTCCATTTTATAAAGAATTATTTTACTCTACTTACTTACTAAAGAAGAAAAGTTTGATCTCGTAATCAAAATCAAGTACAGCAATGGTAATCTCCATTTCTACTGAGTCTATTTAAAAGAAAGCATAAAATTTTGTTAGTTTTCTCTTTCACTGCATAGAATAGATGGGAAAGCTTAAGTGTTAGTACTTCTTTGATGATATGTTGAGATTCGTCTGTGAATCTAGAGAAATCTTGAGATTTTTCATTATTGGAAGACTTCTTTTATGGCTCGATGATATTGCTTGCTATGAATAGCCTTTAAGGTTAGCCTCTAGGTTTAATTTCTGTACTTAATATGTGTTTAAGAATTTATCCATTTCTTCTGGATAGTCAAGACTTGTGAAATGAAGATTTTTCTAAATAAGTTTTTCCTAGTGAGCCTATGAAAAATTCTAAAACCCATAGTAGCTTTTGCTGTCATATCTAATTTTATTAATATAGACTTATATAAATTTCCTTTTTTTATTTGTTGGGGATTTGTCAATCTTATTCCTTTTTCAAACAACTGGTGTTTTCATTGATTGATTTTATGTATAACTTTCTTGGTATCTATTTCATTAATTTTGACTATGATCTTCATTTCTTGCTGTCTATTTTGATTTAACTTGTTCTTGTTTTTCAATTCTTGAAGGTACATCACTCACAATAAGCTTTCCTCCTAAAACTGCCTAAGCTCCTCCATAAAGGCTCTGATGAATTGTGTTATCATTTTCATTTGAATGAAGCCTATATTTTTATGCTGACAATTCTCCTTCCCTGGGTCACACGGAGAAAGCTTGTGGTCTGTTGTTTGTAGCTGGCAGTTCTCTAGGACTTCCTGAATGAGGAATCATCTTATGTTCTCTTTATTTTCCCCGAGTCTTTAAACAATCTGGGAAACTCAGAAGTCTGCAACAAGTATTTTTTCTTCTGTTTTACTTACCTTGATTTGGAGATTAAAAAGTCTTTTAAATTTACTTTATAAATAAAAAATGTAAAACTACAAAAATAAGGTGTTGCGGCGGGGAAGATCAAATGCCCTAGAGTTTTTTTTTTTTTTCTATATCAGTATTCTTTTATATCCTTTAATTTCTTTCTTTCTACTTTTTGTTTTTTTTTTTTTTTGGATGCTTGTTTGTTTGCTTTATTTCAGTGTGTGTACAGTTGCCATAGCACATGTGGATGTCAGAGGACAACTTTAATTAGTAGCTTCTCTCCTTCCGCCACTTAATTTCTGGCTATCAGGCTCAGGTCTTCAAGGTTAGTGGCAAATATTCTACTGAGACATTTCTGTATCTTTCCTTTCTTTTCTTTGGTACACAACACACACACACACACACACACACACACACACACACACACACACACACACACAATGATCTTGTGATTTTTGATATGAAACTTATTTAGGTGTTGTACTACATTTATAAAACTGAGTACATACCCTTACATCTTTTTCACAAACTATTTTCATCATCATATTGATATTATAAATATGTTAATTAATTCATTTTATACAAATTTTATTTTAAGAAAACAAGTTCACATTTTATGAGGGAAATCATTTAACGAGATGTGTTGCAGCTAATGTGCTTCCTCTCCAGTGAAGATTATTATTCTCCGATAGATCTCTGTTGTTGACTTGATGGTGTGGTGAACAGTTTTAAAGGATGAATTTCTCTCTGCTCTGACCATACGATACGGAGTGCGAGAACTGGAATTGTGAGGCTTCACTTGCATCTTCCTTTGGATACGATTAGAGGGTCCTAGGAGCCTCAGTTTCACACTGTCCCATGATCGGTCAAAAACTAGTTTTAGAAAGTTTGGAGATGTGTCGCTTTCCTCCTTCCTTACTGCCATTTGCTTTTTATACTAACTGGTCAGTCACTAGCTCCAAAGCATCTCTTTAGCAGTAGTTAGTCTGGAAAATGAAGAAGTCACTGAGGCTTCTTTGTTTTCTAAGTTTCTTTATTTAGCTTGGCTCTTATCTCAGGTTCTTATGAAAAATAAGACAACTACACAACTCTACTTTATTTTGTTTCCAGTTAATTCTATTTGATGTGACTTTGATATTGCAATTGTCTTATTTTAAGATAATTGTTAGTAACTTTAAAGGTTTATAGTTAATATTTTCCCAAATTTAATTTTATTACTTTATATCACTTAATACTGATAAATAAGATAAATTTCTACACTTATTTTTAATTTTATTTCTATTTTTTTTTTACAGGAAAATGATGCTACCAATTGGTTGTCAAGTACCAAATGGTCTGGACAGAAACACAAGTAGCATTATACAGACTAAACAAGGTATACTTAGAAATATATACTAGCCTGGTGTGGTGGCGCATGCTTTAATCCCAGCACTTGGGAAGCAGAGGCAGGTGGATTGCTGTGAGTTTAAAGTGGCGAGTCCAGTACAGCCAAGGCTAACACAGAGAGACCCTGTCTCAAAAAATATATATTCATATATTATTTACATCAGATATATACAAAAAATAACAATTAGATTTTAAAAAGCAGCCATAGATTTGAAGGAGAGTGCGGAGGGGTATATTGGAGAACTTGGAGAGAGAAAATACTGCAATTAAATCATATTCACAAAAAGAAAAATACACTGTAACCACCAAATTAATATAAATTGCATATGCACATAATCATATTTTAATATTTTATAATGATCTTCTATTTCTTCTACTTTGACAAGAATATTGTTATATATCAATTACTTATTTTTCCTGATAGAGGGAAAATTTCCTGGCTGTATATTTCATTGTCAGTCATTTTACCAAGTAATTTTTGGTTTTGAGAGGTGTTTGATTGTGTTTATATAACACATGTATGTATATGTGTATGTAACTTATTAATTTTTAATGGTGTGCATCTTTCTTTTTGAATGTTTATACAAATTTGATTTATGCATCTTATGTTAGGGTCTGTAAGATCTGAGTCATGAATAGTCTGCCATGAACAACGACATCTGTGTCTCTCCCAGTGTTTTTTAGTAGGTTCACATTGTCTATATGTGCTTGGCATTCCAAGAATGTTAAGCCTATTTTAATATTATCCAAGAATAGTTCTAGTCACCCTTTCCCACTGTTTCTGGTAGTATAAGGTATCAATGGTCAAATCTGTCCATAATCCTAGTAAAAACTAACCATTACATCTCAGTACTGAAATTGTTTACACAGCTCCGATCCTTAGTCACAGAAAGCTGAAAGTAAGAGAGGATCATACTAACAACTAAATACTAAATGACATCTAAAGGCGATGTTTACCTTGCACCACAAAGAAACAATGGTACTTATTTTTGTGTAGTACTCTAAAGATTACTGTCTTAGGGTTACTAAAAACTGTGATGAAACAAGACCAAAGCAACTTGGGAAGGAAATGACATATTTGACTTTTTCTCCCACATCACTGTTCATCCTAAAAAAACAAAACAAAACAAAACAAAACACCTCAGGACAGGAACTCAAACGAGGCAGAAATGTGGAGGCAGGAGTTGATGCAAAGGCCGTTGAGGGGTGTTTCTTACTGGCTTGCTCCCCATGACTTGCTCAGCCTACTTTCTTTTAGAACCTAGGAACACCAGCCCACGAATGGAACCATCCACAATGGACTGGGTCCTCCCCATCAATCACTTATTAAGAATATACTCCACAGGCTTGCTGTGTACATTCCTGTCTTTAAAAAATTCAATTGGGGTTTTCTTTTAGATGACTCTAGCCTTTGTCAAATTTACATAAAACTAGCCAGCACCTTTTGTTTTCTAGAAAATGACTTCTTTTTTTTTTTTTTTTTTTCGGTTTTTTGAGACAGGGTTGCTCTGCATAGCCTTGACTGTCCTGGACTCACTTTGTAGTCCAGGCTGGCCTCGAACTCAAAGTGATCCACCTGCCTCTGCATTCCGAGTACTGGGATTAAAGGTGTGTGCCACCACGCCCAGCAAAAATTGACTTCTTTTAAAAGATATTTTATTAATTTATTCATATTACATCTAAATTGTTATCCCATCCCTTGTGTCCTCCCATTCTCCCTCCCTCCCATTTTCCCCTTACTCCCCTCCCCTATGACTGTGACTGAGGGGGACCTCCTCCCCCTGTATATGCTCATAGGGTATCAAGTCTCTTCTTGGTAGCCTGCTATCCTTCCTCTGAGTGCCATCAGGCCTCCCTATCCAGTGGAATGTGGTCAAATATGGGGCACCAGAGTTCATGTGAAAGTCAGTCCCCACTCTCCACTCAGTTGTGGAGAATGTCTTGTCCATTGGCTAGATCTGGGTAGAAGTTCGAATTTTACTGCATGTATTGTCCTTGGCTGGTACCATAGGTTGAGCAGGACCCCTCTCCAGCACACAACAAGAATATTTGCTCAACGATGTTCACAGCAACCTTATTCATAATAGCCAGAACCTGGAAACAGCCTAAGTGTCCCTTAGTAGAAGAATGGATAAAGAAACTGTGGTACATTAACACTATGTAATACTACTCAGCCATTAAAAACAAGGAATTCTCCAAATTTGTGGACAACTTGATTGAACTAGAAATGATCATAATGAGTGAGTTCACCCAGAAGCAGAAAGAGTCAAATGGTATATACTCACTTATATCTGCACACTAGCCCAAGGGGCATGTCCCATGAAAGTCTTCACTTATCAAGAAAGTGGGACAGAGGGGAGGACATCCTATTGTGAATCTAGGTGAAAGAATCAAGGGAGAATGGGAAAATAGAAGCATCCAGAGGGTCCTAGAAGCCTACAAGTAGGACATTATGACAGGTGGATATGGGCCCAGGGGTCCTGATCAAACTATGGCACCAGCCAAGGAAAGTGACTTGTTTGACAGTTTGGGTAAACTATAAAAACTTATACTTATACTGTACTTATACTGTAGTGACTCAGAGTAAACTGAAGCCTGCATGTGAAGATTCCTCACTTCTGTTATACCACAACAAGACAATAGAAAGTGATAATTTAGCAATTATTTCACTAATCTTCAATTATTTAGTGTGCTGGTCTGGGTTAGAAAAACCTTAAGGACTACTTTTGATATTTCTTTTCACATTTGGGTTTTGTGTAACTTGTTTTGAAGTAAGTAGTATCACTCATACCTTTTTTTACTGTAAGATTAATCTCATATTGAGAGTCACATATAATCTCCTCTTTCATAACCTGGATAATGTATCATATGTAAATCAGTGGTCTAGTTGCATTTTGAAGCATCTTGGAGAAATATATCAAAGATGAGAGAAAGTGGGATTTGCTTATATGGCTGACTGTTATGTCATCTTTAGTCTGTGGAATGAGATGTAAGTGGCTTTTATAAATTTATCTTCATGATATTTAATGAACATCATCACATCATCAATAATTTCTTTTAAATATGCAGTTTGTTAAAAGTATATCCTTTATACTCTTTATGTATCTCAAATCCCCTCATGAGGTAATGTTAGTTTTCATTGGTTCTCTTGGCATTGTTACCTGCCATCAAAATATAATAACCTTATGCCAAATTTCTAACATGCTTCCTTTTCTCATGTACCACACATGAGTATAATTCTCTTGTGCAGCATTCTCAAGGGTCTTACAAGGTCGACACTCTTCTTACCAACTTTTTTTTTGCAGGTGAGGAAACTGAGTCAGTTTCAGCTTCCGTTGCACATGTAGGGAAAAGTGATGATTAAAAAATTATACATAGCCAGGCACAGTGGGGCAGGCCTGTAATCCCAGCACTTAAGGAGGCAGAGGCAGAGGCATGTGGATCTCTGTGAGTAGGAGGCCAACCTGGTCTACAAAGGGAGTCCGGGAGAGCCAAGACTAAACAGAGAAACCCTGTCTCAATAATCAAAACAAACAAAAACAACAACAAAAAATACAGAAGTAGAGAAAGAAGTGAGGGAGGGAGAGAAAGAAGTGAGGGAGGGAGGAGAGAGAGAGAGAGAGAGAGAGAGAGAGAGAGAGAGAGAGAGAGAGAGAGAGAGAGAGAGGTTACACGTGTGCATCATGAGTGTTTGGTGTTTTCAGCTTCCGTAAATGAAGATTTGGTCACATCCTTTTAGAGAGATCATAACTTGTTTTGTCCATATTCAAAAGGAACCAATATACTCACAGTTTTTGTAAATAGTTCTATTTGGATTTTTGTCTGTTGTTATTTTTTGTTTTGTATATTTTACCTTTTTATTATTCCTCTTAAAATTATTAGTTTTTTCATAAATATGCTCTAGCATATATTTTAACTACATGAATAGTGTTCTTATTCTGGGGCTGAGAAGATGGCTCAGTGGAGAAAATAATTATTTAAGAAAACCTGACCACCTGATTTCAAACCCCTGAAAAACTTGGTCAGTTTGCATCTATAATCCCAGCACCCTGATTGGATGTGAGAGGCAGAGACACAAGAATTCCAAGCCCTATAAAAAGCAGGATGAAATGTGAAATTCAACCTGAATGTTTTTCTTTGATATCCACATGTGTTCCACCTTACTCATGTACCAACATTCAGACAAATAGGACCATACCAACACACTAATCCCCTTCACACTCTTACACCCCACATTTTTTTTTTACTTTATTATAACACATTACTTGGAGGGTACCATAAAAATATATTTTATCAGAATCTGCACTGAATTACTTCTAATTCTTAGTATGTTATCAAAACATATTTCTCCAGTATAGTTCTAGTCCCGCAGTTTTCTCTTATTTTTATATTATCACAGTTATTTTAGTAAGTTGTGTTAAAAAGATTGCCAGTAATTTTCTTCCCCCTTAGTCTTCAGGAGATGAAGACAAGGGAGAGCTAGTGTGGTTCTGTGTGGGGAAACAAACAACCACCAACAAATGTAAAAATCCAAACCAAAAGTAATATCTCATCCCCAAAGTGAGGGATATTTTATAAGCTATTAGCTATTTTGTTTTCTATTAATTAAATGATTATATATCTATATGTATATATACATATACATTTTTTTACAGAGTCTACACAAATCTCATGATTTCTCCCCTGAATTTTAGTTCTCCTGTAGTGTCATTTTTGTACTCTTCTATAAGTGCCTTCTCTGTGAGGCTCTCATGGGCATTGTTTTATACTGTGGTACTTTGTACCAGTTAAAAGAAGGAGGAAAATGTACTTATTCTTTCTTTTACAATCTCTGAGCATTGTTATTCTTGTTATTTGGCGTGCATATGCTTAAGTTACTATTTGGAATCACTAGCACTTGTTGGCTTGGAGACATTCCTTTATTCTTTTGTATTTCTTACTGCTTCTTACAACACATTCTTCCACTTTCAAAAGGAATATAAGAATGCTCATAGTTGGCTCAATTCTTGGAAAATAACTAAGATTTGAGAGTGTTGGGTGGCAGCCATTTTTCTCCCAGCACTTTGGCACTCTAGTCTGATGTGAAGAAGTTACTGGTCTTACTGGAGCTCCTTTTAGATGAGATATTTTTCTTTTGTTGCTTGAAGATTGTCTTGCTGCCTGTAGATATTAGCATTTTTACAGTAGTGATTTACTTTGGCTGTGTGTGCTGATGTCTGACCTTGAATGTGCCGAGCTACTTAGTTTCATAGAAGAATGTGCTGATTCAAATAGAGATTAATATTTTTCATTACATTTGGGGAAATTTGGGGTGCTCCTCCTTCAATTTTTTTCCCATCTATTCCTATTTCCTCTGATGCTCCAGATGCAGTCTACCTGCACAGTATTGTGGTCTGCAATTTCCTGCTGGTTTTTTTGTTTGTTTGTTTCATTCTCCTTTTGCTTACCCTTTACATAATCTAATCTATTGGTCTTTCAAGTTTTTCATGTCTTTCTTTTTCTAGTTCACATTTCACCTTCAGTCCCTATAAAGAATTTTGCTTTCAGTTATGATCCTTAATCATCTAATGTATTAATTTGGTTCTTTATCTTCTAAAGCAGAGTCTATATCATATGTTCCTAGCTTTCATTTTTCTAAGCATGGATGAAGAAGATGCAGAAAGTTTCTAAGAGACTGAGTAACAGGGAGTTTGCTGTGAGATTGTGCTTTATAAAAAAGCCCAAATACATACCTATAAAGTCTCAGGAACATGATCATCCAAGCATGACCTGAACAAGGACAATACCAACAGCCATGCTAATATGGGAGGGGGAATCCCATGGGGCCTCAACTCGTGACAAATAGCTTAGGGAAACTAGGCAACTAAAGAACAATTAAAATGGGTGAAACTGCCTTTATCGGGAAAAGACAGACCAACAGATGTCCAATACTAACAGTCAGCCCTGAAAACATAGATAGAAGTAGCATTTTACAGACTGAGTAGGCTGTATTTATGTACTTAGTCACACACACATACACACACACACACACACACACACACACAAGCACGCATGCACAAATTAGCAACAGTTAAAACAAAAGGCCATGAAATTGAAAGACAGCAAGACAAGTATATGAGAATTACTGAGGCCAAAAAGGGAAATGGAAAATAATGTAATAATATTAATTTTAAGAGTAAAAATAATATATTAAAAACACTTGTATTGGTGAGTATTAAATCTGTATATTATATAGTACACCTATGCCTTTGGGGGTAGTTTCTGCTGCCTAGTATTTTTACTGTGTACCACATTTCTTTTCTCTAATTAATGTTTTATTTTATATTTTATTTTTTGATTTATTTTAATTTATATATTCACTTTACATCCTGATTATGCCTCCTTCCCTCCTGTTCTCCTGGTTCCCCATCCTACCTTCTTCCCCCTACGCCTCTACCCTTGTCCTCAAAGGAGGAGATCCACCACCACCAACCCACCCCAGCATATCAATGGGCTCCTATTCATCCACTAAGGCCATGTAAGCGGCCCCATTAGGGCAAAGTCATCAAAGCAAGCAACAGAGTCCAACACATAGGCAGCATGCACTCAATTTACTAGGGATACATATAAAGATCAAACTGCTCATTGATTACTTATGTGTAGGAGGCCTAGGTCCAGCTCATGCATGCTCTTTGCTTGGTGCATCTGTGTCTGTAAGCCCTCATAGGCCTATGATAGTTGACTCTGTTGGTCTTCTTGCAGTGCTTGTGTTCCTTCTAGGTCTTTCTACAGTTCACCTTCCACTCTTCCACAGGACCCCTCGAGCTGTGCCTAATGCTTGGCTGTGAGTCTCAGTATCTGATTCAATCAGCTGCTGGGTAGGGCCTCTCAGAGGACAGTTCAGTTAGGTTTCTGTCTGTGAACATAGCAGAGTGTTATTCATGGTGTCATGGCTTGGCTCTCTTCCTTGACGTGGGTCTCAGGTTGGGCCAGGCATTGGTTGGTCATTCCCTCAGTCTCTAATCTTCATCTCTGTGCATCTTGTAGGTGGGGTCAATTTTGCTTAGAAGGTTTTGCAGATGGATCAGTGTTCTCTCCTACCACCGTAGGTCATACCTGGCTCAAAGGTGGCCTCCTCAGTCTCTGTGTCCCCTGCTGCTAGAAGGCTCAGCAAGAGACAGCCCCATGTCCTCCCTGTTTCCTATGCTATCACAGGCCTCTGGCTTGTCTCAGTGATGCCCCTGGCCTCAGTTTCACTTTTCTGTCTAAGCCCTCCAACTCTCACTCTCTCCACATCTCCTCATTCTCTCTACTTCTGATCCCCGCTCCACTCTCCCCACATACTATATTATTAAAATTGTTTTGGGGGGTGGCTTAGGGTAACTCACTGTCTCTGAGCCTTCTGAATTGTTCCTTGCTCTGGGCTCAAGTCTCTTGTGGCTCTGAGGTCTCCCAAACCTCTCTAGGTTTCCAGGCAAACTTGAAGAACTGATGCTTCATCCGGAGACTATTCTAGGTGAGCTTCTACCCTGTGGCTTTCTGTCAGATATTTCCTGTCTGTCCTCTGTGACATTTCCTCAGGTGTTCTGCTTTCAGAAAAGTTGGTGGGCTCTCTCATTCTTCAATCCCATTGTCTTTTTCTTCCAACCATTTTAGGCATCATATGTAAAAGTTGTTATTTTCTCAGATAAGAAAATGAGATGAGAGCTATACCCAAGCTTTAAGATTATATGGCTAGGCCTGAGTCCAGAGCACTTCTATCTCTGTTATAGGCCTATGCCCAAGCCTGGAAGCTTCTTGCGTCTGCACACTCTAATCTTCTGTAAGCACAGATCTTGAAGGCTTCGGTTTCCAGCATCGGTCTGCTAACCTAGGTCTAGAATCTAGAATGTTTTAAGCCTCTTAGACTTACTGCTGAATAAACTCACCCTTCCTAGCTTTTTCTGAACTATGGCTGGCCTGTTCAACTCAGCTGTTTTGGCTCAAACTCTTCTCAAGATGACTGATTCAAATTAGCCTCTTTTTCTTCTAACTGAATTGCTCTACTTGAAAAACCCCTACCCAGATCTAGCCAATGGTCAGAACATTCTCCACAGTTGAGTGGAGAGTGGGATATGACTTTCTCACGTACTCTGGTGCCTCACATTTGAGCATGTCCCCTGGAGGGGGAGACCTGGTGGCACTCAGAGGAAGGACAGCAGGTTACCAAGAAGAGACTTGATACCCTATGAGCATATACAGGGGGAGGTAATCCCCCTGAGGAGCAGTCATAGGGGAGGGGAATAAGGGGAAAATGGGAGGGAGGGAAGAATGGGAGGATACAAGGGATGGAATAACCATTGAGATGTAACAATAATAAATTAATTTAAAAAAAAAAGAAAAACATACACACACAAAAAAAGAAAAAACCGCCTCTGAACTTCATGAACTGAACTGCAGTGACTGCACAAACTCAACTGTACTCAACTAAACTGCACCAACCTCAGCTCACCTCTTTCTCTGTATTGCTCTGAAGTAGTTTCTTTTTTCCTGTCTGTTCTTATGAGAGTTGGGCATATCCTATTGGTTATCAAATCTTCCTCTAATTAGTAACTTTGTCTACCCCTTAATTAGATGTCATTGTTTGAAATTAGTGGTGTGTACAAAGGTTGTGTCTATTTTCCAGCAGTCACACAGACCTAGAAGAACTTTGGAGATGATCCTTTGCTTGATTAGCCATGTTGCTGGATTAAAATTCCTCTACAAAGCTCTATAGCAAAGTAAGGCAGGTTGCAAGTGACCCAACAACAGAATTTTGAATTATCCCATTTTTTAAACTCACTAATTGTCCATTCCAACTTGGAAGAAGTATGGGGGAAAATTCTATCACCCCCTTTTCCTTCCAAGAAATGCTCAAAAACCATATTAAGTTAAGCAGACTAGTCTAAAATGCCATAACATACAGTTATTGTGCCATCAACTGTAGCTTCAGCAGATGTTTGAAATTTGAAAACATCTGTACTCACATTTGAAGGTGATATTGTTAGGTGGTATTTCAGAAGACACACTTTTCTATGAAGAAAATCAGCTGAAAAATAAGATTATAAAAGTAACATATTAATGAGCCATGATGTATAAAATAAATATTGGAGATGTTTTAATGACTCGGGTAAAGCTTGATGCAGTGGATGAATGCTATACTACATCAATCTAGAGAGTCAAGACTTCTCTCTGTGGACTCATAAAAACTATTTGGAATCTTTGCTATGCTTCATACTAGCAGTATTATATTCAGGATATTTTTGAAGTCCTTGTTTCCTCTGTGATGAGATAATCACAATTCTGTTGGGACAAAAGCCCAAGAAATAGACTTGAAGCAGGACAGATCTGTTTGGTCCAGTGTCAAGGAGTTTAGTCCATTGCTGTCTGAGCCTGTGGTAAGCAAGAACTGCCTGTCAGAAAACAGGGGAGTAGAGCTGCTGTCTTAACAGCCAGAAAGAGAAAACTTGAATTCATCCTGAAGCCCTCCTCCTGAAAAATACTATGTCATATATCCATCAGTGGATTCATTCATGCCAGGGTCATTAAAAATTATAATTGTCTATCAAAGCCTCACCTCTAAATACTGCTATGCTAGGGATCAAGGACTTGTCAAGAGTGTTTTAGAGAACAAATACAAATCACAAGAGTTGCAAAGACAGAATTTAGTTTAAAAAATTCGGGTTCAGGAGAGTAAGTTTTGGGACATCTATTTCCATGATGTTAAGGAATGATAATGCTTTTTTTTCTCTCTCTCTATTTTCTATTCTCTCTGTCTGTCTTTCTCTTCTCTCTCCACATAATCACACACACTCTCTATACCTCTATTCTTTCTTCAATTCTCTCTATATGTGCACATATATATTGTTGATATAAAATGTAAAAAAAGAGCCAACTAGAGACCCAGAGAGATGACATTCCAGTCTTTAGTCAAGAGTATGAGAGTCATTGTATGAAGTAAAATTTCTTATGATAATTTAACGTCCTTTTGAAGGAAACGGCTTTGTCTTTTTGAGATTCATCTAGGGTGAAGAGAAAAATGTAAACTTTGGATTAAAAACCTGCTAAGGAGTTAAACATTGAGAGCAAAATGAAAAACTAAGCCATGGCATGTCATTGGGAGGATATTTGCAGCTGTAGGATAGGACTCTATGAGAGCACTCTTATTTTTTGAGTTTATTGACATCTGCTAACTGTGGAGGCATATTTAATTCAGCATTTTCCAGGGGGCCTACACGAATACGCCACATATTTATTGCTAAGATTCTTAGACAATCAGTTCACACCAAATATTAAATTTGAGTGTCAAGGCTCAATGACTGTAGAGTTCATCCACTCTACTATTTTTAGATTAGTGTTATCTTAAGAATATTTTTTCTGTATAATAATTTTCAAGTTTCATGTAACCAGGGGATAGCTGCCTAGAGAACAGAGGGTCTATACATTGCTACTGTACAGAACCACATGCTTAATTAACTACACACTATTTATTTACTTATGATATTCAAGTATGTGGTAATCTGTCAAACATCAGTACATTAATGTATTATACTAATTAGTATTTTAACACATTTTATTTAAAATATGGCTACTGTTAAGCATTACTTCTGGTGAGGGTGGTGCTTGTGGAAATTTTACAGTTATTCAGAATGGGATTCTGGGATTCTATGAATATTGGAGTATTCCCTCTTGATTATGATGATGAGGCAGTTAGAGTGGATGAGTAAACGTTGCATGTGTTCCCACTATGGCAGTACAACCTAGAACTGAGGCTAAGTCTTTCAGACATGCTCAGACAAAAAACAGTGGGGGTAGTTGAAAGGTTAGAGAGATGTGGTTAGTGGAACCTAATAGGTGGCACAGATAGAAATTATTATTTTGCCATGGAAAGGTAGCCAATCAGAACTCCTTATTGGAACATATGGATTTCTGGGGTGTTTAACAAGCAGTTTCTAGTTGGGCATGGTGGCGCACGCCTTTAATGCCAGCACTTGGGAGGCAGAGGCAGGTGGGTCCCTGTGAGTTTGAGGCCAGTCTGATCTACAAAGTGAGTCCAGGACAGCCAGGACTGTTGAACAAAGAAACCCTGTCTCAAAGAAACAAAAAAGAAAAAGAAATAGTTTCTTTGATAAAGCATGGATTCTGTAAATCTAAATAAGGCATAATTTATCTTGTTTCATACAGTGATGTAAGGGGTTATTTGATTTTCTTTTGTTGGTAGGGGAAGCAGTAAGTAGTAATACTCCTATCTTTCAGAAAAGGATTATTTAATTAACTGTATTAATAAACAATTTACTGTATAGGTATACTTTAGTTTTAATCTAAAATAGTTTATTTTATAATGGCAACAATACAGCAATATGGGCACTGTATTCATTACAGATGATGATATGTCAAAATTTAAGAAAATAGAAATGCAGAGAGTCCTGAGTAGTGTGCTACAGAGAAGAACTTAGTAAGAAATGGCAAGAATATTCTCCAATTAATATAGATTTCATAAAAAAACTCTAAACACCCTGTCCACATCAAGATTGGTTGATTCTGCTGTTTATGGACTTATGTGTTCTGGAATGTGCCTCACTGTTGGGAGAAAATGAAATGGAAATGGACTGCAAGAGGGGGTTGACTATCAGTTAGATTTGCTTCTTTCCTACATTTTTCCAGTGATGGAGTAAAAGTGACCATCATCTTTCAGGAGCTGTGACAGATGGAGGGAGCTAGTGCCACTTCATTAGTCATAGTTGGGTGCCATTTGGTTCTCAAAGAATTATGTCAGGCTGAAGAGGAAAAACTCAAGCTACACAATGTTCTGTGAATCCCTTGTTGAGTTTGTGATTTTTTCCTGAGATAATAAAGTTTGAAGTGAAAAAGTAATTTTGTGCAGTTGCTTGGCTGTGACATCATGTGCTCATTATGTATAAGAGTAATTTTTGACTTCATAATGTCTATTATGGTACTTTTTAAGTTAGAACTGAAAGCACAGTAGCAAATAGGTTAATTCATTCAGGTAGGTTCTTGTCAAAAGACAAAGAGCCCGACATTCCTGACTCCAATTTATGTTATCATTAGGATACAGCCTCTTTAGAGGAACACAATTTTGGAAAGTCATTTTCAAGACAGAATGGTTTGTTCTCATTAAATAATAAACTTTGTCAGGCACCTTTAAGGACATTCTCTCCCATAGACAAGGGAGACAGGACAAAAAGGAGAAAATCTACTTCATGTTGCAAATGTGCTTTGGTCCTTGCTTCATTGAGGTTGCATTTAGCTTTTCTAATCTAATATAATGTTTGATGAGTTCTGGCCAATTACATGCTTCCTATATTACATAGTACCCTATAAAACCTGGGAACAGCTTATTTACACATCCAAGCCCCCATGTTGAATAATTTAAGCCACGCCCAAAAGATTCACTGGTTGGAATGAGCCAGTGGTAATTGTCTCTTGCTTAGTATCTTTGGTTCAGAAAAATGCAGCACAACATGTGTTGAAAATACAGTGCTGATTTAAAAGGGCTCCTGGTGCCTCTGGCGTCACATGGGTAGGTGATGGTCACTAGTTTTTCTAGTCCTAATGGACTGTGCTGCTACCATTCTTTTCTCAGACTATCTTAGTATGTTTTAAAACAAAGAGGAAATTTGGTTGTGTATTGTCAGGTTTTTCTGCTTAGTTTTCTCTTTCTCCAAATTTCCTTAAATTATACATGTACTTCCTGAAGGAGTATTTAATTATATGTTTATGTTTTTACTGCTAGGATGCATCCAATACTGATTCTTTCTTTTCAAAGAAAAACAAGCTTGGGCAGCAAAACCTTCATTTATAGCTGCTCAAAGAGCCATTAAATACTTTAATGGTATACAAGTTATATGAAAATTCCTTGAGAATTTAATATTATATTTAGAAACTCTTATTCTAACATGAAATTCTTGAACACAAAGACAAATCAGAAAAAAACATAATCACATCATGTACCTAGAATACCATGCTCCCCCCCACACACACACACACCACACACACACAGCGGTGCATGTACATACCCAAAGGAATACGTAGACCCACACTTTGTATGCTTGATATGGTAGCTAAGACTTAAAAATTGGGCTACAGCAAGGGCTTAACAGGCAAAAGTGTCTTCTACCTAGCCTGACAACTTGAGTTCTATCCTTGAAAACATCTTGGTCTCCCACCAAGATAAAAGAATAAATTTGAAAAAAAAATGAAAATTAGAAAATCACCTCTATTTATTCAGGGCATCCCTTTCCTCAAAATTATTTCCAATACAATACAAGAAATGATCTTTTAAGGTTAAAGGCTTTTTAAAATGAGATGTTATCCAGGGCTTAATTATGGAAACAGGACGGAGGTTACTAGAGAAAGAGTGGGAGGAGGGAAAAATTACATTAGCTTTGCTTGAAAAAGCCATAAAAAATTGTATTGCTATATACTTACTTAGAATTACATATAATACACAAAAGCATGTATGTGTACACATATGAATAGTTTCAATGAGGTTATGTTACATGGGGTGATAATGTTTCCCACAAGAGGCACCAGCCTTTCTGATGTGATGCTTCAAACATGTATAAAATAAAGAACCAACGACTGCCACTTTACTAATCCAGCATAATTCTGTGCACCCACAGACAAGTGTAGCATAAGTATTTCACTCACCCCTCATCAAATAAACTTGTCTCTACCATAGCGAGAGACTATTGGGTCTGAAGACAGAGAACAAGTGATTGTAGGGAGCCAAGCCCCAACTGGTTCACCTGCAACATAATCCCTGCATCCAAGGCTCAGGGAATACCATGGAAGAGGATACAGAAAGATCATAAGAGCCAAAGGACAAGACAATATCTGCTGTGAGATTACGTCTCCTAGAAATGACAGGGAAGTTATGCCCATGATATGTCCACTATACAGCTGCCAAAACATGACCCGGGCAAGTACAATACCAGTAGACATACTAACAAGGAAGGGGGGAATCTCATCAGTCCCTAACATAATGAAAAAAAAATACAAGTAACTAATGACTTCTGAATGAGAGAGAGAGAGAGAGAGAGAGAGAGAGAGAGAGAGAGAGAGAGAGAGAGAGAGAGAGTTAGTTTTTCCCAGGGATGAACTCCTTAACTGATTATCCAATATGAAATGGACATACCTGAAATCATATTTATACATATTCATACAAGCAGATTCAGAAGATTGTATTTATATATTTATATATATTGTATATAACATTAACAATGAAAGTAAGTGAGGTCATGGATTTGTGAGGGAGCAAAGCAGGGGCATTGGAAGGGCTGGGGGATGGTAGGTAATATTTCTGAATCTAACTATACTTGTAATTCAAAGAAGTTTTTATTCTTAAATTTAATCCCATTGATCAATTTTGAAGGAATATCCCCTTCAGAATCATTTCTGCTTTATTAAGGGTATCTTGAAACTATCACATTTCTTGCATCTTAAAATTCTATAATAGAGGGATGTCTCACTGGGTGAGAGGAGAATTTTTTTTTGTCCACCTGCTGTGTCTCAGACTTATCTTTTCTTCTTTAACCACCTATGCTGCACTTTAATTCTAAGAAAGCACAAATGAATTCTATGAGCTTTGGGACAACTTTATGAGGAGGCTAATTAATAACATTTAGCTCGTTAAGGTATGTTTTATTTTTTTATTTTTTTATTTTTTGGTAATTTTCTAGACTCTAATTTTCCCAGAATGTCTCAGAAACGTTTCAATTAAGATTCAAAGGTATAATTTAGATCTGGAATCAGCCAAAATTTCATAGGCTACATACTTCACTGAGATACTGCAAAGCTCTAGTTAGATTTTCTCATAATCTTGAAATTACTCTCAGCATTGGAGATTATGAGAAAACATGCTTTTATCTGGACATTGGAAACACAGATATAATGGAATCACAAAGCCTATATTAAAATTAAAATCCAATCTTGTCTAGTATCTGGCATTTGATATTCATTAATTAATACTCATTAAAGGAATACATAGTTTATATAGGTAAGTTATCTGAGTAAAGAAGTTAAATAAACAAGGCTATTTTCAAAATTACACACACACACACATACACACATACACAAAAACACACATACATGTATGTATATATGACTATCTAGGTTCAATTAACATTTGACAGAAACATTTTTGTTTACCTGCTCTAATACTGTTTGGTTCAGATAAATAAAGACTTCCTATCTTTCTATCCTTAGATTCAAATAAAGTGGATCAATGCCAGGGTTCCCTATTTAAATGAATTCAAGCATAAGTATCCTGTGCAGTCTAATCTAATTTGTGTTAAATTCCAATTCCATGTGGAATGGAGAATTATTTACTGACCCTACTTTGTCTTACCTTAAGAATCTGTCTGGGGCCAGGCATGGTGGCACACACCTTTAATCCCAGCACTCGGGAGGGAGAGGCAGGAGGATAGCTGTGAGTTTGAGGCCAGCCTGGTCTACAAAGTGAGTCCAGGACAGCTAAGGCTACACAGAGAAATCCTGTCTCAAAAAACAAAAAACAAAAACAAAACAAAGCAACAACAACCAAAAAAGCCGCCTTGAGGTACCCTTTGAATCAGGGCACTAGGGAGGCAGAGACAGGCAGATCAATGTGACTTCAAGGCCACCATGACCTACGTAGTGAGTTTCAGGCCAATCTGGGTTACATAGTGACACGCTTTCTTAAAACAGAAAAGAAGAACAAAAAAGAGAGAAAGAAAGAAAGAAAGAAACAAACACACAAACAAAAGGAAAGATCTGTCTTTGGAAGGGGTGTTTGCTTTACTCATTATTTATATTATTTCTGTTATTGCCTTTCATCTAGGTATCTTCCCATCTTTGATGGAACAATGATAAATATAAGATACTTTTATTCTCCCATTAAAAAATGTTGTTTGTCGCGTCCTCCTGCCGGCAGGAACGACGCAGACACCAGGATTCTTCTCAATCACGCTTTACTGGGAGCATCCTTTGAAGCTGAAGCGAAAGACCCCAACTGCCTGCGAGCACACCGTTTAAATACTGTCTGGATGTGGCGTGTCAATGTCTCATTGGTTACATTCGGATGTCTTATTAGCATGCCCGCAGATGAGAGGCTGTGTTGGAGTACTTCATTTGCATACCCCTGTCGGGAGGGGTGCATTGAGAGGGCTTATGTCTGCGCATGTGCAGGAGCTGTGGCAACTGTAACAGTTGCCACCAAGTGGTAACGGTCGCTGCCAGTATCGGGTGTGGCCGCGCCTTACAGTTGTTAGCCCTCTTGTATGAATCTAGATATGTTCTAGTACTGATGTGACCTTTGAGCAAGTTGTGGCCACATCCTAAAGAGGGCTGTCATTTCTGTTTTGTCTGTTTGTTTGTTTGTTTGTTTGTTTTTTGATGGGACACTTGATGGGACTAGAAAAACTAGGTAATATAAGGAAAATGGCCCAGTGTTCTACATCCTTGTGGAGCTTCAAGGGAATTCTAGCTGTAGTTCATAAAGTATCCAGAACCTGGACAGTAGTAGGGCATGACTTTAATCCCAGCACTTGGGGGGCAGAAGAGCTCGAGGACTGCCTGGTGTATAAAGTGAGTCCTGGATAGCCAAGGCTACACAGATAAACCTTGTCTCAAAAACCCAAATAATAATAATAATAATAATAATAATAATAATAATAATAATAATAATAAAAACAATAAAGCACCCAGAGTGAAATCAGCAAACTGTGGTCACAGGATGAATCAGTTATTCCTTTAAGTCCCTATGTTCCCAATGGTTGCATATAACCATTAAAGAGCAGCCATGTTATCCATTGCTGCTTCATGGTATTGAGGCTTCAGAAGATCAAAAAGGAAAAAAAAATCCTACCCCTAAGTGCTATGGGAGAGTATCCTGTCTTAGATCATTAAAATGTGAGTCCCTCGATGTCTCCATTTGTGACTATCTACTGTTTCCCATCGTGTCTTGTTTGATTCCAGGGGGGGAAATCATGGCTATGCCATATGAAATTTTCTATGGTTGAAATCTCTGAGGCCAGCATGCCAGCAACCACACTGTCTACAGAGTCCACTCAAGCTCTGGAGGTCCACCCATATTTGCCTTGCTTAAGAGTTCAAATTAGGCAAATTATCAGATGTTCTTTTCCCTATCCTGTTTTCTCTGGGTCTCATTCTTTCCTGTCTATATGAGAAAGAAGAAAGAAATCATGTGGACATACAAATTGAACTGAACCTGAGATACTGTTCTCACTTTCTTGGTTGCCATTTTTGTTTTCTCGGAGCGGTTTCCTTCAAAATGGTGTTTAGCTTATTTTCTCTGCTTGTTAAGGACAAGCAGGACAGAGCAGCAGGCTCTTGACTTACCAAGTGTAGAACAATGAACCACATCCTAGTCATCTTTATGGGCTGTGTGTTAAGCATGATCATTTGGATGACGTGGAGGGCAGCAGAGCGGTTCTAGTACTGATTCGGTCCTATGGGGACACTGGACAACCCCTAATGCAGACAAATTCTAGTGTCTTTGGCTCTGTACCTGGGAGAAGCCCTGGGCTGGAGATCTAGCATGGAGATAAATCCTTTGTTCATTGAGCCCAAAGCCCTGGATTCAATCACCAGCACCATGGGGGAAAAAGATGAAAAAGAGAGTGGAGAAAACAGGAAACATTGACGTTACTCCCGTTGTACCTGTGCCAGGACTTCTCTTCTTTGGTCCATTTATGTACTTTTCTACCTATGAGAGCAAACCATGATAGCTGAAGAAAACTTTATACGAAGAACTAAACCTCACCAACACCTATAGACACCTCTCTGTCTGTCTGTCTGTCTGTCTGTCTGTCTGTCTGTCTGTCTCTCTCTAAGACTACAGTTTCCCCTCCCTCTACTCCTTCCAGTCCCTCCCCCACTTTCCTTTTCCCCATATCCATTCCTCCCATGTTTCCTAAATCAAAACAGAAAAGGTAGCCTTCCAGGGATATCAACCCATCATAGAATAACAAGTTACAATGAAACTAGGCACAAAGACCCTCATACTTAGGCTGGACAAGACAAGCCAGCAGCAGGAAAAGGGTTCCAAGACCATTGCTTAGAGCATTGCATGGGCTCTGGTTTCATGGTGGTCTCAACACCTCCGGCTCCTACAATCCTTACTCCGCTTCTCCTTGGAGTTCCCCTGGTTACCCTCCTTAACCAGGGACAGTCCTCTTATGTATGACTTGAATTGTTTCTCATTTCCTCCATGTTAATCTAGTTTCAGTCCTTGCTGTGTGTATTTTTTGACCATTTCTCTTTATCATTAACATTGTGTCATTTCCTTTTCTCTGGATATGTTAATACCGAAGGCTTATGCTCTTATGTTAGGGGGATTCTCTATTAGACAAATATTTGTTAATACCTACCATGTGATCCTGGCTTATTGAATACCTAGAAAAATGGTTCCCAGTTTGATCTTAGCCAGACATGATTTTCCACTGCTTCTCAATTTGCTGTAAGAATATAAGACTGTACTCCTTTTGTTATTATAATAACCATAATCCTCCGTGCCTGCAGTGCACTATATGTACTATAAAACTCAGAGAAATAGGCCCTGGTGGGAAGATTGCTCAAGCGATGTAACATACACCAAACCTGACAGCTAGTCAATATTTTGGCAGGAGGCAGTGAGAAAAATGTCAATGTTCTCAATTTCTGCTTTGACTAGGAGAAATATCTGCAGCTGCCGAGCAGAAAAGAATTTAGAGACTAGTGATTATAATGCAAATAGAGAGGATCTGGTAATAATTGTTTCACGAAAGAAAAGGAATGGGAGAAGATATAGAAAATTATGGATTACCTTTTCACTCTTCATTTGGCCATGGAGTAAAGTTTGTGCTTCTAGGACATAGCATTGTTGGGAAGAGTGATAGTGGCAGTTGTAGCAGGTAACATTGTCTGAAAATGTGATGTGATTATTGTTTGCACGGATAACTGACTGGCCTGGAGCCAAAGAATGCCAGGTGTGCTGGTGAAACAAGGGATTCTCACGGCATTGCGGGAGCCTCTTACAATGGAACAATATGCCCAGAGAAAGTTCATGGAGAAGCCACATCTGATCTACATATGAAAAACTAGGAAAAGGCCACTATATGTGGAAGGAAACAGTTTGCAGGGACACGTCATAAAGTATTGCCATGTGAAATTGGTTGATAATGTGCAACCCTGTGCTCTCAGACAGGAAAACAGGAACATAAGGTTGGCACTCCAACTCAGCCAACTTCGGTGTTTTGCTTTCTCTCTGTTATTTACACTCGCCTCCATTTTTTCAAAATGACGACTGTAGAGTGTGGAAGAGATGCCGGTGATAGCAACTTATCAGGAAAGTAATTGAAGTAGGAATCTTGGAAGATGCTAGAGAAATATCAGAGCTGACTCGCTGCTTTAAATCAGGAATATGTAACTTGAATCAAACACACTACAACCTGATATGTAATACAGAATGAAGGTGTTACGGGCAATGTACTTGTTTAATTGTAAAAAAAAACAAAAACAAAAACAAAAAAACAAAAAAAAACTTATGGAAGCTAATTAAGTTAGACTTGATTTTTTTTTGGTAGAAAAAAAGTGATTATTTGAGATTTCAAAGGAAAAAGACTTAACATTTAACATTTCAAGTAATGAAAAGTTAAAATTTTCTTTTGAAATTCTGAGAGGATTAATGCTTTACTTTTTATGAGAGAATTCCATTTGGGGGAGAATTTAGTTCCTCAGCAAGTGAAAAGTCTTGAACTGACAATTGGCTCTCTCTATTTTCCTAAGCTTGTGCATTAGTCAGGAAATGAGTAACTGGTGCTGAGCCTACAGGGGATATCTATCCAATGGCAGCTGTCTTTGGCACTCAAGAAGGTCTGTCAAGATGTGTGTGTTATATGTCTACATTATAGTAATTTTGGCATCTCATAACTATATAGTTTTGTCACTAAACACTTTCCCTACATCCAGTAGAATATTGAGATATAGATTAGGGACAGTAAGGTCTGATTTAAGCTCCTAAGATTTTATTTGTTCTCAAGTCTCTGATGGAGTTGAAAACTGGGTAGTTTAGTTTTATAATTAAACTTAGTTGTTTAGGGGTTATGATGTTTTTAGGTATAGATAGATGCTTTAAGTTGGTAATGAGAGATATTGAGATATGATACTGATTTACATTCAGATGCACCAAGATAGGAAAGATGTTTTCTTCAAGGCTGCCAAATACAAATATCCAAAGCACAACGAATGGAACATTTATTGAATTCATGATTGTTTCATGGTTCTTTCTGTAGGTAGATTATTATATATGTGTGTAATAATATAAATGTATATGTAAAAAATTTAATAAAAAAAGAAAAAATTATTTTGTGGAAGGCTCTATGATCTCATTACTATCTGTGGTGTGTCACAGTTTATATTATTATCTGGAAAGTTAAATTGAAGCCCCAGTATAAGTGCCTCTCCTCTCCAGCCTATGAAAATGGTTGGTTGTTTTGTTTTTCCTTACTGAAGACTCAAGCTCAGTTATAGAATTGCTTACATCTTCCGGGAAAAACAAAACAAACAGAAACAAACAAACAAAACACATCTTCAAAGAGCTCTATCTTGTCATTAAAAAATAACAAATATCAAACTTCCTTTTCAAATGAGCTCTCACTTCTTACAGTGACATATTTTGCATTATGAATGCTAAATTCATCGTGAGGGAACGAGAGTGATTGGCCCTTAGCTTCTAAAAATGTTTCGGTTTGAAGTAACAGTTCAGTACTGTAATCTGTGAAGCCAAAGCGTAGAAAACACATATAACCAGGACACATAGAAAGCATATATAACAAGAAGAGTACGGCCTCACCAGATGTAGAGATTTAGATATTTGGTGAGAGTGCCCGCCTACAGATAAACTACATCACCCATGTTTATTCTTTAAGGTAAGCTGCCTTTTATAGCGAGAGTGCTTGGCTCCTTAGGAAGACAGATGGGTGACCTGCAGTCACACATAGATTAGTGACAGCTTGTGGTCTGAAGACAAGCCCAGGCTGTGGCTGTCAGTACTTTTCACTCTTGGTGATGCTTTTGCTTTGTAATCCAGACAATATAATGTTCTACAAATTGAAGTACTCCATCTTCAGTTGTCACAGGCCAGTGGGCTCTGTTGACCTTGGGCACTTCCGAACACCCAGCATCTGTGCAATAGTCACACCCAAGCTCAGTTTTCCTTGCCACTTTTCTGTCATTTGGGTGGAAACCGACTTACATATTCCTGTCAGGGGCAGTGAATCCTAAGACCAAAAGAGATATTGCTCATTTTTTAATAGAATGGATGAAATATTGCTAATTTTTGTCTTATCAATATAATTGTTTGAAAGATATTTCCCCAAATGAAAGGAGAACGAGGGGTAATGTCCAAATGGATATTTTTTTTTAGATGGGCTTTAAATGTGTTGCACAGAAATGATACCTGCTTAAGAGTGCTGGGAGAAAGTATGCTAATAAACTTAGTGGACACTCAGACTTCACAGGGCAAGTTTCAAACTCTGGTAAGGATAAAAATAAAGCTATAGAGAACTAAGTGAGTTTTAAACTTCAAGACAAGAAAGTCATCATTGTCATTATTATCCAGTTATTTGATATTATGATAGCAATGAGGTCTATAAAATGTCACCCTACAAATGACATCTACAAAATGTCATCTAAATTTTTCTTCCAAATCCTTGACTGGGTTTTCTTGCCATTTAGCTCCAGATTTTCTCAAATTATTTTTCTCCCCTTGAAACACCAGATTTTCCCACTTATTAAAATCCTACTTTAAGACTGTCAATGGTTATGACTTTTTAAACACATTTCTCAACAATACTTTGCATAATAACTAATTATTTGTAAGGTTCTGAATGTCAGTTTACATCAGTTTACTAAGTTTTAAGTTTGATCTATTATCCAACCCAGTAGTTTCTGACAGGAAAACTTTTTTTAATGTATAATATTATTTATCAAGATGTACATTTACACTTAAAATCCAATCTGACATTCATAATATAAACCTTTATAAATCCCAGTAGTTGCTCAAAATACAACACTGGATTTGAAAAAAATACTAAATCATATTTACAACTTTTTTTATAAGGTACAACTATATACTTATCTTATGTATAATATTTTATTCAGCTAAGTTTCATAGTCAGAATACTGAGGTCCAGGACTCAGAATGTTCTTAATATTTAGCATGTATTTGTTTCTCTCCTTCCATCATGTGGTTCAGGTAAGCAAACGCTGGTATCAAGGCTTATCAGCAAGCCTTCTTTGTCTTCGTATGTTGAACCATCTTACTGACTTTTTAAAGTATTTGAAAATAAAGATATTGATGGGCAGATAAATTGGGGGAAAATTTCTTCATTGTCAATAATAGGAGTGATTTTAATAAATGTATTCCCTAAATACTTGTGTAAAATCAGCACGAATGCCAACATAGCATGGGGTTTGTGCTGAAGATTTGGTGAGAGGGGCTTTGGTTGAACAGCTCTTGCCTTTCATACAACTTCTGATACCTCTATACTACAGAATTCTTTATATGTTCCTCATTATTTCAAAATAGACTTAGGGTTAGTGATTGCGTACTCTCACTCATGCTATTTATGCTTATCTTTGTCACTTGTTCTTGATTTGTCAAATCTATTGACTTTTTTCAATGGTCACCTCATGGGTTTGTTTTTTTCCCTAAAACAAATTTTCTTGATTTTGTTGCTTATTTCTTCAAACATGCCTGTTTTGAATAAATTTTTAGGTTGCAGAATATATAACACAGATCAGATTCAGCTTACTGCTCATGCGGATGGAGCATGGAAGCTATCAATGATTTTTCCACATAAAAATTGTTGGTTGAATTTTTTTCAGCACTTCAGTTTTATATTTATTAATGTAAAATTCCTCAAGTGTATTTGAGTGTGATCTTTATGATAGAACATTCTTTTCAATCTTTCCATTTTGAAAAGAGCTAGAGACAATTCTATACGCTTGTGGATGTATTCCAGTGCCAGCAGAGGCCAGAAGAGAGCTCCATTCCCCTCCCCCCCCATTCCCCCCCCCCCCCCCGCCAGGCTGCATTTACCTGTGTGGGGCTGGATTCCCACCCATCTCTCCAGACCATTCAGGGTTTGCATTTTCCTCTTTGATAATTTGCCTTCATGGTCACTTCTTATCACTTGCCACTCCTTATCTATAGCACTGATAAACTCTACCAAAGAGACTTAACAAGTTGTTTGTCTGCATTATTGCTATTTTAAATATAATATATTGTCAATTCTTTGAAAAGTTAATGAAATGTAGCTTGGTGAAACTTGGCACTGTATTTAGCTACGTATGGTTTATGAGAGGAATGTTATCTTCTGTGTGAGGTAACTACAATTAATCTCTTCTATATGAATGCATATGTTTAAGAAACCCATAAAATAGTTTTCCAAATGACCTTTTCAAATATCTATTGTTTTAGCTACATCTACTCCACTTCCTTCCCTGACCACATTTCATTCTTTGTTTCACTTTTGTTTATTTTTTAACATTCTTTTGTGGAGTTAAGATGTAAAGAAGTAAATTTAAACTTAATATTCTGTGTATTTACTTAAATATTTTAAAAATTAATGAAAACCACTATGGCAATAATTAAAATAAAATACTTGGTATGTTTATTAACTCTATTTTATTTAATAACCTGCATATTTGACTCTGTTTCATTTATCTGTTTCTCTCTCTCTCTCTCTCTCTCTCTCTCTCTCTCTCTCTGTGTGTGTGTGTGTGTGTGTGTGTCTGCTAATACAATAGGGAAATTTTGAGACCCAAAACCAAGACCAAGATTTTGATTTTTATGATTAAATGAAGTTTTAAGTCACTAACAATCACATTGCATTGTGATTTGAGTTTATATATATTCCAACAAGGGAAAATAGTCAAATACATTTTTCTTAAGAAAAATAAATAGAATGAGTAAAATTGATGCTCACATTGTTTCTTCTTCTGACACACCAAACCTTTTTAATGGAAATGAAATAAGAACAGGACAATAAAATAAAAGAACAGAGGGGCTCTCTCAAGGTAAGTTAAACATTTCCATAGCTTTTACTTGGAGCATTTTAGATTCCCTTTCCCTTTCAGCCCTTCTGATGTTTGTAAGTGACCTCCCCCAATTGCACTGAACAGCTAAATCATTTTACCCTGCAGGTTTTAACTGCCTCTAAAAAGCCTTTAAGACACCATTAGTTGGGTACTGACTATCAATTCTACTTTTAGTATATGTCCTAAGAAACTAACTGAAGTTTTTGCAGTGGTTTATAGCTGAGGATATTGTGAGGATTAATCTTCACAGTCAACCTGACTGAATTTGAAATCACTTAAAGACACACGTATGGGTGTGTCTTTGAAAAAAAGCAAACACTCTGTGATAAAATTTCTATATCATCAGGAGATGACAAATCAGGCTACTGACAAATGTAAATATTCCTGTATATATTTGTAATTTACCTTTTTTACCTCAGTGTTTAAAAATTAAAACTTTTACTTGGATATCGACAAATTTGATTAGTTCTCCTACTGTTAAAAAAGCCATTTAACTGCTATCTTTGTCTTTCTGTTTTAAATTGAAATATTTATTATATATTTAAATGGTTTGTTCATTGTCTGATAATTCATGCCACTTTGCAATCTCATTCCATTTTTCTCTTCAACCCCTTAGCCACACAGCTTCATGAACTCTTTTTAAAAAAACACAAAAGTCATGAAGTCCATTTTATGTTGGCCAACTACTCCTGGGATTGGAACTGCCCTGGAGTGAGGATTATATACCAACTGTCACTTCATTAAAGAAAACTGGCCTTCCTTCACTCAGCAGCAATCAAAGTCATATAGCTCCTTTGTATCCACTCCCCTCCTCCGAGCTATTATTTGTATGACTTGAGTTTATACAAATCTACATATGTACATGCTGTCATGATGTCTATGAGTTTATACATGCAACTGTCTAGGTGTATCTGAAGAACACTGTTTTCCTATAGTCATCGCCACACTTGGGTCTTATAATCTTTCCAATTCTTCTTGCAGGAAGGGAGTGATATTGACTTCCCATCTGAAGCTGATCACTCCACTGCCTCTGATTATTTGTACATTAATTAGTATGAGTTTTGTGTTCATTGCCATGTACTTCACGAAGGTTCTCCGATGAGGGTCTGGTGATGCACGGATCTCCGGGTTTATAAATATGTCCCTAGGGGCCATTCTGTTTCTAGGCACCTCTAGCAGAGCAGTAGTGGGTTTTCCCCTAGGTCCCAGGATGCGCCTAGTCTCTTGCTCTTTCTTCCATTGATAGTGTCAGATATTGGTTGCACCAAACGGAGTACACTTTTAATAAAGTAAAAGGAATGTGCTAATATTCATAATTTTATTGCGCCCGATGGATATCTTGCTACATATGTAGTTATTGTAGTTTTCAGGGTTTATCGATGGATGAGACTGGTAATAAATTTGCTTCTATGGTTGCATGTACAATAACTTCCAATGTTATGAAAGATAGGCAGGAAGGTCAAGGTTCCAGTTGAGTATCAGCTAGATTTCTTCAGGATCTGTGACAATGACATAAGTGTGTGTGTGTGTGTGTGTGTGTGTGTGTGTGTGTGTGTGTGTATGTGTGTGTATGTGTGTATGTGTGTTTCAGCAATACAATCTACTGTCAGATTCTGGAGGGTAAACAACAGCATTTGCTATAGCCAATTTTGCTGGATGTATGAGACCCAGTGGACAATAACTTAAGAGTAGGTAATCCGTTTTCGGTACCTTACTTTTTGGACCATAAAATGTACTCCCCGCCCCAAAGTGGGGAGAAAATTAAGGTGCGCCTTATAGTCCGCCCGATTGCTGTCTAGCAGTCATCAACAAAGAGGTGACTTAACAATGTCTTCAGTGCGCCAGCCAGGGAACACACCCAGGGTTCAGTGTGTCCGCCAGAACAGGAAGAGGCTTGGGCGATATTACGGAAATGTCTTCTCACACAGAGCTTGGTCTCTGCCACCCGCCATTATTGTGCTGATCTAAGCTGCATGCCGATCTTAGCCTGCCGGGTAAGCAGGTGCAAGTCAGCTTGCTCTAGGGAGCGGGGCAGGGGGAGAGCAGTAAAATCTGTAGCAACAAAGAAGCTCTAGCTACCATTTGTCTCTCATTGACTCCAGTGGGGCTACATTTTGTGGTTTCCAGAAAACTAGAGAAGTTCTTGAGTCTCTAAATCTTTCCTCCTGTAACACAGATTAATATTACTATATTTTGTTGTATTTTAATATTTTATTTATACTAGTAAGAATTTGGTTCAGAATATTATTTTTTCTTGTTTTTCTCCTCTAAAAACTGGGTGTGTCTTGTGTTTTGAAAAATATGGTACTTAGAGTTGTACTTGTTATAACATAATATCTAGTTGGGATCCTAAATGCTATTATTCTGAATACTACAATTACCATTCGTCTTTCAAAATATTACTCTTTTTTATGTTAAAATTATGAACCTATTAGTAAATAGATGTAATCTGTATACTTTACATGTTCTCAACGTATTTGTATACATATTTCCCTATAAGCACTTCTAGTAATATGATTAATAGACACATTAAGAAGTTCATAAACAAGAGATGTAAAGTCTACAAAATGTTTAACATGGCCTGGTTACCATTACGGGAAACATTTGCATTTTGATAATCTCCAGTATTATATAACCTGTGATATTTTGGCTTTCTGAAATATAGTCAGTTCTGCCAAGAGAACATTAGAATGTAAATTGGTTAATACTTTATCCCATGCTAATGCGATATGTCAAAAATGAACAGTTTGAACTCATAAGCCTTAACAAAACTCTAATATAGCATAGTAAAAAGCTCAGAATTGTGTCTTTTTTTTTTTTTTTGCTAAGTCTTACTTTTTGATACTATGAAATTTGCCATATATAATTTTAAGATGGTAAGGTTTAAAAAAAAAGGAGTACAAATCTACTATAGAAAGCTGAGACCCATAATAGAGAGAAGGTTGTGAAAATCATAGTCATTACTTATTATGTTCATACATTATTTTTTTTAAAAGTGTGTCTGTGCACGTGCATGTGCATGTGTATGTACGTGCATGCATGCATGTGTGTGCATGTGTGTGTGTGTGTGTGTGTGTGTGTGTGTGTGTGTGTGTGTGTGTGTTGTGGTTTAGAGAGTCGAAGTCCAGCCCTAGGGATGCACCATGACTGGGTCTTGTGATAAAAGAGCTCCCTATTCTTTGCGCCAGCCTTTTCACTAAATTATACTCATGGCGAATGACATCTTCCTGGATGTTCCCATGAAGAAGCCCCTCTGTTTCCTCCTCTCTTTACATTCTCCTAGCAAAGCATGCACAAATCACTTCCTCAGTTTCTTTTCAGCCATTTAGGGAGAAAAGGGGTGACGTACAGGCAGCAGGGTGAGCCCATCCCTTGCCCAGGTGAGAGCAAGAGGTGAGAGGGTCCCCAGGTGTCTGAGAGCACAGTACTTTGTCTCTTCTCTGATGTCCTGGTGTGGTACAAGAAAAGGAATTCCTCTCCCGTGTCCTTCTCTCAACATTCCACAGAAGCATCGCCAGGATCTTCTTACTTTACATCACCAGCTGCTGTTCAGTGAGGAGGAGACAACGGGTCCAGAATCTGAGGTGAGCAGAAGGGACTTGGTCAAAACCTTATTTCCCTAGAATTTCATGTCAGGGTTTTGCTTCTTATTTTTATCTTTGAAATGAAATGTCCTTGTTATGGCATTGGGCCTCCTGAAATTATACTCATGGCAAATGAGAATTTTTCTTATCCAAAATAGAAAATCACTACAGTGCCTGGAAAACTGGGAATGTAGCTTTTGCAGTCTGGAAGCTAGATAGTTTTTGAGGGGAAGAAACAAAAGGAAAAAAAATTTAATTTTACATGAAAAAAAAATGATCAGCTGCTTACTTGTGACTAACTGATAAAAAAAAAAACACATCCTGAGTACCTAATACTTGTTGATAATCTACATTAAAGGGTCATTTTAATAATTTATTCTTCTTTCATACAATAAATCCCAAGCATAACTTTCACTCCCTCAACTACTCCCAACTCCCCTCTACTTCCTCCGTGCCTCTTTCACTCCATGTCAATCTCCCATACCAAAGGAGAAGGCCTCCAAAGGACAAACAAACAAGCAGCAGCAGCAGCAGCAGCAGCAGCAGCAGCAGCAGCAATAAAAATGCAAGGCTACAAGGCATAATCTCTGTTACTGACGTTGAACATAGCACACCAACAAGAAGAAAAAAGTCCCAAGTGTAGGCAAAAGACTCAGAGACACACCTGCTCCCACAGTTAGGAGTCGCACAACAACACCGAGCTAACATCCCACAAAAGCACCAAGCTAACAGCTACACATATATGCAGAAGACCTGGTGGAGGCCCATTTGGGATCCTTGCTTTCTGTTTCACTGTGAGTCCATGCGAGCCTTGACTAGTCGATTCTGTGGGTCATATTCTCCTGCTATTTTTCCATCTCTTCTGACTCCTATAATCTTCCCACGCCCCGCTTCCATGGGATTCCAAGTGCCAAAAGGAGGGACCCTATTTGAGATCTTCAAGTTAGATGCTAAACATGTCTGGCTGTGGATCTCTGTATCTGTTCCACTCTGCTGCCTGAAAAATCCTTAATGATGAGGATTGGACAAGGCACTAATCTACGAGTGCAGCACTAATCTATGAGTATAGCAGATTATCATTAGGAATCATTTCATTGATTTTTTTTTAATGGGGGACACTTGGGGAGTGATGTGGAAATCTAATGTGTGATGCTACTGAGAACTCCTAGTAATAATAGACACAGTCTTAACTGGTCATCTCTTGTAACCAGATAAGTCTTCCAGTGACAGGACTAGGTTGCAATTGATTGAGTTTTTGGATGAGGGGGGTCCAATGGAGAGACCCTTACAACACAAGGTTATTCTAAGATAGTGAATTTCACTCTGCAAACTGACAGTGAGCTCCTTTGCCAAGGACACCATCCATACAATTCACTGAACATGAAGAGATCAAGCTGGTGCCTGCATGAAACTGTCACCCCCTTTTCTAGGCTTTTTGGTGCAGGAATACAGAGAGAGAAACATGGACACCAACTCGATCACAAATCCTTACCCTACAGCCCACCCTGCCCGAAAAATATGCTAGGACAATGATGGTGCAGAACTTACAGCAGTGATCAATATGTGATTTAACTTGAGGCCCACTTCAGAAGAGGGAGCCCATGCTCAACACTGCTGGGAGGTCTGGAAATTAGAGACTTGATAACTCAGAGACCCAGGTTAGACCCAAACAGTACTGATCAAAATAACAAACAATGCAAACAGTAACATTATTCAAGTACCATTTTAACATGATTATCCTCTGTGCTTCTGTGTTCAATTTTCAGGGTTATGAAATCAAATATTGATGGGTCAGTTCTTTCTTTAATATGCATACATTTGGTGACTGCAGTGCTCACTCAGTGACAGGGAGTGAGTTTTGTCCTTGCTGAGGACCTGAATTTGCGTCCCAGCACCTGAGCCTGGTGATTGCCAGCTGTCTGGTGCTCCAGCTCCAGGAGACTCTAACATCTTTGACCTTTGTCAGGTCTGCATTCACATGTACATATTCCATGTCACCATGACCACACATGCACATAATTGAAGATAGTAAAGATAATTTCTTAAAATTGAATAAGTGTTTGGTATTGATGTTATTTTTGTAAGCAAGGCATTGCTTAAAAATTCATAAACAGTATACCAATTAATATCTTATGTACACTGACAGTGCTTAAACATATATAATGAAGTTTGATTCAAAAATATCTATCATTTTTTAAGTATGTGCCAGACATCCAAACAGCAGCAAAAAGCCAGTATCTTGACCTATAGTTGGATGATTTAATAAGGAAAAGATGCAAGATCATGAGCAAATAAAATAAATTACTACAAGCAAACTTTTATCCTAGCATGTCATCATGTGTCAGATGATCAGAGACAAGGAACTTGGTTAAATTATTTTTAACCAAAAAAAAATGAGCTTTTTGAGTAGTGGTAACATACAAATGTTGAAAATAATAATATCCAGATCAAGTACATAAGCACATGCGTGTGTGTGTGTGTGTGTGTGTGTGTGTGTGTGTGTGTCTTATAGAGAAAACAGACATCCAAGACACCCAGAAATGGGGAGAGAATTTAACAGTTGAAAACATTGTTCCTATGATTTAGTGTATAGGGGAAAAAATGAAGAATGTAAATAATAAACAATTAATTGACCATCTGTTTTATGTTTTGGGAAAAAGCAGAGTTTTATCTTATATGCAATAAAATACAAAAAATGCAAATGTAGCAATGAAACAATTTGATGTAAAGTTTTAAAAGTTATTATTAAGGAAACATTATCAGTATCATGATGGGCTGATTAAGGATTTGGGAAGATTAGGGTAGGGAAACAAAGGCAGATTGGCATAAATTCTTTAAGTATGATTTTACCTTTCCTCTCAGAATCCCTTTGTGGCTTTCATTTTTATCTAATAAAGTTGATTCTCTTATCACTTAGTTTTTGCTTTGTCAAGGGAGATTGTCCAATGGTACACACAGAGGTTACTACCAGCCTTCATTAGAGTAATAATTGTGAGGATGGACACCTGCAGATGAAGCTAAGTTTCAGTTGAAAAATAAATCTGATAGAGAGCTTCCCAACCTTCCCAACGCTTCAACCCTTTAATACAGCTCTTCATTTTTGTGATGACCTCCAAACATAAAATTATTTTCTTGCTACTACACAACTGTAATTTTGCTACCATTAAGAACCATAATGTAAAAAAAAAACCATAATGTAAATATCTGATATGAGACAACACAAAGGGTTTTAGACCCCCCCATTTAAGAATTGCTGTTCTAATGCATCAGATATGCAGTTTCACAAAGAGTTGCTATGTAGTTATTACTGTTAATAAGGACAGTGATGCAACTCTGTGAGATATGGGGGAACCAGAAGACACCTGGTTGATATGAATTAAGAGTTCATATGTTAATGTGCATTAAGTCTAAGATTAAAACTTTTAAAGGTTAAATCAAAAATGATATGCATGTATCTATAAGGGTGATGTCAGAGAGGGACCAAGCTGTCGTATATACTCGGAACTGACAGAGGAATGGAACTCTGTACATGTGAGGTTGGTTTATTTCAATTGCTACTATATACAATGAATATCTTTCAGTGATCAAATTTTTGCTATATTGCATAGAATACTGAATAAGAGTAGTAAAGATTTTATTATTATCAGAGATGGATGGGAATATAGAGGAAGAGGCCTGCAGTCGATTTGTGATAAACATAGATATTGAAGCCTCTTCAAAGACAACTTGAGGATCTAAGTCCCAACCAAACTCAGTGGTAGAAAACTTGTTGAGCAAGTGGAAGATCCTGTGTTTGAACCCCTCTGCCTTACAAAAATAATAAAATAATTATTTCTTAGATGAAACTAAGATGATATAAAATAAAGATAAATAACTTTGGTAAGTATGGCCGGGTTGCTAAATGACACAAACAAAAGTTTCCCTTAATTTGGCCATTTGAACCATGCTCTAGAAAATGTTTATGGTTGAAACAGGTGGCCAACCAAGTAGGGCAGGGCACAAAGTGGACATGAAGTAATGGGAAGAAACGTGCAGTGTGGACATCAGGGCTTTTATTTTATTCTGGTTTTAAAGTAAAGGACTGTTGGAAGCAGGGTCGGCAATTTTCAGGGTAAATGTTTTGCTCCCCCTGACTTTAAACTTCACTTAGGAGTGCTAAGTCTACTTTCACGGAAAGACAAGGCAGAGTACAAAGCTGGAGAGCCTCGTTTTAAAGGCAGCCCATTAAACATTTATCTTAACATTTATGGCATTTTTGGAAGCTTTCCAGATAAAGGAAAGGACCTGTTCACATTTCATTATGTTGTGATTATTGTATGGCAATGCTACGGTCAATCAATTGTGTATCTACATTGCTGTGATGTCAACATTCTACTGTGACAGTCTCTAATTATATTAAGGTACATGTTTGTATTTGTTCAACATTTAATGATATTGTACTCATTTATAGAATAGTTTTATTTTTCGATGGCATTTTCAAACAGAATAGTTAAGATTGAGTGTCCTTGATCTATTAAAGGCTTCCTCTGTTTAATGGTAATGCACTGCATTATATTGTCAAGACCGAGTTGAATGCGTGCCCCAATCAATAGTCTTCCCTATCTTGGTAGGTACAGGGAGCCGCCATCCTACTGTAACCTTGTCGCAGCCTCTGAAGTGGTCCTGCTTCATTTAGATAGACCTGTTTACTGAAGGGCATGTTTCTCTTTTTTTCCAGTTAAAGCAATGTATAAGTTGGGATAACCATTAAGTATCTAAGTTTATATTTTATTTGGCTTAGAGTGTATATATGATTACCATGATAGACAGAAAAATAAATATTTTTTTCAGCTGAGAGTACAGAGAGTTAGAAAATTTAGTAAAAATATAAAATATTGTGTTGAAGTTGGACCTATCTCAGATACCTTAAGAATTCTGATATCCACATTATCCTCTTGACTAAAGAGCTGAAAATTGTGTATGACTTTTTTTTTAATAAGACAAAATCCTTGACATTGTAGGTGTTAAGATAACTGAGCATTGCTTTGCCCAAAGACCTTAAGAATGCATTTTTAAGAATTGTTGATCAAAATATTAACATTATGTCTGCAGGTAAGGAGAGCTATAGGGAGCAGTAAATCTTAGTGTCCCCCTTTATTTTCATACTTAAAGTAAGATTGCATGTGAATTTTTTATTTTCAACTTGTCTCATAAGATGACAAATATATAAAATGCAAAACTATATATCTACTCTGCCTTCTAAATTCATTTGTGTGATATTCTTTGCAGTTGGAGTTTAGACGGAAAGAAATGGCTTCATTAGAGCACTAAGAGTCTATGCTTGCTCAACAATGTGAAATGATCTCACACAATAAGGAAGGGTTTGTTTTTACACAACACACACACACACACACACACACACACTCACACACACACACACAATCACATGCACACTGATAACACCAAGGGGTAAAATTCAATAATAACAAGTCACAGAGCAGGTATATCCATTGGAAAGGCATGGCACACATGCAGACATAGCTCTAACAACCCAAAGCAGATGCCAAATAACTTCTTTTGACTTGAAAGGAAAAATGATGCATAAAGCTGTGAGAGTCCTCCTTCATTTAGAGTGAGTATATGAATAATGTGTAGACTCCAATTGCACAGGAGAAATGATGGGCATTGCAGGCAAATGAAGACGGAAATAAAATAACATTACTGAAAACACCCCTTGAGAGGCAACTGGCATATGCTTGTAGAGAAAGTCATGAGAAAAATACCATTACAGAGGTCTTCAATTATGTCAGGCAGAAGCTCCACCTGAAGTCAGACACCAACTTTTCTTTAAAGGAGTTTTAGGATCACAGATTCCCTACCTTATCCTTAAGATTAAGTGACCACTCAGTAGCCTCATCAAACTTAACCCTGATATGACCAGAACATCCCCTTTTCAGGAATGACAATAATTTAGTTAGCTTACTTATGGACTATGGTTTTGTTGCTCTTGTTGCTTATTTTCTATGGAGCTCAATGTTTTTTGGGAGAAAAAGCATGTCCCACAAAAGCCTTCACTTACCAGGAAACTGAGACAGAGGGGAGGACATTCTATTGGGACTCTAGATGAGAGAAGCATGGGAGAATGGCAAAGTAGAAGGATCCAGAGGGTCCTAGAAACCTACAAATAGAACATTATGATAGGCAGATTTGGGCCCAGGTGTCCCGCTCAAACTAAGGCACCAGCCAAGGACAATACAGGCCATAAAACTTTAAACCCCTACCCAGATCTAGCCAATGGACAGAACACTCTCCATAGTAGAGTGGAGAGTGGGATATTACTTTCTCACATACTCTGGTGCCTCACCTTTGACCATGTCCCCTGGAGGGGGAGACCTGGTGGCACTCAGAAGAAGGACAGCAGGTTACCAAGAAGAGACTTGATACCCTATGAACATATACAGGGGGAGGTAATCCCCCTCAGGAACAGTCATAGGGGAGGGGAATAAGGGGAAAATGGGAGGGAGGGAAGAATGGGAGGAGACAAGGGATGGGATAACCATTGAGATGTAACAAGAATAAATTAATTAAAAAAGGGAAAAAAAAAGAAAGACTAATCATATTCTCTAAAATCTAGATGATACTTTAATTTAAATTTTTGAAACTGTGCAAAACAGTGGAGGACTGTAGACTCTTTTTATGTCCATGGTTACCTAACAACCACACAGGAGTTCATCACCTGTAGCTGCATTCACAGTTGGACCTCTGTGCTATGTGTTTGAGAAGTCATAAGCTTGTTTATACCAGCTTATTTTACACCAATGGTACATTCACGTGCTTAATCACTATAGCCTATCTATGAATGCATGTAAAGATCACATCACCTGCATTTCTCTTTATGTTGAACTCTTAATGATCCGACCAGATGGGCATCTGCTTACTTTCTTAATACGGATGCTCTAGAGTTTACTACACTGAGATTTTTAAAAATACCATTTGTGATGGATTCCTTAATGAACAGCAGCAGGGGATCCCAGAGTTCAGCCAGGTAATTAGTGATACAGGGTCTGGCTAGTGTTAGGTTGAAAATAATTGATTTATGTTATATTGCCACAATATCACATGCTTTTATGCAGGTATTTGATAATTTTATTGCAAAGAGTTTTTAAAATAAAAATCACTCTCTGCATTGTATCTGCTTCCAAAGAAAATAAAAAAGGTAGGTGCTTGTATTATTTGCATGTAAAAGACTGTTCTTAAAAATGTTTTGTCTTCTTCCATAGACTTATTAAATTTTTCTTGACAGGTAAGTGTTATAAAATTATTATATAGACCAGGGTCAGAGAATCTGCATTAATTTTGACATTTTTCTAGATACATATTTTTGGCAAGTAATTTTAATTAGTTTGTTTTGTTTTCTTTTTTGGTTTGAAGCATGCAGCTGATCTCTAATCTATGTGATAATTTATAAAATTCCATGAATAAAGTTTATATTACCATTCCTTTTCTTCTATAGTATTTCCAGTAACTCCAATGATGAAACAATATCTTCATCCCATTACTTTCTCCCATTTCAATGTATAACACTGAATCATATTTAATACTATATGTGATTTAAAGCATGTTCTAATATAGTTTTCTTGATATGTTTCTGTTATTATTCTTAATTGTAACCAATAGGCTCTACCAATATTTATTATCGCTCATAAGCATTTGAATACTTGTCACCTTTGACTTTTACATTTGTGTTACTGCACACAGAACACCTGCATTTCAAAGTGTTTGTAGTTACTTTATGGTAGGAGCAATTATAATAGAAGGAGTAAGTAGATAGCACATCTTCTTTCTCATTATTTACTCCAACTATAATCAACTGCACCTTTGATGAAGAAACAAATGGTATGCTTGTTAATGTTGGCCATGCACAACTTGGAGCGCAAGGGATTCATTGCTGAAGAACATCTAGGAATTAGGCAGGGCATATAATAGGAAAGAAAAAAGGCAAATCTGTCAAAACAACACAATCAACGTGACAAAATTGTCGCATATGGGTATTTCTTTAATCTCTAGTGATAAAGAGTAAGACAGTAGGAACCACAGTGTGTTAACATAAGTGGACTATTCTTATCTCATATAGGGATTATATAACAATGAGTTCGAGGCCAGCCTGGCCTACAAAGTGAGTCCAGGGCAGTCAAGACTACACAGAAAAACCCTGTCTCAAAAAACCAAAAAAAAAAAAAAAAAAAAAAAGTCAAATTTGGAGAAATTCACTTATTAATAATAATTTTCTTCACCCTCTCCCATTTCTATTTGTTTTTGAGATTCTTATGTAATGTTTCTTGATCATATTTACAGCCTATATCCCACTTCTCCCAGGTCTATCTTTCCCTGCTGGCTCCCCATCCAACTTTGTATCTTCTTATAGGTTTTTAAACCTGTCAGTTATAGTTGGTGTTGCTCATATACTTTGGCTTGTGTGAACTTCCACTGGAAGATGGTCAGCTCACCATGGGCCACAGCACTAAGGAAAAAGGACTTTCCTTCTGTCAGCAGCTTTGTCAACAGTCAACCTTCAGCTAGGAGTGAGGCTAATGCTTACTCTCCTTTTTTTCTTCCCTCCATGTTGGGATTTTGTCTGGCTTGAGCACCACACAGGTCTCCTGCATTCTGTCTCAACTTCTGTGAATTCTTTAGATTAGTAAAGATAGAGCTAGCTACATTTGGACGTACATTCGGAGCAAAAAGAGAAGTTCCTAACTTAGGCTGTCTTTCGCAACCATCTGTAAAGATTTCTAAAATAAATATGGAAAAGCTCTTCCCTAAGAGATACTGTTAGTAGGCTCATAGTATATAGCAAATAGGTGAATTGTCTATGTGCTAATTCACACACTGTACCACAGGTCTAGTCAGATGGCAGGTTTCCAAGCCACCCAGACAAACACAGCTAACTACTTTCTCCTACAGCGATATGAATATTGAGAGATCTCAATGACTTTTGTGGATTGTAAATTTCAGTGCACTCATCTTCACCATAGTTCTCTTTTATACTGATAGGATGAGGTCTAATGACTTTAAATAATTTCTCCCTGAGTGGTATATGAAGGAAACAGCTCCCTTGGTTTCAAAGACCCTTGGCTTACTTTCAGCATTACACTGTATCACCAAAAAGAGATAGTGACACATGAGGGGGATGATGCAGGGAGGTGTAGCTCTGAGACAGGCAGCTGATGGAAGGGTGGGAACTCAGGAGTCAATGGAATGGTGGTCTCCTAACGGTCATCCTGAGCTCCTGTTAAGGCACATACCTCTCGTGAGACCTATGTGATGAGGAAGGGTTCGAGAATTCCTCCTTGAAAAAGACAATTTCGCCTCGTATTTGTGATAGAGAGTTCTCTAGGCGGGCAAAGAATATTTGTTTGTGAATTTATTTGTTTTTTAAACTTACAATGGGATAGTTTTCCTTATTGCATTCAGTAAGATTTCGTGTATGTATTTTCATGTATGTATGTATGTATGTATGTATGTATGTATGTATGATGTGTATGTGTATCTTTATGTCATGGGTTTGTATCTGCCCACAAGAATTAGAAGAAGACTCCCGATTTGGATCTAGGATGCAAGCAGTTTTGAAACACTGGTCATGGGTCAGCTGGGAACTGAACTCCTGCCCTTTGGAAGAGCAAGTGTTCCTAACCAACGAGCCATCTTTCCAACCCTCTCTTCAGGCATTTTGATGCATCTTTATCTTTGCTTAGTTCTCTCTCCCTCATTCTTCTTCATCATCTCCTTGTCCAACTCACCCCTGATGCATCCTATTGCCCCCTTACAGACACTTATAGTTTCACATATATTATATTTTGTCCCTCCATATTTTCTAATGAGCTGCTTTCTATGCCCTCTATGAACATCCGTCCCCACCCAAATACATGTACACACATACAAAAATACATACATGTATACACACTATACAAATTAGAAGCTAGGGCGTACATAGGGGAGAAAACATTTGGTATTTGTCTTTCCTGAGCCTTCATTTCCTCACATAATTCTCTAGTATACAGTGGCATTTAGCCTTACAAATGGTGATTTCGTTGTCTTTACAACGTAATGAAACTGCACTGTGTATAGTTTCCTCATTATCTATATATCTTTTGATGGGAATCTAAGCTATTTCCATTCCCCTGCTTCAGTGAAAATAATGGCAATAAGCATGGGTGTGCAAGTATGCCTGAAGTGCTGTGTGGAGTCCTACAGGTATATGCTCAGGAGTGGTCTAGGCCGGTCATTTGGTGTTTCTAGTTTTAATAATTAGAGAAGTCTATATACTAAGTTCCAGCATGGCTACACCACATTTTGCTCTCACCAGCAGTAAATGGGGGTATCCTTTGTAACTGTAATTTATCTTTTTGATGGGAAAAAGGGCATTTTATTTTATTTATTTTATTTTTTAAATATTTTATTTATTTATTTGTATTACTTCTCAATTGTTAGCCCATCCCTTGTATCCTTTCATTCCTCCCTCCCTCCCGCTTCCCCCCTACTCCCCTCCCCTATGTCTGTGACTGAGGGGGACTTTCTCCCCTTGTATATGCTCAGAGGGTGTCAAGTCTCTTCTTGGTGACCTGTTATCCTTCCTCTGAGTGCCACCAGGCCTCCCCATCAAGGGGACGTGGTAAAAAATGGGGCACCAGAGGTTGTATGAAAGTCAGACCTCACTTTCCACTCACTCAGCAGTGGAGAATGTCCTGTCCATCGGCTAGGTCTGAGTAGGGGTTCAAAGATTACTGCCTATATTTTCCTTGGCTGGTGCCATAGTTTGAGCAGGACCCCAGGACCCAGATCTGCCCATCATAAGGTTCTTCTTGTAGGTTTCCAGGACCCTTTGGACCTTTCTAAAAACAAAGTATTTTAAAGGAACACTACACTGTGAACCATAATAGAAAACAAGCTGTTCATGTTGGGGTATGCAGTTATTTCTTGAGAACTGCTTATTACAACTTCATATGAATGGTTTCCTCCTCCCTCTTTCTCTCTCTTTGCTGTCTGTCTCTACTGTATGCCTGAGTATACCTTACACTGATCTGATGTTTAAGCTTATCTGTTCTGAAATAATTCATGTTGAAAAATATATATTTTTTCCTGCTTTGTATCTCTTTCTGTCTATCTCTGTCTCTCTTATCTGTATCTCTGTCTCTATATCCCTGTCTCTCTGTCTGTCTCTTTCTGTGTCAATCTGTCTCTTTCTGTGTGTGTCAATATGTGTGTGTGTGTGTGTGTGTGTGTGCATTTGCAATGCTGCATGCTTTCTTTTTATATGAAGATTAAAAGATATGAAATTTCTTTGCCAATTCTTATAGACATGAAAACAACTTGTACAAAGAGCATCTTAGGGGTGGAGAGATGCATCAGTAGGTAAAAGCTCTTGCTATACAATCCTGAGGATGTGAATTTAGTCTCTCGATTTCATAGTGGGAAAAATATACTTTCACACATAGTGTTATAACCTTTACTATCACACTGTGGCACATAAGTATTAACACTTCTACACACACACACACACACACACACACACACACACACACACACACACACACAAACTGTCTTAATTTTAAAAATCATGTAGGGCAAGAGGCTCCAAATTGCAAGTTTTGAGTTAATCAAAGGGACAATGGTCTTAACTGCAATCTTTATTCCCCTTCTCTTCTGTGGATGGTCCAAAAAACACAGAATGTACTGAAGGTGTAAGAGAAGAAGAGAAGAAAGAAAGGAAGGAAGGAAGAAAGGAAAAAAGAAAGAAAGAAAAGAAGAAGAGGAAGAAGAAGAAGAAGAAGAAGAAGAAGAAGAAGAAGAAGAAGAAGAAGAAGAAATATTAGTTTTTATAAGAGTGCTTTCATTTAGTATACATTTACGTACTGCATTTTAAGTCTTTGATTCATTATTTAATAACTTCATAGCATTTAGGAAGCATATCCTGCGAATATGCTTTATTAAAGGAAAATATTAAAGGAAAAATACTTGAACAATATTATCTTTGTTTCACTTCAATGAAACAAAGATATAGAATGATATTAGGCTGTACACACACACACACACACACACACACACACACACACTTTTTACTCCAACATAAACAACATTGGGGTTAAGTATATGTATATCATTTTAGGGAACGCTAAAATAACTTATATTAATTCATGAAGATACAACACCAGAAAATGTCAATTACTATGGCATTCAATACGTAAAATCTATGATTCAAGATATTGAAGCATGTTTACAAACTTTCTGTCTGTTGGTTGTAAAGATTCTATCACAAGGACTTTCATTATGCCCAGGATGAGTTTAGTGCCTTTTGCAGCAAACTCAGTACATATTTTAATATGATCTTTCATCAACAAGTTCATGCAATTATGAATATACAAGTGATAACTGATCATCCTTCTATACAAGGTGAGATTGATTAACTTTCCCTTTTACATTTTCAATACAAACATCATAATTCAGTTTCCCACCAGGTTGTGTTTTATGAGAATGGTAAGTATACAACCACTTGGTCTCTTTTTTTTTTAACGGATCTCACCTCGGGTTTATTTGTGAAAACAGCATAGGAAACTGGTCATCTGTAAGTAGTGTGTAGGTAAGTGTGTCACAAAAGTTCATCTGTCTTCACATTGGTGGAAACCTTTTCTTTGGGGCCTTTACAGGGGCCTGGGCACCATTGGGAGGCTGAGCTGAGGCTGAAGTCTGGGCCTTAGCTGAAGCTGTGGCCTCTGCCTTGGTTTGAACCTTGGGCTTTTGTTGACAGAGACTACTACCCTTGGCCACGTAGCTTCGGGTCCTCTTCCCAAGCTTGGGATGAGAGATGAAAGTAAGCGTTTGTGGCTGGAGGCGGGCACTTTGACATCTTGGACTTAACGGCCTCTGCACGTGCACTCATTGCCTTTGTGTTGTTTGCCTGCATTTTCTTTGGGCCTTTCTTGTTGTACTTCTTGGCAAAGAGCATGTTCCTCAGGAACTTGAAGTCACCCCGCTCCTTAAGAAATTCGTATCTTTGTGCCCAAGATTTCGTGATGCCATTTCTGTGCCATTTGTGGAACTGGTTGTATGTGGTGTGGTTCTTGGACTTGGCCATGTCTGCACCGTAACTCGTGGCTCCCACGGAGCCTGGGACCATTAGAGAAAGAGCTCACTGGGTCTTCTTTACTAAAATATCACAAATGACCAATGAAACTGCTGAAATGACTAAGATCAGTGCCAGTGTCATTAGTACATGTTGAATATTTGGGAAGAGATAAATGTTAACAATGAATCTAAGAGTGTGTGTACCTAGCATGTACCCAAGCTTCTGTACACACACACACACACACACACACACACACACACACACACACACACACAGACACACACACACACACACACACACATACACAGAGAGAGAGAGAGACAGAGAGACAGAGAGACACAGAGACAGAGACAGAGACAGAGAGACTGAGACAGAGACAGAGACAGAGACTTACTTAGATATAAAGACTCTTAGGTCCAGACAGTGAAGTTCTAAATACCTTACAATATTAAAGTCGTGGTTTAGTGAGCTTGGAAATTGGTTTAGAGAATATTAAGGCAAAAAATCAATAGAAATAGATTGTTTTATATAGAAAGCAAGCATGTTATTGCCCAAAGAACTACTCATATTGTGTTCTTAACTTTTAAACAAAGTATTTTATTATCATCAAAGCAGAAAGTGCAATAAAAAATATAGTCAGGTCATTAAAATCCCTTGTGATTTTATGACCTTAAACAAGTAGAATTTTATAACATATTAGATACATTAAAATTATTCTTTCAAAACTATGCCCTTTGAGTATATATATTCAAAGTGAATAAAGCATTCTTTTGTTTGCAGGGATATTTTATTATTCCTTCATTAAGGTGAAGGCCTTAGCAATAACAACAATTGATGATGATGATGATGATGACGATGATGATGATGATGATACTGATAACAAAAATAAATAAATAGATGGCTTTAGTTTTAACCCCAATGCTGACTTTTATGTCAACTAGTTAGATTTTGACAATTTTAATTAGTATACGAATTTTCAGTGAGTATTTCAGGAGTAGTTTGCAGCTCTGATTATTTCATAACTTAAGACTATGTGTTTCAGTATTTTAAGATGATTTTTAAAATCTTGTGCTGTCAGAGGATGGAGGGTATTATCCTAGTTACTTTTCTACCACTGTGATGAGACACCATGACCAAGGCAACTTGTAAGAGTGTATTTGGATCTTACACTTTCAGAAGCTTAGTTAAGTGCCCACAGCCATTATAGCAAGGAACAGCACTAGGAAGGTAGGCATAGCACTAAAACAGTAAGTGACAATGTATATTCTAACCTAAAAGTACAAGTTAGAGAGAGGTAACAGGGAATATTGTGGGCTTCTGAAACTTCAAATGTTGGGCCAACTGTCACAGCTCTTTCTATAGGCCACATCTCTTAATCTTTCCCGAACATTTATAGCAATTGGGGAGCAAATATTCAAATATATGAGCCTGTGAACTACATTCTTATCCAATTCACCATGGGTATAATATTATAGCATGTGATTTGTCAAATATAAGGCTTCAAAATATAGGGGAAAACATCATTTTACTTTTTACATAAAAATATTTCTTTCTCCCCCACTTTTCTGTGGATCAGCCACAGTGTGGGACTTCAGAGGGTTTACCATTTCAATATTTTTCCTGCTGTTGACTTTCTCTTCTTCAATCCACCCTAGTGTGTAACACATTCTTCAAAGTCTTTCAATGAACTTTCCCCCCAGTGTTCCCACATCATACCACACAGAATGCACATATTGTAGCTGTTCTTTTTCCAATGTTATTTCTCTGGTTAGTGTAATTCCAAACACACATCTGGCTTCTATATGTCTGCAGAGATATGATGTGAGTATAAGAGAGCCTACCAGCATTTGCATCAGATTCCTCAATTGCCTGAATAGAAGACCCACATGGATGACTGGGGTGTTCATGCTACACAATTATACGGCTTTTCTATGAAGAATCATGGCTACCATTACAGCTGAGTAGCAGCTGGATGGCTGCCATTATGTATGTGACCTTAGGTTTTTATTCTCAGTGCCACAAAAAGAAAGCCAACCCTTTAAGGATCTGTGTGCCTTCTACATCTTACGTCTAAATATAATGCATCAAGCATGTCCTGGGAGGATCTATGTACAATTTCATCACTTAACCATTTTTATAGATAAACTTTGAGCCATATAAACAGCTTACTAATAAGATTTAATTTTCTTATAATTTACTTTAAATACTAAGCCTGGAATTTCCTACAGCATTTCCAAATATCCAAAGCAAAATAATGGAATAAGCAATAGAGGGGATAACAAAATAATGTTAGCGATAACACTATCTAATATTAAAATAATTTGTTTTCTATAATAAGCTTACAATGTTTCTCCAATTGCTATTTCCACAACCTTTTGCTATTTTAATACTTAATCAAAATTATATAACATATATATCTATCTGCATGGATATAAATTTTCATCACCATAACATCATTAGTTTGTTTAACTTGGCCTCATTCAGTTACAATTGCCTCCCCTTTCTCCCTCTCACTATTCTTATCCTCGATAAAGTCCCTGCGGAGTCCTCCTCTTTGCTGTTACCTTACGAAAAAATTTGGGTTTGAGGAGGGATTCTAAATCAGATGAAGGAACTTGCTGAGAAATGGCAAAGCAGACACATAGAAATGGATAGTGAACTATGGGCTTTAGTTCTAACTCTGGCAGTGTCCCTGTATGAAGTTTCATGATTCTCTTGGCAACTCTTATGCTATTATACATGGTTTGACTTTTCCTCATTTTAATAGTTTTCTTTATACACAATGGTGGCAGTCAAGTCCTTCTAATCTCTCTGACTCTCTTCTTCACACATTCTCTTCTGATATTCCAGAATTTTAGGTTCACTTCCTCATCACTTCGGTTTTAATAAATTACTTGACTAAACACAGCCAGAAATAGGTATGTGTTTTTTTTTTTAATTCATTGACTGTGGCAGAGTTATAAGTTGGCATAATGTAACTCATAATATTGAAGCATTATAGTTGTCAGTTCCACCTAAAGTGCACCTTTGGTAAATGCCTCACTTCAATGTCCTTTGCTTTCCTCTGTGTAGCTATAGAGAAAGAGTGAGTATTAATTCAATAAAGTTCTGTTGGTAAGGAAAGATTGAAATCTTCAAGGCGACTCCATCCTGTATATATCTCATGGAGATATTTTCCTTTAACTCTATCAACAAGAGTATATCAAACTAAGGCTTATTTTGTGATTTGTTATTCATCCTCATTAATTTTGTTCCACTGACCTTGGATTTTATTAAATGAATATCCATCAACAGAGGCAGAATCAGATATTTCTTTCCTCTAAGCACAGTCTTTTTATCTTGACTACTAAATTCCTTCTCTGGATGATGTCAGCAACTTTCATATCCAATTCAGACCTCATCACTAGGCTATCCAGCACTGATTCCTATTTGAATGAAGCCACACCCACCCTGATAGTCCTTTAATCTCCATCATCACATCAAGCCACTCATGTAATAATAACAATTCTAGTTTCTGAAAATCGTTAACTCTCACCTCCAGCTTCACTCCTAGTGTAAAAATATGAATGATTTTTCTACATCAGCTCAATGTTCATCTGTAACTGTAAAACTCAGTGTTGCCTAAGCAGACACCTCTGGCAGCCCAAGAGGGAACTATTAACTACCCTTGAAGCAGATATGAAGCATGTTAATCTCGGGCAGCTAGGACAAATGAAAACTCTACCTATAAACCATCCAATCACTTTTATTTCAGTCAAAAAGTTGTCACATTTATCTTAATTTTTTAAAAACGAAAGTACAGAGAAAGAGGTCTAAGACTGTCTTGTTCAAAGGAAAGAGATTATTGAGGATGCTAATATGACCAAGAGAGCTCAATTTCTTAATAAGAGCCTCTCCCTGAACTTTCATGCTAACTTTATCTGAATGTTTATCAAATAATATAAAAACAGAGATACTAACATAAAAATAAAATAAAATTAAATTATTAATCTTAGTATAATTGCATTCCTGTCTTCATACATTGAAAAATCTTTCCTGACACAAAGTGACCAAATTAGTTGCCAGTGATGTCCCCTAATCAGTGTTTATTTTCCCCTCAACCAAGCATCCAGACTTCAAGTTCTTCACCCTTTAGTTATCAAACAACTATTCTGCCTTATCTATAAATTTGAGCTGATTTAACAAAGCTACTCGGTATGTACTGAAGGCATGTACATATTATGTATAAAGCCACCTAAAACTTTTCTTTAGGTATAGCTGCTCATTTCTTGAGATTTCCTACTTTCCTTTGTTTTGGTAACAGGAACAAGCACTTAAGAGACTACACTCCTAATGACAGCCATATCACACACATGTCAGTATTGTAAACTTCAACTAAAAATCATGTTATGATAATCAGCATTTTTACTATTAAAAAGCTGAATCAAACAGATACTGAGTCTAGGTCTGAGCTCGAAGTGTGTACAACTTGTATTTTTATTAAAAGTAGTACATCTTGTTATTGCTAAAAATTAATCCACATTAATTTGCTGCAAGGGTGTTATTACAAGGTTGAAAATGAAATAGTCATGACAAAGTCTCAAGTAACAAAGGTTTGGTTCCCAGCTAATAATATTTTGGAAAGATCTGGAAATTTTAGGAGATAGTTCCTGTCTGAGGATGTAGGTCACTGGGAGTATTTTCTTGAGTTACTTATCTCACCCTGGGCCCTCCCTGTCATCTCTTGCTGTTGGTGGCTATTAGAAAGCGACCACCTTCATTCCTTCCTCCCATCCACACAACATCTCTGAAATCACACAGACAATCAACCAGGAAGACACCTGAGACTGTGAGTCAAGATAAATCTAGTTCCTGTTTACCTTGCCTACTTGAAGTTTTGTCCCAGTGGCCAAAGTGTTAACTAATAGAAACGGCAAGAATTTAAAATGGATAGGGTGATACCGCCATACAAGCTCAAGAAACAATATAAACTAAATGCATAGAATGTCTGGAGTGTGTTCATTTATGTCGCTCTTGGGGAGTCTTAGACCTTGAGTGAGAGAATGACAAACAGCTCCGTAGTGTGAAATAAATGGACTAGTAGATGGACCCAGTTTGGGCAGCAATACAGGGTCTTGGACAGCGCATGGAGACACACCACTTATCAGGAGGCCAGAAAGACGTATTGTCACCGATGTCTTCTTTATCAGAACAGGGGATCCACACAAAGGATACTACAAACCATACATCACTATACTAGAGGGGAGCCTTTCAACTGAAATAGCTACATGATTCCGGGTCAATGTCAAAAACAGGAACGATTCTTTTCTCAAATGAAAAAAGGAAACGAGTGTCTGTCCCAGGCAGAATGAAGAAGCTATGGGAGCGCGTCAGCAGGGCCAGTGATACAGGGACCCTGACAGCTTTACGAGAATTTTCGCTAAATCACTCTAGTCATTATTCTAGCGTTTGGGGTGGGGTTAAAAGAAGAACAGCAGGATGGTATTTTCTATTCCTAACAAGTAGTCTATTATAGGGCAGTTAGCAGATCTGCTGCAAAAGGCACTTGAAAAAAAATACTTTAAGAGTTTAGTGTATATGTTTTTATCTTTGTCTGGAATCCATGGTGTTTTTTCCTGGAGACAGTTAGGGCAGGAAAATAATTCACTATAGTTTTCTGCAGAAAAATTTGAAATGTTGGAAAAGCAAATAGCCCTTTATCCAATAGAAAAGTCTTTAGTGTTGCATTTATTCTAATTATTGGATGTAAGTGATCATAATATACCGAGTAGGAATAAACAGAAGTACAATGAAAGTTTTTAATTGATTACATTTAAAGCACAGATGTTATCACCTTCTGGTTAGACCTTCAATACCCTCCATTCGAGCCATTATACAACTCTCCAGATCCGCTTGCTTCTATGGAGTGGCCTGTGCTGCTGAGTAGCCTCAGAGGTTTGAAGAGAGAAGCAGTGCTGGGGTCCCTTTGACTAGAAGGCTGAATGATTAAGCTGGTCACTGTGGAAACATATTGATTCCATGATATCCTTTCAGGGAAACATTTTTTCTTGTCTTAAACCCTGTGTCAAAACATTCTCTTTAGAATTTCTCCTCCTCCCGGAGGAGCACGGTGCAGCTTTCAACAACTGCAATGAAGACATAATTATGAGAAAAGGGAATATTGTGCCATTGTCATATTAGACCTCTGGCAATTTATGAGAAAAATCCACAGATATGATCTGTGTGGTTTTTATGTTTGGAGGGTTGTAAGGTAAATATATTTCATTGTGAATCACCCATACTAGGCAGAAGTGTGCATTATACTATATTGAGTTGCATTTTGAAGAAGAGAAAATAAAAGGCTCCAAAAGGATGCACAGCCTGTGTATTCATGTGATCAGCAATTGAGTCAAGCGAAAAACTGTTGTTTAAACTGAGGGACCAGTTTGTGTTGCAGATATTCTTGTATATAAGATTAGATAATTTTTCCTTAAGTACACTTTCAGTTCCAGGTTGGAAACATGAGAATTTAAAGAGAAAATTAGGAATTATTAAGATGACGATGAGTATTGGTAAATTAAATCTTCCCACTGTTAAAATTTTCATTTATATCCTTACTTTTTCTTTTAGGACCATTTTATTGTATGCACTATTTTTTCCAAGATATATATTATTTTATTAATTTGTTCTTGTTACATCTCAATGGTTATCCCATCCCTTGTCTCCTCCCATTCTTCCCTCCCTCCCATTTTCCCCTTATTCCCCTCCCCTATGACTGTTCCTGAGGGGGATTACCTCCCCCTGTATATGCTCATAGGGTATCAAGTCTCTTCTTGGTAACCTGCTGTCCTTCCTCTGAGTGCCACCAGGTCTCCCCCTCCAGGGAAAATATTTATAAAATTTCCTACAGTGTCAAATGTTAATATAGCATTCTGTTTACTATGCATTTTCTATGCTATTCCAAGATTCTTTTTCATTATCTTCATTTATAGGAAATAAAACATTTAAGATACATGATTTTTCAGATTCCTCTTTCTACAATTATGAGTGCTTATTGACACAATTCATTAAAACAAAGGAAGAAGCTTCTATGGGAGGTTAGCTGTCTCTTCTGCCTTCCCTCCCTTCCTCCCTCCTTTCCTCCCTCCCTTCCTCCCTTCCTCCCCTCCTTCCTTCCTTCCTTCCTTCCTTCCTTCCTTCCTTTCTTCCTTCCTTCCTTCCCCCCTTCACCCCTCCCCTGGAGCCTCTCTCTCTCTCTCTGTCTCTCTCTGTCTCTGTCTCTCTGTCTGTGTCTGTGTCTCTCTGTCTCTGTTCTCTGTCTGTGTCTGTGTCTCTCTGTCTCTGTCTCTCTGTCTGTCTGTCTGTCTGTCTGTCTGTCTGTCTGTCTCTCTCTCTCTCTCTCTCTCTCTCTCTCTCTCTCTCTCTCTCTCTCTCTCCTTTTCATTAAAAGGAAAAAGCAAGTAGGAAACCTACTTTTAAATGGCTCCCATGGGAATCCCCAAACAATACAGGCAGTTTTCAAGGTAATAAACAGATTGCTCTCCACCAATGGACGAGGGCCCATTTCTGAAAACAGCAATGATACAACACATTGAATATGTAGAAGTCAAACTGGTGCACATAGAGAGATGTCACCTATACCTTCTAAAGTCATTGATACAGGAAGTTACTCTGCACACTACTGAAAGAAACACGTAAACACCAACTCAGCCACAAACATCACTGTTCAATCTACAGTGATGCCCTGCCTGCATGAAATTCAAGGGCATTGGTAGCACAAAGCTCGTGGGAGTAACCAATCAATATGGTATTTGAAAACAAGGCCTACTCCAACATATGGATACCATACCAAACACTAGAATGAAAACATGTATGTGTGTGTATGCATAAATACATATATGTGCATATATGCATACTACATTTATATGTGTATATATGTATTTATGTCTATACAAATGTAGTATGCATATATATGCATGTATATATAATTTAATATATTTTTGCACTATATGCTTCCAATTTAGTGGCTTTATGTGATTCATTAATGTGTGAATGAGTGGGTCTCTGCTTCTTGTGCCTTCTCTTGAGCTTTTTTCCCTTGTTTGTCTTGTCTAAATCCAATATGATAGTTTTGTTTTATATTATTATATATAATATTATTATATTTTGTTTTATTGTATTTTTCATTATCCATAGGAAGCCTATGAGAAACAAAAAGGGTCCTGATGGGAGAGGATGGGGAGAGCTAGGGATATTGAAGGTAAACTGTAGTATGAATATATTATGTGAGAAAAAATATATTTCCAATAAAACAGATAAAAAAGTTCTATCTGTATGGCAGTGCCCTGTTTTTACTCCAACTCAATATTAACTTGTGTAGAAGTAATGATTTCATCATCTGAATCTATTTAAAATTGATTCAAGAGAAAAACAAGTCTTAAAAGGTTAATGTGACTAGTCCAGACAAAAATAACCAAAATTCTCTTTCTCAGCTTTACCTCCTACTTCACAAATTAACTTCTTATTGCTATCAGTTTATGTTCTACTAAATGGTGTGGTATCTTGGCAATCACCAAAGATTTAGTTAGGCATTGAGTGCTTGAAGACTATTACCTACAGTATTTGCTCTGATAAGCAAAACATTTGCCCATTTAGGATATGAATTTTGTTTACTGCTGATAGTACTCCAAATAAATTACAGAATACAGTGAGTTATAGGATTCTTAGAATTCAGCCTGTGATAGCAAAATTCTTACTAGGAAAAGTGTGTTTTTCCCCCTGAGACTTTGTTCCAAGTCCACATCACAGGTATAGCAATGGGGATCAAGCAAGTGCAGAGCAGTTGGAGGGAACTATGTAAATCATTCAAAATACCCTTGACAGTCTCTTCATTCATCCACATCTTTGACAACTACAAACCATATTCTACTGTTAGTTTCTAAGGAAAACCATGAGAAGGAATGTCTGTCTCAAGGAAGAAAGCTCACTGTACATTTTATGAATTTTAAAGGATGTCCATACATTGATGGATGACCCATATACATAGCTAAATTTTGTTCAACTAAATGGATGAAATGGGAAAGTTATATCAAGTAAGTTTCTCACACAAGAAAACAACACATTCTTCCTCATGAGAATACTGTTTGGGAATCTTTACTTTTGTGCATTCTATTTGAGGTTCTGCAGTAGTCAGGGAATCAGAAGCTGTTGGAAGCAGAGTAACTTAAGAAAGGAGGATGGTGGAATAGAGGGCAAACACCAGTGAACAGGGATGAATGTAGAAACTCGGGGCTACACAAAGAGCTGAGAGTAACAATAAGTGGGTCATTATCCCTAGGTAGGATATTTATACTCTCCTCTCTAAGGCTCTAGAGAGATTATGGAAGAGGAACAGAAAGTATGAAGAAACTAAGACAGGAGAAGGGCTAAAATTGCCATGGTGTACAGACAAGACATAGGCATTGCAGCCAGGAACTCAAGTCAGTGGCTAGAACCTTCATTGATCTGCACTGAAATTTAGGGGTTCTTAGCCCTTAATACTGAACTATTTGCTACTTCTGTATTCAGGGACAAAGGGAGTTATTGCCTCCAGTTTTGTACAAACTGGTAACACCACGAGATTCCAGATAGTTCCAATCCAACAACCACACAGACAAGCCTGGTTAAATTAAATGGGTAATGACAACAGCAACAAAGCATAAGTCATGTACCAGGGAAACTGACTTCAGTGGTGCAAGGAGAGCTCACAGGGAAGGAAAGCCAGAGATAAAGGGCAACAGAGACATCAGGCTTCACTCTAGTCATCCCTGAAGTGGCCAAGGGACAAATATAGTTCACAGAAGAGTGTTAAAAGACGTCACAGTGTGAATGAGTAAAATTTATCAAGTCCCTTCCGTGATCTGGTCAACTGATGGAGTAAAACTCAGAGTGTGGTTTAGTAAAAGCTTCTGTTGAAATTTCCGCCTCCAGCTCAGGGGTTCAGTGAGGTTGAGGATACAAGGCCTTTGATTGTCTAACCTACTACCAGAAATAGTCTATCTCAGAGAAGGAAGAACCCCTGTCCTGACTTTTCTCTGAATGTAGTTGCTTTCACTTTCTCTAACTCTCATTTTCTTTGTTGCCTTTCTTCTCCTTCCCATCTCATAATTTACTTCTCTTCTATACATTTAGGATATTTTGATCCTGTCTCATTTTCATGTGTTGTTCTTTCTCCCTTCATAACACAATAAAATATGATTTGTGTTCATGGCATTTTCTGGTAATTTCTGTTGTTCATGAGCTTCCATTGAAAAATTGAAAGTGGAAACTTTTCTGAAGAGAAGAATGCTGGAGATACACCATAGGCCTCGGTTCTTACTTCTTGCGAAAATACAAGTTGTATTATTTTCTGGGTATTATCTTGGAAGACAATATGTGAGCAATAGAAAAAGTGGATGGCTGAGAAGAAATGGTAGCTAATGTTTTCAGAGGGACACAGTATAGGAGTTTTATGCTATATAAGAGGCACCCCTGTTTGACAAAGGATAAATTTAAAGTAATTTCTTACACAATTTTCATCTTCCCCTTCATAAATTGAAAAAAAGATAGGAGAGTCATGGTTCAGCTAACACTCTTCCTTGCTGTAATAGCAATTTACAAGCAAATCAAAAGTAAGGCCAGACAAGCTGACTGAGCCCTTTTAAACATCCATTGTATCTATTAAATAAAATCACAAATATCTAAACACAAAGCATGATCTTTTGAAACACAGTTTGGCCAAGAGTGTGGGAACATTTTGACCCTGGATAGATGGGAATCATCCCTAATAATATACTGGTGGCTGGGTATTAGGTCATGATCTTATTAGATGTGGAAAATTCTAGTTATGGAGTAAAACCAGAACAAAAATAATAATGCTATGCTTGCAAATATGCTTTGTAAGTAAGTTACTGCTGGTGAAACTCCCTTGACATTTTGCTAGAAACAAACATATTCTCCAAACAGATTTCCTCTTTCTCCCGTTGAGATTTCAAAAAGAAGAGTGAAGTGTAATGCCAGCTGCAAAAACATATTTAGAATGTAAAAGCAAAGTTATCTGTTTTCAATATTGTGAAGTTATAATAGAATCTATTTGATTAGAAAAACTCAAAGTACCAGCCATGGACAATACATGCAGTAAATTTCGAACCCCTACCCAGATCTAGCCAATGAACAGGACATTCTCCATAGGTGAGTGTAGAGTGGGGACTGACTTTCACATGAGCTCTGGTGCCCCATATTTGACCACGTCCTCTGGATGGGGAGGCCTGGTGGCACTCAGAGGAAGGATAGCAGGCTACCAAGAAGAGACTTGATACCCTATGAGCATATACAGGAGGAAGTGGTCCCCCTCAGTCACAGTCATAGTGGAGGGCTGTAAGGGGAAAATGGGAGGGAGGGAGGAATGGGAGGATACAAGGGATGGAATAAGAATTGAAATGTAATATGAATAAATTAATAAAATATATTAAAAACAAACAACAACAAAAAAAGAAAAACTCAAAGCTAAAGTTGAAATTCTTGAAGCAAGAGTTTTTTGTTTTGTTTTTAAAATATATTTTATTAATTTATTCATATTACATCTCAATTGTTATCCCATCACTTTATCCTCCCATTCCTCCCTCCCTCCCAATTTCCCCTAACTCCCCTCCCCTATGACTGTGTCTGAGGGGGACCTTTTCCCCCCTGTATATGCTCATAGGGTATCAAGACTCTTTTTGGTAGCCTGCTATCTTTCCACTGAGTGCCACCAGACCTCCCCATCCAGGAGACGTGATCAAATATGGGGCACCAGAATTCATGTGAAAGTCAGACCCCACTCTCACTCAACTGTGAAGAATGTCCTGTCCATTGGGTAGGTCAGGGTAGGGGTTCAAAGTTTACTGCATGAATTTTCCTTGGCTGGTGCCATAGTTTGAGCAGGACCCCAGGGCCCAGATCCGCCCGTCGTAATGTTCTTGTAGGGTTCTAGGACCCTATGGATCCTTCTATTTCCCCATTCTCCCATGCTTCTCTCTGAACTCAGCAAGAGTTTTAAGAATTACAAAAAAATTAAACTTTCAAAAAGAATTTCAGCATGAAGTTTTTATTCTCTCATAATTACACAAATGAATACATGACAATCATCTTTATTTCTCCACTGTGCCTGCTAAATTTTACAACTTCAAGTTCACAGCAGTTATAATGGGGCTGAGATTACTCTTTGTTCTCAGTTGTGCTTATCAGAATTTAATGATGAGCATTGCTCCTACATTGTTTTCTAGTACTAAATTTCTCAAAGAAAAATTACATTCCTTAAAAAATAAGAGTTAAGTAAGTATAAGACATATAAATTTAATGCATTAAAAAGCCTACGTCGGAAGACTTAAAAAAAAAAAAGACTTCAGTTTTCAGACTAATACTTGGATTTCAATCTAGTACAGTTAGGCAAAAGTTGTAGTACTTTTTATCTTCTTATTTTCCAAACAGCCTGTGTGCAAATGTATTTTCAAAGAAAAATAATGATGAAAGAATATCCATGGAGGACAGCTGGTGATGTAGATACGAAGAGCACACAAACTGAAAAGATGAGAAAAGTGTATTGTTATGTATGATAAGAGAAACTAGGTAGTAAGAGAAAACACACTACCTGTTGAGAAACAAAGATTATCTATATGGCGATGAATAGCACAGTGGATGCGGTATGTTTTAGTCTTCAAATAAGTTGAGTAAAATCAAACTCAGAAAAATGTGTTACTACCCATGCATGATAGTTTGTAGAGAATCCATAAACCACTTTTCACTTATAGCACATGTTTTTATTCTGTAAGCACCATTTTTAATAGATTTTACAGATATATAGAATTTTCCACTCTAACTTGAAGATAATTTCCCCTCTCATTGGACCTTGATATTAGAGCATCATGTGGGTAGCAAATGACTTTAATAGTATGATTTTAATAGTCAGTATGTGTGTGTGTGTGTGTGTGTAATTTTGGTCATTGTTCCATAGTGCTCCAATGAACAGGTTTCTTTGAGACCCTAATTACCATTTATTTTGGAAAAATTCCCCAAAGCACTATCTTGTGTTGAAATATTTACCAGCCAATTTATATTACTGTGTATGTCTTCATTTCATCATGGTAGAGGACTTCTTAGAGTCCACAGAGTTCAGCTGAAGACCAGTTTAGACTTCAGTTTAAATTTAAATTTGGTATGCTTCTAATATGAGCTACCATACAAAAAAGCACATACAGTTACTCACATACCTACGTATCTCATATATGTTATGGCATGATAAAAAAAGTAAAAATATAATATAAATATAAAAATAATAAAAATTTAGAAAGATAAAATTTTAAAACAATATAAAATACAAGTCACTGGCGTGACATTGTGAAACAAGGAAGCTGTAAAGGTGCCTTTGAGTTTATTTCCTGTTGAATATCAACAGATGGACATATGGCCAACACTTATGAGTATTCTGTTTCCCCAGTGAGATTCCCTTGGAGAAAACTAACTTTTCATTTTCAAGTGGTTATAAATTGCATATAAGTGGATTAGATATGGGAGCACATGTCCACTTCTTTTGGCTATAGGATCTTCTCTACTACAGACCGATTTCTGTTTCTATGAACTTATATGTGCATTGATCATGTTATTATTGAAGTTCTTATTTCCTTGGCAGTGGCCATCTTCTCTGGATCTTACACTTTTTGCCTCCTCTTCCACAGGGATTCCAGAGCCACAAGGGACAGGGAGCAGGGTAGGTGGATGTCAGTGGAGATAGACTCCTTATCAGTAAAGGCTCCAAGATCTCTCACACTCTGCAATATTGCCTAGCTGTGAAGATGGTTGAGTGAGGAAAAATGACGCTTGAGTATAACAAAATGTCATTAGGAGTAATTTTATTGCTATGCTTGTTTGTCTATTACAGCAGTAGTATTTGGTTTTATCCTATATCCCTGGGATATCTAGTGTCTGCTTCTTGGTCACCTAAGTAGTGTTTGGTACTAATATCCTGGAATTTACCTTAGGAGAAATCAGATATTGGCTGGTTGCTCCCACAAGGTTTATGCCACCTTTGCACTAACATATCTTACAAGCAGGACAACATTGTAGATCGAAGTGGTTTTAGATGGATTGGTGCTCATGTTTCTACTTTGTTAGCATGCAGAGTACCCTCCTGTATCAAAGATGCTGGTCCATATGGGTGAAGGTTCTATGTAACTGCCAGCTCTACTTCTCAGTGTTCAATGAGTTGTGTAGGTTTTTTTTTTCAACAATAGGGCCTTGAATCAGTGTTGGGGAGAACAAGCTATAACCTTGGCAGCAGCTTTGGATGTTTGGAGATTTCTCCTGGGACCTCTTTGGCCAACAACTTAATTAGATGTAGCCTAACCCTAGTAATGGAAACTTTATTTGGTGTTATGAGATGTCCATTTGGGACGCTGCATTCTCCATTACATGGCAGTTTAATTAAGCTTACCTTCATATATCTGTATATCTTAGGAAGCTTCCACTGTATCACATTTCTGTTGTGGTTTGAAAGAAAATGACTCCCATAGGCTGATAGGAAATGGCCCTATTAGGAGGTGTGGGCTTCTTGGAGTAGATGTGGACTTGTTGGAGGAAGTGAATCACTTCAGGCAAGACTTAAAGTCTCAAAAGCTTAAGTCTGGCCAGCGTGTCTCAATCTTCCTTCTGCTTCCTGCAGATCAAGAAGAAGACCTCTCAGTTCCTTCTCCAGCATGTGTGCCTGCACAATGCCATGCTTCCCTCCATGACAATGATAGAGTAACCCTCTGAATCGCAGGTCAGCCCCAGTTAAACTTTTTTCTTTATATGAGTTGCCATGGTCATGGTGTCTATTCACAGTGATAGAAGCCATAACTGAGACAGTTCCCATGCTTCCTCTCAAGTAGCCCTTAGTTTTACAATACTCTTTGTATTTCCTTCCTCTTCCCTGTCTTCATTCCCCCTCCTCACATGAATCATTCATTCCAACCATTCATCTCTGTTCTTAACTATTGATTATATTTCCCTTTCCTAGGCAGATCTATCTGCAAGCTGTTATTTCAATTTTCTTGTATCTGTTGATATTTGCTCTGTGTCCAAGTATGTGCCAAACTTGGAAGAAAATTCCATGGGCTGTTGAGAAGAAGGTATATTATTTTGTGTTTGAGTGAAATATTCTTGAAACATTTGCTGTGTCTATTTAAATTATGTTAGCTACAGAATTTCTCTGTTTAGCTTTTGTCTTAATGACCTGTCTGTTGGTGAGAGTGGGGTATTGAAGTCTCCCTCTATCAATGTGTGAGAGTTAAAATGTAATATAAACTGGAGTAGTGTTTCCCTTATGAACTGGGATGCTCTTACATTTGTTGCATTGATGTTAAGAATTGAATAGCTGTCTCTGTAGATTTTTCCTTGATGAGTATATAGTATCCTTCCCTATCTCGAGATTATTTTTTACTTGAAGACTATTTTGTCAAGTATTAAAATAGATACAGGAGCTTGGTCTTAGGACCATTTGCTCATAATATACTGTTCTGCCCTTTAAACTTAGAGTGATGCCTATCCCTTCATTATAAGGGTTTATTTATTTATTTATTTATTTATTTATTTATTTATTATTTATTTATTTTTGGATTCTGAAGAGTACTAGATCCTTTTTTTTTTTCTCACAACCATTCTGTTAGTCTATGTTTTTTTAGTTGGGAATTAAGACAAATGATTAAGAAGTTTTTAATAATTAGCAATTGGTGTCTCTCTGTCTGTCTCTGTCTGTCTGTCTGTCTGTCTGTCTGTCTCTGTCTGTCTGTCTGTCTGTCTGTCTGTCTGTCTCTCCCCCCCTGCCCTGGTGTGTGTGTGTGTGTGTGTGTGTGTGTGTGTGTGTGTGTGTGTGTGTTTATTACCTGTCATTTCTTTTAGGGATATATTAGGCTATTATTATTTATTCTATCTTCATTTGTGTGTGTGGTTCACCTTTTCAGGTTGCAATTTGTATTCTAGCATGTTCTGTAATGTAGGATTTGTAGATATATACTTATTGAACTTGATTTTATCATAGAATGTCTTTTTCTCTTTCTAATAAAATGGAAGTTTTGCTGTCTGTACCAGTTTGGCTTGGCATCAATGGTCTTTTAGAGTTTTAGAACTCTAAGGCTTTTCTGGCTTTTTAAGTCTCCATTAAATTAACTGTTATTCTAATAAGACTTTCTTCATATTTTTCTTGGTCTTTTCCCCTTAAGGCTTTTAGTATTCTTTATTTCTTCTCTATATTTAGTGTTTTCATTATTATGCACCAAGTCTATTTATGTTCAGTATGCTTTTTTTGTACCTTAATAAGCATCCCTCTCCAGGTTAGGGAAAATTTCTTATCATTTTTAAAAAATATTTTATATGCCTTTGACCTTCGTTTATTCTCCTTTCTCTTCATATAATGCATAGATTTTGTATTTTTGTGTTGTTACACATATCTTGGGTATTTTATCCCTAGAGGGTCCTAGACTTGACATTTTTTTTATGGAGGTATCTATTTCTTCTATCTTGTCTTCAATGCCTGGATTCTCTCTTCTATCTCTGGTACTCTGTGTGAGACTTGCTTCTAAAGTTCCTCTTCAAGTTTCTCTAAATTTGGGTTTTCTTTTTTGATTCTATTTCCACTTTCAGATCTTGAACTGTTTTGTTCACTTCCTCTTACTGCTTGTTTTTGTTTTCACACATTACTTTAAAGGACTTATTTATCTCACATGTAAGAAATTCTATCATATTTATGATGGATATCTTATGGTCCTTGTCTTGTGCTTCAACTATGCCACATTTCTCAGGGCCTACTCTAATAAGGTTACTGGGATCTAGTTGAGGCATACTGTCATAGCTGCAGTCTAGGCTTTGCATTTCAGATGATTGAAATTTTAGGTGTTGCTATCTGTTCTTGTCCTTATTGGGTGGGTATTTTGTACCTTGGTTTCAGTTTCCCTCTCTGGTTTTAAGAGCTATGGTGGCCTACATGTTGTCTGGTAGAGAATTCTGTGATTCTGCCTGATGTTGTCACTGTCAGTTCTACATGAGGTGAAATAAGCATCCTCTCCAACCCATGTGGCTTCTGTAGGCAAAGCAGGTAACTCTAGGGTGATATCCAGTATAGGAGAAAAGACAAAAAGTTAGAGCAGGTAAGGGAGAGAGAGCTAAAGAGGTGAACCAGGAAAGGATTTTGGGAAATGGGGTGGTGGGCACTCCAACAATGGCAAGTGTAAATGTCTTTGTAGGGAGTGGTATGAGTAATTGGTCCCGGAGCCAGAGAGACTCAGAGGTGCATAGTGGGTGCCCATGAGGGTGTATCAGGCTCCAAAAGCAGAGGACACTTATTAAGTAGACAAGGAGAAAGAAGATGAAAGGAGAGGATGAGCCATTCTATGTGGCAGGTGCCCAGGAGGACAAGATAGGCTCCAGGAGCCAGAGAGACTCAGAGATGCTTTGAATCTCATGGGAGATGTGTAGCAGGCGAAGGAAAAAAGTTTTTGAAGAGCCAGACTCCAGAATGTGGAGTCGAGTATGGTAGTGGCAGAAACAAAGGATCCATTCATACCTTAGGTGTGTCAAATCAGAAGCTTGATTAACTTAGGAGAGACTGAAGTGGTTCATCTCTGTCCCTCCCGGGTTTTGCGCACCAGATGAATGGAGCGAAGACATGGCTTTTCCAAGGTGTGATTGACTGAGTAGAAGGTTTTTGTTGTATATGCAGGAAAGAACCTCTAGAGGAGCCTAGAACAGAGCATGGAGAGAAAGTAGTAGACTAGGCATAGTCCAGAAGAATGGACCAGACTATGATGGTGGGGGGGGGGGTAGGAGAGAGCAAGAAAGAGAGACCAAGGGAGAGTGGAAAGGGAGAGGGGAGCAAGCCGACCAAGAGAGTGTGTGGCTGAAATGACAGGGCTACTTAGGAATGAGAAGCTGGGAAAAGGGAAGCACATGATCTGGAGAAGTATAGGGTAGGGGGTGAGGTGAGCAGAGCTGAGCATCACAGGTAGTGCAGAAGTGCATAAGCCTGGAGGCTAGCGACTGCTTTCATATGCTAATAGGCACCTATGTTAGCCCTTTGCTCCAGATTTCTCTTGGACCTGGCATGTAGGTAAGTAGTTTTTGACATACGGTTGACTCTTATTCTGTCAATATCTCACAAAAAAATTTTTTTATATCTCTATACATGTTCAAACTGTAACTACAATTCTATTTTATGGAAAATCCTGTATTCTATTTCAGGAAAATTCATTTGGAATAAAATCATTTATTTCTTGAGTGTCTGAGGTGTCAATGTTAAAGCAAACTTGTGTCACAATATATGAATGTAGATGACAGTATTTTATTAGTAGGATAGACTAACCATAAGTGTGTAAAGGAAATAAATGTCCTTAATTATTTGAAAAGTAGAATTAGCTCCATATGTTGTGTGTGCTGTGTCTAATTAATCAGTTGAACTTGGTTCTTGTCACGGTTTTAAGTATGAAACTCAGGGCAGTTCTTATAGAATACTAATTCATTTGGTCACATTTATAGTTAGTTGGTAATTATTAGCCTTTTTTATTTGTGCTACTCACTACATAGTAACTGGAAAGGGGCTCTACAAAACTGCACGCATCTTCACTAATCATTGCTTCTTTGGTGACAAAAATTTTTTGGAACTTTTTACTGTGAGAGAAGAAAGATTTTTTTTATCAGTTTCTTGGTTTTAGAAAAAGTCTATAATACTCTAAAATAAGGAATAGGGAGGCAGAGGCAAGTGGATCGCTGTGAGTTTGAGGCCAGCCTGGTCTACAAAGTGAGTCCAGGCCAGCGAAGGGTACAAAAAGAAACCCTGTCCCTAAAAACCAAAACCAATCAACCAAACAAACCAAAAACCAAAAACCAAACAAACAAAAACAATACTCTAAAATAAAATGTTGTGAATGTTATAACCAAGAAACTTTTTTTTCAAAAAACTTTGATTTCTTAAAAATAAAACAAGGGTTTGGAACTCCACCTGACACTTCTTATTTCATAAAATCAAAATTCACTGCTCACTGCTACTAAATTAAGTTAGAAAAAAATTCTAAGAAACCCAATTCTATATAGTTTGTCAACTAGCCAATCAGAATTTTAAACCCAGCTCAACTACTCCCAAAAGCCATGACACTTGGAGAGGAGCCAAATGGCCCATTTGAGAACAGTCTAACCCACACTAATATTACTTTGGAATTATAGCAGGTGATCCAGAGTGGTTAATGAGGTCAGATAGCATTTTCAAAAATGAACACTAAATTACAATTTCATGTGTTTTAATGTTTCTTAACCTCTTAATATGCTCCACATATTATTTTAGAACACTTAACATATGCAAAATTACCTAGTTATGATCCCAAGTCTGTGAGGAATTATTATGCTAAACATCTGCATTTCTAAGATGTTATCCCTAATTTCACATGTTATTGCAAACATGGAAGGTGACTACTAGTTTCTTTGAACTCCCAGATGTGTCTGAGCAGACATGCAGCAGGGATATGCATGTTCTAATTTTCTTCAGTTTGCTGAGACATGAAGCTTATAAAATGTATTGTGTTATTATGCAAATCTAAAGAGTATTTTGTTCTAGGAGGATTATATCAACAAAAACATAAAGCCTTGGTCTATTGCCTGAACTTGCCATATTAAGCTAAAATAATTTAGAAAATGATTCTGAGTACTAGTGATTAACTGGATTTAATTTCTACCCTTATATTTGCTTATTACCACAATAATTATTTGGTAATTATCCTGAAGTGTCCAATCATAATTTATCACCTCTAAGTTATTTTCTTACTGAATCAACATAAATAACTTTAATTATTCAGGAATTCAATATTGGATTCACAACTTTGATACTGAATTTATCAAAACATTAAAAGTAAAGTTGGAATTTTTAATGGAAATGTTTCTTGATACTTAATAATCCTAAGTATTTAATTAAAACTGGTGTGTGTGAGAGATACGGTTTTTGCATTGTACTTTTGTTTTAATTTAATCTGAAGTATATTCAAATGATAATTAAGCTTGCCAAGATATTGTAGAATTAAATATATCTTAATGTATTTTTAAAAGTATTTCTTTTCTTTCAATAATCCCCCCGTTTGTGTGTGTGTGTGTGTGTGTGTGTGTGTGTGTGTGTGTGTGTGTGCGTGCGTGCGTGCGTGCGTGCGTGTGTGTGTGTGTGTGTGTGTGTGTGTGTGTGTGTGTTTATGTGTATATGTGGACATATGCAGTTGAGTGAAGTTTCCTACAGAGACCAGAAGATATTGGATCCCCTAGAGCTGCAGTTATGGTCATCCGTGCGCCACAAGACATAAATGCTAGGAAGAAACTTAGGTCTTCTGCAAGAGCAGTATCCATTCTTAACTCTAGAGTCATCTCTCCATCACTCCCCATGCCCAATTTTCATACATTTTTTTCTCTATAAAATAGAAAAAAAAAAGCACTTGGATAGGGTGTTTGTGGTAGTATTAGATGATAGTACAGGTGAAAATTCTTTGTCAAAAAGGTAATTCAGAAATCTTTACAACATTGCAAGTAAGCCCATCAAATACCTCATGCCTGCAGAGTGGCATAACCTGGTGAAGAATGCTCTGGACTTTTGATTTCTTCCCTACTTCCATCACTACGAACTGTGTTTATGACACAGAGTTCCACAGAGGGCCTCTTCACTGATAATTACTACAGGTGCAAATAAACTGTTCCTACTTGCAGTTTTATCAACCTGGGCATAACGTAGCAGCCAATTCACAGTTTCTTGATAAATCCTAGATGAATTTTTAAAAAGTATTATTAACTATATACTTATCCCTTTTATGAGTTATCATGCACTGTGTTATTCTCAGAGATTTAAAGGCCAAAATCTACAATCAGATGTTTCAGTTGGCATCAGTGCCCAAGAAGGCTGTGCTCACTGCTGAAGTGCAACAAAACTTAGTTCTACATCTGTCTGAGCTTTTTGTAGCTATGATCTCATGAGTCCAACCTCAGTCTCATGTTCACATCACTTTCACCTCTTCTCTTTCAAGAATCCCTCTGTTCCTCTCATTAGTAAAGGCATAATTGCACTTACTATGCTTAAAGTAAAACAGAATTACCTGAAAGTCCTAAAATGTCTCACTTTTTCATCCACTACGTCCTTTGTGCTCAGAGAGGAGCCATCACTAGATTCAGATATTAATATATAGATGTCCTTGGTGGCTATTACTTGTCTTCCATGTTATTATGACTTTCCTGTCATGGTAGTCCTCTGAGGCCATTTGTATTTGTTTATTTTTAAACCACACTAAATTGAATGTGGTAACATAAAGATCTATTTATATCCTGTTATTTAGTAAAGAATTCTAGTCCCTAAGGATACATAAATATGTGAAGTTAAATGAATGAACATTTTTTTCTTTTTGGTGTAACCAGAATATCTTTGAATAATGTCAGTGGTTTTTCTTCATTTCATGCACAGATTCTAATAATATATTTTGTGTTGTTTTCTGTGCAATGTTTTGTCAGTGCAAATGATTTGCAAATTCAGAACAAAAGTAAAAAGAAAAACATGTCAATCACCCGTGACTCCATTCTTCAAATCCAAACTTTTCTTGGCACTAGCTGCACATATTTAAGTTGGTGTGGAAGGACATGATATTATTTACTCTGATTTCTGAACAGCATTCGGAACTTGAAGTTGGGCTAAGCATAAAAGACAATTGTGATACATTGTAACAACAGCGTGGTTAAGTAGAGGAGTCCAGAAATTAATTAGTTCACACAAAGTACATTTCCAAAGGTGATTTTGACTCAAAGATGAATGCTGCCAACAGAAAAACATTCTCCTTTAAAAGAGTGCACTGAGAATGGTGACAGATTGCTAGTGTGGAAAACAATAAGACCCTTGGCACCAACAGACACCTAGAGAATCTACATCCTATGTTCAGTTCTGCGCATTTCATCTTTTTGAGGTTTTATCTTTTCAGTGATGCTAGTTCTCTTTCCCAATGCGAGAGAAGCAATACCATCAACGTGCCTTTCTCCATTCAGACTGAAGTTTTGTGGCAGGGGGGATGATTGGCCCGCATGGGGTTAGATAATGAAGTATTAAGAGCAGCGAGCTGAAAAAAAAAAGAGCAGCAGGCTGGTGGTAGTTTTTTAATTCCTTTTCTGGTTGCTGTAAAGATTTAATAAAAAAGAAAGAAAGAAAAACAGAATTGAACTGGTCAGACCACCTAACCAATGGCTACTTAGTTTTGTTTTGTTTGTTTGTTTTTGTTTTTATTTGTTTGTTTGTTTTTTGGATCCTTCAAAATTCACCACTTAAACGCAGACATCTATATACCCTAGCATGTTAAGGTTTGACCTCTTTAATCTTTCTGTGAAGAATGCCTAGCAATGTAATGCAACAAGGCTTATTTGATTAATTTGACTTTTCATACCTCGAACAACAAAAGGAAAATTGGTGTACCCAACTTCTCTTTCTGATTTCAGTTTCATATACTTCTCAATGAAATGTTTGTTTTCTGTTTTGAACAATATACACTATCCTTCAAATACCAGAATAGGGTTAGTGTTTCACTCTGGAGGAATATTCTAGAACCATGACATTCTTGTGTTTTTGATTGTCTACATTTACATTGAACTTACCAAGCTCCATAATGGCTGTAAAATTTGACAGTTTTACCCACTTAAAAATTGTGTTGCATATAATTATAAATGATGCATTTCTCAGTATATTCAGAATATCGGACATTAAATTTTGTTTGAGATTTTGGAAAAATGAATAATTATGTTACTGTGTTGAGACCAAAAAACATGTAAGAAATACTAACTAAAATGTATGGGAACACATTTAAATCACAGCCTTGGACCACTGACTGCTTATTCTGGTCTTTTGCAGATGATTAGACTGTGTCAGTCCACACAAAACAAAAGATCGTTTCATTGGATTGATCTTCTTTTACTTGATAATCTATAAACAAACAGAATTTAGGTGTTTTTGCTAACAAGTTATCAACAAGAGATTCATGTGTACAGCATTGTAGAGGCTGCTGGAATTCCAGGTTACTGGCTGTTTTGTGTCTTGAAAAACGATAAGGGATGTATGAAGCAGGCAGCGGTGTCACTCTTGTTCCTGGTTCCCATCAGCCCGGACACTTTTAGCTCTTAGATGGCTGTCTTTTGCACTTCAAGCGTCTCACCAGAGTCACCAGGTTGGCTCCAAAGCTATGGTAATATAAAAGCAGAGCTTAAGATTGGCAGTACATATTTGTGCATCTGGGATGTTGAAATGATCAAACTATAATTCTACTTCTTAATTATTAAATTGCCAGCATAAACTTTTGACATTAATGTTGCCTCAAATTTTATTTTCAACTCATACAAGAAAATTTAAATAGGACTGGGGAGAAATGAGCAAGCATAACTCCTGTGTGGTTTCCATGTTTGCACATTACAAGGGTGGGGTTACAGTGACTCTATGAAAGTGGTATAAGATTTTCTGCTTAATATAGGAATCCAATTTTATTTTATTTTATTTTATTTATTTATTTTTTTAATACATTTTTATTAATTTATACATATTACATCTCAGTTGTTAGCCCATCCCATGTATCCTCCCATCCCTCCCTTCCTCCCACTTCCCCCCCCTACTCCCCTCCCCTATGTCTGTGTCTGAGGGGGATCTCCTCCCCCTGAATATGCTCATACGGTATCAAGTCTCTCCTTGGTGACCTATTATCTTTCCTCTGAGTGCCACCAGGCATCTCCATCCAAGGGACATGATCAAATATGGGGCACCAGAGTTTGTGTGAGAGTTAGATCTCCTTCTCCACTCAACAGTGGAGAATGTCCATCGGCAGGAATCCAATTTTAAACGTGAGCAGGCCCAGAGGTGGGTGGGGCTTTGTGTGTGAATCAGCAGCTTCACCAGCTCCTACTCAGCCCAGCATTTTCTCACTGTGTGTCTCCTTTCCTCAATTCCAGTTTTGATCTATAGGGTCCATAAAGACTTAAGTGTTAATGTAACCTTGGCAAAACTTCTGCTTTATTCCACAGGAGTTTAAACATCAGGTCTATTCACGGAAATGTTTTCGAAATGTAGATTGAATTTTCTCAAGAACTTTAGGAGGTAGGCAATTTATTTGAATTGCCAAGTTATTTTATGAGAGTATGTGTCTGGTGCTCTATAATTTAGCATCACTTTTCAACATTTTTTCATACCCTATAAAGTTATCACAAGCGCCCTATTTTTTGAATTTTATTTGCATCATCAATGATTGCCATTATGTTGAGCTTTGTGTTTAGTAGCTTATCACTGTACAATGTAATTTAAAATTTTAAATTGTTAGCAAAATAGATCATCTTGTCAACTCTAAACACTTAGTTTTAATCCCATAATATTTTATTCAAGTTCTATGAGGTATTAAACATTTTGAAATTATCTACAAATCAATTCAATAAAAATTCTGGCTTATATATATTTTATATACTAACTATAATTATAAAATCAAAGAGGTTGGAAAGCCTATATGTCATCATAACTACGCATTAAATAGCTACATAAAATACTGCTTCACCCACATAATTTGCTGTGGAAGATCAATGATGGGAGCACAAAAGCTTGGCAAATATATGCCTTTAATTAGTAATCAATAATCATGATAACAACAATAATAAATATCATTCACAGCTGTCGTTTCCAGAGGTATGAGGTGTAGAATTGGAGCAACAGAACAGCAGGTAAGCAAGGCTCCTCTTGGAGAAGAAAATAGGCTGGGTCCATGCATACCTGGAAAGAAAAAAGGCAAACAGTCAGTTTATGTGTGGGAAGAAGGGTATATTAAATAACCCTGAAATCAGAGATATCTTTTCTTTTTATCAGTAATCGTCGACTCATTTGTCAATAATATCTGGACAGGTAAAATAGCATTAAGCAGTGTTCAGATGGCAGTTAATTCCATTTGCTGGTATTTTATAAAAGAAAACATAAAATATTCTGTATTTTCAGTTACTTCTTATGAAATATTTATTTCTGTTCTTAATTTGTAGCAACTAAAAATGTTTTCCTTTCCCCTGTTTATAAGTTCTTTTTTTTTTCCTCCTTTATTAATTTATTCTTGTTACATCTCAATGGTTATCCCATCCCTCCCAATTTCCCCTTATTCCCCTCCCCTATGACTGTTCCTGAGGGGGATTACCTCCCCCTCTATATGATCATAGGGTATCAAGTCTCTTCTTGGTAACCTGTTGTCCTTCCTCTGAGTGCCACAAGGTCTCCCCGTCCAGGGGACAAGGTCAAAGGTGAGGCACCAGAGTATGTGAGAAAGTAATATCCCACTCTCCACTCTACTGTGGAGAGTGTTCTGTCCATTGGCTAGATCTGGGTAGGGGCTTAAGGTTTACTGCCTGTATTGTCCTTGGCTGGTGCCTTAGTTTGAGCGGGACCCCTGGGCCTAAATCTGCCTATCATAATGTTCTACTTGTAGTCTTCTAGGACCCTCTGGGTCCTTCTACTTTGCCTTTCTCCCATGATTCACTCATCTAGAGTCCCACTAGAATGTCCTCTCCTCTGTCTCAGTTTCCTGGTAAGTGAAGGCTTTCGTGGGACATGCCCCTTGGGCTAATATGCAGATATAAGTGAGTATATACCATTTGAGTCTTTCTGCTTCTGGGTTAACTCACTCATTATGATCATTTCTAGCTCAATACATTTATCCACAAATTTCGGGAATTCCTTGTTTTTAATAGCTGAATAGTATTCCATAGTGTATATGTACCACAGTTTCTTTATCCATTCTTCTATTGAGGGACACTTAGGCTGTTTCCATCTTCTGGCTATTATGAATAAGGCTGCTATGAACATGGTTGAGCAAATTTTCTTGCTGTGTGCTGGAGCATCTTCTGGGTATATTCCAAGGAGTGGAATAGCTGGGTCTTGAGGAAGCCCTATTCCCATTTTTCTGAGATCGCACCAGATAGATTTCCAAAGTGGTTGTACTAGTTTGCAATCCCACCAGCAATGAAGGAGTGTTCCTCTCTCCCCACATCCTCGCCAGCATGTGGTGTCGCTTGAATTTTTGATCTTAGCCATCCTGATGGGTGTAAGATGGAATCTCAGCGTTGTTTTGATTTGCATTTCCCTGATGATTAAGGAGGTTGAGCATTTCTTTAAGTGTTTCTCAGCCATTTGATATTCCTCTGTTGAGAATTCTTTGTTTAGTTCCATGCCCCATTTCTCGATTGGGTTATTTGGTTTGGTGGTATTTAATTTCTTGAGTTCTTTATATATTTTGGATATTAGACCTTTGTCAGATGTGGGGTTGGTGAAGATCTTTTCCCAGTCTGTAGACTGTCGCTTTGTTCTCTTGACCATGTCACCTGCCTTACAGAAGCTTCTCAGCCTCATGAGGTCCCATTTATTAATTGTTGACATTAATGCCTGGGCTGTTGGTGTTCTGTTCAGGAAATTGTCTCCTGTGCCAATATGTTCCAGGATCTTTCCCATTTTTTCTTCTAAGTGATTTAGTGTCTCTGGTTTTATGTTGAGGTCTTTAATCCACTTGGATTTGAGTTTTGTACAAGGTGACAAATATGGGTCCAGTTGCATTTTTTCACACAGACATCCAGTTAGACCAGCACCATTTGTTGAAGATGCTATCCCTTTTCCATTGAATGGATTTGGCTTCTTTGTCAAAAATCAAATGACCATATGTGTGTGGATTCATATCTGGGTCTTCGATTCGATTCCACTGATCAACCGGCCTGTTGCTGTGCCAGTACCATGCTGTTTTAATTACTATTGCTTTATAGTACAGTTTGAGATCAGGTATGGAGACTCCTCTGGAGCACCTTTTATTGTACAAGATTGTTTTAGCTATTCTGGGTTTTTTGTTTTTCCATATGAAGTTCAGAATTGAACTTTCAATGTCTTTAAAAATTGTGTAGGTATTTTGATAGGGATTGCATTGAATCTGTAGATTGCTTTTGGTAGGATGGCCATTTTTATTATGTTAATTCTCCCTATCCATGAGCAAGGTAGATCCTTTCATCTTCTCATGTCATCTTCAATCTCTTTCTTTAGGGTTTTGAAATTTTTTTCAAACAGGTCCTTCACTTGCTTAGTAAGAGTAACTCCTAAGTACTTTATATTGCTTGTGGCTAATGTGAAGGGGGTAGTTTTCCTAATTTCTTCCTCTGCAAGCTTATCATTTGTGTATAGGAAGGCTACAGACTTTTTTGAGTTAATTTTGTATCCAGCCAATTTGCTGAAGGTGTTTATCAGCTGTAGGAGTTCTCTGGTGGAATTTTGAGGGTCACTTATGTAGACTATCATATCATCTGCAAATAGGGATAATTTGACTTCCTCCTTTCCCATTTGAATACCCTTGATCTCCTTATGTTGTCTTATTGCTCTGGCTAGAACTTCGAGTACTATATTGAAGAGATATGGAGAGAGTGGTCAGCCTTGCCTTGTTCCTGATTTTAGAGGAATTTCCTTAAGTATCTCACCATTTACTTTGATTTTGGCTATTGGTTTCCTATATATAGCCTTTATTATGTTGAGGAAAGTGCCTTGTATTCCCAATCTCTCTAAAACTTTAAACATGAATGGGTGTTGGATTTTATCAAATGCTTTCTCTGCATCCAAAGAGATGATCATGTGGTTTTTTATTTTCAGTTTGTTTATGTGGTGGATTACATTGATGGATTTCCGTATATTAAACCATCCCTGCATGCCTGGAATGAAGCCTACTTGGTCATGATGAATGATATCTCTGATGTGCTCTTGTATTCGTTTTGCAAGTATTTTATTTAGTATTTTTGCATCGATGTTCATCAGAGAAATTGGTCTGAAATTCTCTTTCTTTGTTGAGTCTTTGTGAGGTTTAGGTATCAATGAGACTATGGCCTCATAGAATGAGTTTGGTAATGTTCCATCCCTTTCTATCTTTTGGAGTAGCTTGAAGAGTATCGGTATTAGCTCGCCCTTGAAGGTCTGGTAGAATTCTGCACTGAAGCCATCTGGCCCTGGGCTTTTTTTGGTTGGGAGACTATCAATGATTACTTCAATTTCTGTAGGGGAAATGGGACTATTTAGCTTGTTTATCTGTTCTTCACTCAACTTTGGCAAGTGAAATTGATCAAGGAAATCGTCCATTTCCCTTAGATTTTCAAATTTTGTGGCATATATGCCTTCAAAGTAGGATCTTAAGATTCTTTGTATTTCTTCAGTGTCTGTTGTTATGTCTCCCTTTTCATTTCTGATTTTGTTGATTTCAATACTGTCTCTCTGCCTTTTAGTTAGTTTGGCTAATGGTCTGTCTATCTTGTTGACTTTCTCAAAGAACCAGCTCTTGGTTTTGTTGATTCTTTGGACTGTTTTCTTAGTTTCTAATTTGTTAATTTCACTCCTGAGTTTGATTATTTCCAGACGTCTACTCCTTTTGGGTGTTTCTGCTTCTTCTTTTTCTAGGGCTTCCAGTTGTGTCATTAAGGTGTTTATGTGCAATGCTTCCAATTTCTTTTTAAAGGCACTTATTGCTATGAATTTTCCTCTTAGCACTGCTTTCAATGTATCCCACAAATCTGGGTATGTTGTTCCTTCATTTTCATTGAATTTCAGAAACTCCTTGATTTCTTTCTTTATTTCTTCCCTGACCCAGGTGTCATTTAGCAGAGAGTTGTTTAGTTTCCACATACGTGTAGGCTTTTTGTTATTGCTGTTGTTGTTGAATTGCAGCCTAAGCCCATGATGATCTGATAGGATACAAGGTATTATTTCAATCCTCTTGTATCTGTTGAGGCTTTCTTTGTGAACTACGATGTGATCAATTTTGGATAAGGTTCCATGGGGTGCAGAGAAGAAGGTATATTCTTTCTTGTTTGGGTGACAGGTTCTATAGATATCTGTTAGATCCATTTGACCCATGGCATTGGTTAATGATGTTATTTCTTGGCTTAGTTTCTGTTTCGATGACTTGTCCTTCAGTGAGAGTGGGGTGTTGAAGTCTCCCACTATTATTGTGTGGGGATCGATGTGTGGTTTAAGCCTTTTTAGCAGATCTTTTACAAATGTGGGTGCCCTTGTATTGGGAGCATAGATGTTCAGAATTGTGATGTCATCTTGGTTGACTTTACCTTTGATGAGTAAGAAGTGTCCATCCTCATCCCTTTTGATTAATCTTGATTGAAAGTCTATTTTGTTCGATATTAAAATGGCTACGCCTGCTTGCTTCTTGTGTCCATTTACTTGGAATATTTTTTTCCAACCTTTTATCCTGAGGTAATGCCTATCATTATGGGTGAGATGTGTTTCTTGAATGCAGAAGAATGTTGGATCCTGTTTATGCACCCATTCAGTTAGTCTGTGTCTTTTTATTGGAGAATTGAGACCATTGATGTTGAAAGATATTAACGACCAGTTACTATTAAGAGTCTTAATTTTGATGTTGGTTCCAGTCCAGCGTTTGTGTAGTTGTGGATTTGCCATGGTATAGTTATCTATTTCCTGAGTAGTTTTGATTGTAGCTTGACCCTTTGGGATGGAGTTTTCCTTCTAGTACCTTCTGTAAAGCTGGATTTGTGGATAGGTACTGTTTGAATTTGGTTTTGTCATGGAATATTTTGTTTTCTCCATCAATGGTTATTGATAGTTTTGCTGGGTAAAGTAGTCTGGCCTGGCATCTGTGGTCTCTTAGGGTTTGCAGGATCTCTGTCCAGGCCCTTCTGGCTTTGATGGTCTCTGCTGAGAAGTCGGGTGTAATTCTGATAGGTTTGCCATTAAATGTTATTTGGCCCTTTTCCCTTGCAGCTTTTAATATTATTTCTTTGTTCTGTATGTTTTGTGTTTTGATTAGTATGTGACGGGCAGTTTTTCTTTTCTGGTCAATTCTATTTGGTGTTCTGTATGCCTCTTATATGTTTATAGGCATCTCCTTCTTTAGATTGGGGAAATTTTCTTCTATGATTTTGCTGAGAAGAGTTTCTGGGCCTTGGAGTCTGATATCTTCTCTTTCTTCAATGCCTATTATCCTCAGATTTCTTCTTTTCATGGTGTCCTTAATTTCTTGGATGTTTTGTGTCAGGAATTTTCCAGATTTGGCATTTTCTTTATTGGTTGCTTCAAGATCTGTTATTGTATCTTCTAGACTTGAGATTCGTTCTTCCATCTCTTGGATTCTGTTAGAAAAGCTCAGCACTGTGTCATTTGCCTTCTTCTCTGAGGCCTCACGTTCTCTTTTTTCTTCTGTCTGTGTGTTTATCATTGAATCCATTTTCATTTTCATATCTTGAACAGATTTTTTAATTTCTTTCATCTGGTTGTTTATATTTTCCTGAAAATTTTCCAGTTCCACTCTATGTGCTTCTTTTATGTCTCGCACCTGCTTCGCTGCTTCTTCCTGCATCTGATTTCGAATTTTATTTGTTTCCTCCATTAACATCCTCATTACCAAGGATCTGAGGTCATTTTCTTGTGTTTCCGTTGTATGTGAGTTCTCCGGGTTGTTTTCTTTGGGATAGCTGGGAACTGGAGACGTCATATTGTTTTGGGGTTTTTTTTCGAATGCTTTTACACTGTCCCTTAGACATCTTGCCGTCTCTGGTTTTGTTGGGTAACTTCCAGAGTTGAGTGGAGGGAGTCTGATGATAGATTCACTTGTTTTCTCACGATTTCCATAGGCTGGAAGCCCTGATATTTCACTGGTGTGGATGGCAGAAGGTTAGCCCTGTAGTTTTGGCCTCTCACTGCCAGTGATCCTCAGCTCCCCTTTGCTGTGGGTCCAGCAATCGTTCTGGGTCTTCGAATGATCGTTGGGTCAGGCCAAGGTATCCACAACCTTTTGGGTCCCCTGCCAAGTCCAGCCAGGGATACTGGGCCCGAGCCACTCGTCGAGTTCAGCTAGTTTCTCAGGGCCTGAACCATCTGCCACAGCAGGAGAACTGCGACTGCACTGAGCAAGCACCTGGTGGAAGTGACCGCTCCTCCCAGCTTGCGTCACAGCAGGAAAACTGCTTCTGCATTGGGCAAGCACCCAAAGTATAACTGAGTGCTCCACCCTGCTCGCGACACAGCAGGAAAACCAAGGCTGCACTGAGCAAGCACCCAGGGTATAACTGAGCACTCCGCCCAGCCCGCGTCACAGCAGGAAAACTGCGGCAGTGCTGAGCAAGCACCTAGGGTAGAAGTGAGCGCTTCGCCAGGCTTGTGTCACAGCAGGGAAACTGAGACCGTGCTGAGCAAGCACCCAGGGTATAACTGAGCGCTCCGCCCTGCTCGCGTCACAGCCGGAAAACTGCGTCTGCGCTGAGCAAGCACCCAGGGTATAACTGAGCGCTCCGCCCCGCTTGCGTCACAGCAGGAAAACTGCTTCTGAGCTGGGCAAGCACCCAAAGTATAACTGAGCGCTCCGCCCTGCTCATGTCACAGCAGGAAAACTGCGTCTGCGCTGAGCCAGAGCCCAGGGTAGAAGCCAGCACTCCGCCTAGCCTGCGTCACAGCAGGGGAGCTGCGCCTCGGGCAGAATTGCCCACCGAGCCGAGCCAGCCTCTCCACAGCACAGCTCACTGAGCAAACCCAGGACTCCGGGCCGAACCGTCCGCTGAGTCCAGCCTGGGTCTCAAGGCACCACATGACCCAAATCCTGTCCAGAGTCCCCTCTCCCACAGCAACTCCCACCATCCACCACACTAATCGCCTCCACTGTAAGGCTCTGAGCTGCAAACCTCAGCCACCGCCGCTGGCGCCGCTGGAGCCGCTGGCGCTGCCGGAGCTGCTGATGGCACTGCTGTCCTCACTGCCACCGCTCTGATCCGAGAAAGTCCTCGCTCCTCCCATGTGCAGGGGCAGGCAGGTCCTCTGCACCCTGGTCCCTCCGAACCGTGGAGCACTTCTGCTGCCGTGGTGTGGGGACCTTGGTGTTCCTGGCTCAGAAATCTGTGCAATTCCCCGAATTGTTCGCTGGAGCTTTCAAACACGGTCCACACTGCTCGCCGCCATCTTGGATCCTCCCTGTTTATAAGTTCAATACATTCAATTTAATACACAGAATATATACTTCATAGTATTACAAGAACACCTGTGTTCTGATTTGAAGTACTTCAAATTTTTATTGTTAAATAAATAATTCACATTTGTAGAAAACTGAAAACTACAGAAAATATTGTTCTGCTTATCTTCTGAAGATAAAATATTTGAAAATTTCTGTATATCAGTCCTGACTATCATCAAATGAATTTGCACTTTTTTGGTCAGTGCTAAGTATCTACCTTCTCTCTACTGTCTTTCAATTAGGTTAGTATCATATTGAATATCTTATGGAAACAATTGCAGAGTATTTAATATCAGTTCAATACAATAATTTCCTTTCAAATAACATTAAAATTCAACAAAACAGACTTTAAGAAACCTTCACCAGTTTAAAAATATGATTTGTTCAACCTGAGTCACTATTCTGACATGTTCCTAAATGCTGAATATATTTATTTATTTGGTATTATCAGTTTATAAGGAGTTTGACAAGGAATAATAGCAATTGCCGTTTTTACTACTAGTTGGTGATATGCAAAATAATAATGACTTTTCAAAAGAATTGATAAAACTTCATCTTGATTTTACCCATTTACACAGTTTTAAATATTTATTTTATTTATGAGTGTGTGTATATGTGTGCATGTGTGTTCATGTGTGTGTATGCATGTGTGTGTGTGATGCTTCTCTGTATGCATATGTGTTGCAGGTGCTCAAGGAAGTCAGGATAATGTGTCAGATACACTGAAACTGGAGCTAACAGTATTTGCAATGGGTGCTCAGAACCATACCCAAGTCCTTGCCAAAGCAATAAGTGTTTTTCGTCTCTGAGCCAAATCTCTCATCTCTCCATAACCTTTCATGGGTTTTTAAAAATATTATATCACTTCCTTGAATTTTGCAAAGTTGTATACCAAGTTTCTTCATCATATATGTGACATATAAATACTAAGACATTTGACATGTATAGTATGCCTTAAGATTGGAATGCACTGATAAAAAACAGCAAAGTCTTCAGTAAGAAAATAAAAACAACTTTCAGAACTATGCTAATGAATTCAAATAAAGTGTATCATTTACTGTTCAAAAGTCCATTTATTATTCAAGTATAAGTAGCATACCTGCAACATTTCAAATGCTGACAATAAATCTTTCGGGAAGATGAACATGCTTTCTATCTAGACAGAATCAGCAAAGATAAGCATCCATGTGCTTATCACAGCAACAGCAAAGTAAACTGGCACAGTAATTCGTACTGTTTGTAGGTTATTGCTGTGAAGAACTTGAGGACTTGGAAGAACTGTGAAAGTGTTTGGAATTCTCAACTACAAAGGCCACTGAGTGTCTAGAGTGTACCAGGCTCTCTGATCTCTGATTTTTTTTAATCTCTTTACTTGTCTCATTTAAATATCATCATTTTTTTTATTTATTTCTCACACATTGATGCATCCTCCAGTTTGGATGTCTATTTCTCTCAAGTTCTATCTGGACAGAAAATATGAAGGCCAAGAAAAGTAATTCCTGAAGGCAGTTCTTGATATTAAATGGAGACCCCAGTGTATCAGAGATGCCGTGACTGAGTGGCAGCTTCTTTGGATTGGAGCTAACTTGAACCTTCAAAACAAAACTATGCGTGTTGGGAATGGCAGAGTTGAAGCTGTGGGTCTATTCAACATCGTAAAGTGCAGAATGTGAGTGAATACCAGATATTGAAAGTTAAGCTATCTATATATAGGTTTACATATGGGAGATTTATGATTATCTCATAAGTATATGGTTATTTAGGTTTTATTTGATATGACTGTAATTGTACCTCAATTCTAACTTGGAATAAGGAGGATTGTGCTAATTTGGTTCCTGTTGCTGTGATAAAACACTGACCAAAACCAACTTGGTGAGGAGTGAGTTTATTGGGCTTATGTTCCAGTCATTTAAAGAAGTCAGGACAAGAACTCAAACAAGACCAAAGCTTGAAACCATTGGAAGACCTGCTTACTGGATTGCCCTCCATGCTTAGGCTCATCTAGTTTTCTTATACCTTCCACCTAACCAAGGGTGGCAATGCCCACAGTAGACTGAGCCCTCCCACACCAATCAGATGGAGGTATTTTCTCAAATGATGCAACCTCTTCTAGATGACTCTGGTTTGTGTCAAGTTTAACAAAGAAATTAACTAGCTCAAGAATGTAATATATTTTGGATTTTATAGTACCAGTAGCTCACAGTTACAAGATTAGATTTTATAAAAGGGGCCCTGTGTTATTTAGTTATTTATTTGTTTGTTTGGTTTTAGTTTTTTAAGACAGGATTTTTCTGTTTTAGCCCTGGGTTTCCTTGACTCACTTTGTAGACCATGCTGGTCTCAAACTCACAACAATCTACCTGCCTCTGGCTCCAAAGTGCTGGGATTAAAGGTGTGCCACCATCACCTGGCAAGGGCCTTGTGCTTTTTTAAATGTTGAATTTTTAAAGACTAGTGAACTCTTATAGTTGGCATGTTGTTTATATTGTGAAGGTAACATGAGATATTGGAGACAAGGAAAGGTTATGGTTTATTAGATATGAGTTTGTGTGTTGAGTTGACAAGGAGTGAACTTGGGATGGTCAAGTTTGTCAGCTTGACACATGGGAAGAGAGAACATCAAGTAAGAAACTGCTTACATTCAACTGACCAGTGGCCTTGTACCTTGTCTATGGGACATTTTAATAATCACTAATGGATGTGTGAGCACCCAGACAGTGATGCTATCTTGATACCGTAAAGGAAGGGTGGTTGAAAGCTCCAGCTAGTAAGCAACATTCTCCCATAATCTCTGCTTCAGATCTTCATCCAGGGTCTTCTTTAATTCCCTCTCTATAATTTCTTGATGGTGGACTGTAACTCATGAACTAATAAACCTGTTCCTCCTGTAAATTGGCTTTGGTGGGTATTTATCATAGCAACAGGGAAGTAAATTGGGTCAGACTAGGTCAAAGGATAAAATCAGAGTGCATGACAAGAAGGATCAATAGAACGTCTACCATATAGCTGTTATTGGTACTGTATTCCTAAAAATGAGTTTAGGTGGTATGGATAAAGAGTAAAGTCATGACTTTAAGCATTTTTATTAAACTTTGAAAAACCAACACAAATATTGAAAATGCAGTGGGGTTTATACAAGTCTCTCTCTCTCTCTCTCTCTCTCTCTCTCTCTCTGTCTCATTGCTTCCATGTCTCCTCCTCCCTTCCTCAATCCTTCCTCCCTTGGTCTTCAGAAAGCGGTGGCCCTCCTTCCCTAACATCTCACCTCAGCCTATCAAGTCTCATCTGGACTGCTTGGATCCTCTTCTTCTATAGCCTGGCAAAGTTGCCCTACAATGGGGAAGTGATCAACAAATGAGCACCAGAGTCCATGTCAGAGGTAGCCCTTACTTCCCATATTATGGGACCCAAGAGGAGACTGTACTGCCAATCTACTCCATCTGAGAAGAGGGTCTAGTTTCTCACCATGCATTGTTCTTGGTTGGTTCATCTGTCTCTTCAGCAGCCCCCTCCTCTGCCTGCATGGTTAGCTCCATTGGTCTCCTTGTGGAGCTCCTGTCCCATCCAGGTCCTTCTATCCCCCAACTCTTCCATAAGACTTCCTACACTCCACCCAGAAGTTTGGCTGTGAGTTTCAGTATCTGCTTAGCTTTATCCAGAGTGCAGCAGTACTAATGGATTTCTACAAAATGACTCAAGAGTACAGATCGGCACACAACAGTTTTTGCCTTAGGCCTTCCATTTATATCTTCAGGAGAGGTGTCTAGATACAGAAATCCTTTTATCAAGGCTATGAGCTCCACTATATGCCGTATCAGTTGTCTCAGAATTTCAGAAATATATAGATAACAAGTTTCTATTGTCACCCACCATTATTTTTTTCTATAAAGCTGTTACTGTCATTGTAAGGCCTGTGCCTGTTTGTAGTCACTTCTATCTGAGTTCTAACTGCTTTACTTGTTCTTATCATGCTTTGCCGCCTGGAAATTAATAAGTTTTGTAGTGGGAAACCAAATGGTGTGAAATTAAATGTTTTATTATCCAAATAGTTTTAAATCAATGTAAACACTTTTAAGTTGATAAGGTCCCATTTCTAACAAGAGAACGGGGCAATAACTATTTATCCTAAGCCTGTACATATTCACATTTGACAAAGCTGCACTTGTAGAGTTTATGGTCTTTATCAAGTTATTTAGGCTGAGATTTTCATTAAATAAGTGTACCATCAGCATATAGAAAATATTAAAACAGAAATTTTTGCTGATAGCACTTGTTGTTTTTTAACCCTCATTGTTCAAGTAAATGTTTAAATATCTGAGGTTTTGGCATGGTCTGTCATATAAATACGTTATCACTTCATAGAAACAGAATTTCAGAATTGAGAATTTCTAGTCAACATTTTAATCTAGTTCACGAAAAGCCTAGGCATGATGCAGATGAATAGTATCTGGTGGCTAACGAAGTGTTCTGGTAGATACTTCATCCAATCCAAAGAACTCTGAGTAAAGGCTTCTTCACCAAATTTAAATGAAAGAATGTTGACAGTGCCAATTGTGTGCCTGCCCTGTGATAGAGTTCAGAGGCTGCTGGTGTACTGGAAAACATGGTGCTTGAATCTGAAAGCACTTTGTATGTGGATTACAGTTTGGCCACTGTGAGAGCTAATGCATGATGGGAAAACTCTTGAGCACCTGCCATCTGGTGTTATTAATAACAGAAGTATTATCTGCCCACCAGAACTATTTAGAGAATACAATTGTCTAAAACAACACTTGCTCTATATTATTACATATCACCAATGTCCTTCTTCATTGTAAATATTTGCAAACATGAAAATTAAGAACTTGTGAATTATCAAATCATACTCACTTGTAGGAAGGATAAGTAACAACATTGATTTTAGTGTTTGACAACATTTCCTCCTTCCTAGAACCAATTTTACCTTGTCTGGTAAAGGACAAACAAGCGTTATCAGTGGATTCTACATTGTGTGTCTTGTAGTTTGAAACATCAGAAATATTATTACTTAGTAAGATTTTCTAGTCTATTAAGTTGAAATTAGTCCTAAGAAGATGGAGAGATGGCCTGTTGGATACAAATGATTACTATTCTTACAAAGGACTGGAGTTTGGTTCTTAGCACACAAATTGCAACTCATAATCATATGAAACTCCAGTTTTAGAGCATCTGACGCATACTCTGACCTTCATGATTACCTATAGTTATACAGTGCATATGCGTACACCCCGACCTAAATGGAATAAATAAATACTGTTAAAAAGAAGTCTGTCCTTAAATTAGATGAATGAGACATATGCCTCAGCACCTGTAATGGCGTACGTAGTTTTGTTACTACAGCCTAACTATGTTATCAGACATAGCTGAATTCCACAGCAGACACAGAGGGGCTGGTGTCATATGTACCAATAAAGATCACAATGCTGGAAACTGGATTGATAGTGAGAAAGTAAATTTGCATTTTGTTCATTTAGCTTCTGTATATTAACTTTTCCAATATTTACATTGAGATCAATATTCATTAAATTGTGGTATAATTAGATGAATAATTAGGAATTAGGAGAATTAATTTAGGTTGTAGGAAGAATGAAAGAAGACTAAGGAGTGATTCGGCTTGCTGCCGACCATTAATGTTGTCTCTGGTTCCTGGAAAGAAATGTACAATGTATTTAAGAAGTGTCTAAATCATATGCCCACAGATTTTGACCTTTCAAGTAATCTCTCTAAAACTCCTCAATGTTTATAGAAAATGAATATTCATTATCATTTTTAATCTAAATTGTATTTGGTAACTAAACACTTGAAAGATGTTTTTAAGTTTTCCTTAGCTTGAATTTGATATCAAAATCAGATAGTAGATTATATATTAATGCTTTAATATAGTCTAAATATAACATTTTATGGATACCAATAATGAATTCTGAATTAGTTTACACATTGTTGAAACAGGGAGAGAGAGAGAGAGAGAGAGAGAGAGAGAGAGAGAGAGAGAGAGAGAGAGAGAGAGAGAGATAAAGAGACAAAAACAGATGGAATGAAAGACAAAAAGGAAGAGAAAGTGATGAGAAGTTGCTTTAGAGTGGGGGAGGGGAAAGGGGAGAAAGATATAGATAGGTAGATAGATAGATAGATATAGAGATAGATAAATTGATAAAAATGATATATATATATAGATAAATTTAGATGATTAGATGGTGGATAGAAGATAGGCAGATGATACATACATACATACATACATACATACATACATACATACATACATACATAAAATTATTCATTCATAAATGATAGATAGATAGGTGATAACATAAAGCAGGGAGAAGGGCCAAGGACTGCTTCTTTAAGAAAGATTTGTCTGTGACAAGATGAACAAGGTCACCAATTGCCAGACTGGGCATTCAAAGGTTACAAGAGGAAATCTGCCAGTACATGTCTAGCATAATTACAAACCACAGTTTCTTATAAACCTTTATGGTAATATAAGCATTCCCTAATTTTGAAATTTATTTCTGCTAGGCCCTTAAACAAGAACTCTTTGAGTGAAGAACATTGCCCATTCTATTTTAAGGCCAACATTATAAAGAACTTCATAATATCTAGAAATCTTAAAGTGAAATTAGAAAAGTTATTAGTAATTTTCACTGATTCTTCCTGCATATATGAATGTTAAGATATTTCTTTCTTCTACTCAATCAGAGTTAATAGAAAAATCAGTTTCAATTTGTGGACTTTAGAATGCTAAATAACACCTCTTGGTAGAACAGTGATCATATTTTTTTGTGTGTGAAGAAAGAGTGAAAATAAACACTCCAGAAATATAATGTATTCCAATTCACATACTACTTATTGAATTGAGATGTGACCTCTCTGTGAGAATTCAGACTTAGAGATTTAAAGGTCATGGGGAGGCTCTTTGACCATGAGCCGCCATATGTCCTGTAAGTTTAAGTTTCTTTATCTGGAAATGGGCGTAGTGAGGAAACTACATTATACCCCTGGCTGGCCCTGTTGGACTAAATGAAATGCCAATGGGTTAAGCATATTTGTCTCTTGCTGATGAACCTTTTCTGAAATGACTGCTTATCACAAAGAAGTAAGTCTTCCCAAAAGGCATAGGCACATATCTAAAGAGTGTCTGCCTAGTGGTCGAAGATAGTGGGATATATGGGAAAGCTTCCTTAACTCAAGTTAACTTCAAGTTATTTGACACTTTATTCTTTTATTGTTGTTGATAAATACTTTTATTTTTTATTGAAAACAGATTTTTCTTTCATACAGTACATCCAAATTACAGTTTGCCCTTCATCCACTCTTCCTGGATACCTCCGACCTCCCCTTTCCCTGGGATCCACTTCCTCTCTATCTTCTTTCAGGAAAAAAGCAGACCTCCAAGAGACTAAACCAAACTGTACAAAATGATATACAACAAGATGAATCAAAAGCCCTTATATCAAGGCTGAACAAGGCAACCCAAGAGGGGAAAAGAGTCCCAAGAACAGGAAGAGGAGTCAGAGAAACATGTTGACTTAATTAGGACTTCTATTGCTGCAATGAAACATTATGACCAAAAAGCAAGTTGAGGAGGAAAAGCTATATTTGGTTTATATTTCCACACCTCTGTTCATCACCAAAGGAAGTCAGGATAGGAACCCAAGCAGGGCAGGAACATCACAGCAGGAGCTGATGCAGAGGTCATGGAAGGTGCTGCTTACTGCCTGGCTTCCCTTAGCCTGCTCAGCCTGATTTCTTATAGAACCCAAGATCATGTTCCCAGGGGTTGTACCACCCACAGTGAGTGGAGCACTAATTGAGAAAATGCCTTAAAAATGGATGTCTCAGAAGCATCTCCTCAAATGAAACTCCTTCCTCTCTGATGACTCTAACTTGTGCCAAGTTAATACAGAAAAACAGCCAGTACACACTACTCTGTTAGCTGCTACACACACACACACACACACACACACACACACACACACACACACACATAAGCTAACAGCCATAACATAAATGCAGAGGACTTGGTGCAGAACCATGGTCTCATGATTGCTGTTTCAGCTTCTGTGAACCCATATGGGCCCCGTTTACCTGCCTTGGTAGGTCATGTTCTGGTGACATTCATGGCTTCTTACTCCTAGCATCTTTCCTCCCCCCTCTCCCACAAGTCTCCCTGATCTCCAGGAGAGCAACTCAATAGAGACCATCAATTTAGACTCTCTCTATATAATATCTGGCTGTGAGTCCCAGTACCCATTCCCTTTTGTTGCTAGAGAAGGGCACAGAATTTATTCTATTTTCTTTCACTAGGTATCACCATTACTGATTTCAAGCTGTACGTCACGAGTGTAGTAATAAAAACCACATGGTATTGACATAAAAGACATGTTGATCAATGGAATCAAATTGAAGACCTAGACATAAATTCACACACCTATGGACACCTCCTCTTTTATTTACAAAAAAAAGCCAAAAATACACACTGTAAAATAGAAAGAATCTTCAACAAATGGTGCTGGTCATACTGGATATCTGCACTGAGAGGAATGCAAATAAATCTGTATTTGTCACCATGCACAAAACTCAAGTCCAAGTGAATTAAAAACCTCAGAATGAACCAGACATACTGAACATGATAGAAAAGAATGTGGGAAACAGCCTTGAGCCCAATGACATAGAGATAACATCCAGAACAGAATAGTGATAGTGCAGGCACTAAGATAAAAAAATGAATAAATGAGACCTCATGAAACTAAAATCCTACCTAAGGCAAATGACATTATCAACTGGACAAAGAGGCCACTTACAGAATAGGAAAAAATTTTTTAACAACTCCTTATCAGATAAAGGACAAATATCCAAAACATAAAGAATGGACCAAGTTAGATATTTAAAAAATAACACAATTAAAATGGGGGACAGATCTAAAGAGAGAATTCTCAATATAGAAATCTCAACTATCCAAGAAACACTGAAAGTAATGTTCCACAAATTTAACCATCAGGGAAATGTAAATTCAAACTTCTTTGAGATCCCATCTTACACCTGTCACAATAGCTAAGAACATCAACACAAGTGACACTTCATTCTGGCAGGGAAATGGAGCAAGGAGAATACCCCTCCATTGCTGGTGGGAGTGCAAACTTGTGTAGCCACTACGTAAACCAATATTCATCGGATAATTGGGAATTAATATATCTCTAGGCACAGGCATACCACTCTTGGGCATATACTCCAAGGATGCTCCATCCTCCCACAAAGACAAATGCTCAGGTATGCTCAGTGTGGTTTAATTCATTATAGCCAGAACTTGGATAAATGTCCCTCAACTAAAGAATGGATTTTGTAAAGATGTATTGTTTTATTTTTTATTTCCATCCAATTTTGACATTTTAAAGTAGACAGAAAACTTCAATTGTCAGGAACCCTAGCAGTAACATAGGATTTTGAATTTGGCTCTTTTTTTTTAACTTTTTAAAAATTAATTTTAACGTATACATTTACATTATTACACATGAATAAATAAGCCACATACAGCAAGAAGAACCATGAGACAATCAGAGGTTATATAAATGTTACATTCATAGTGATTTGGCTATTTGTATTCGTTAAACTTGAAGAAAGCATCTTTCCTATCTTGGGTAGTCTAAATTTCTGAATGAAAATCAATATCTATCATCTCCATTAATTTAAAACATCTATATTGATCTAAACACATCTTAACCCCTAACGAACTAAGCTTAATTGTAAGACTAAACTATCTGGTCTTCAACCCCATTAGAGACTTGAGAAGGGATAAAACATAAATACTTGAGTAAACTGAAAGTGCAGGTTAGTTAGCAGCTTCCAAAATGAAAAGAAGACCACGTCATAGAGCAAAAGGTTATGTGTAGTACAGAGAACACTAGATAAGCTGAGGTCAGAGGTTAGGGGAGAAGGGCTACCCTTTCTAAGGACTAGGGGAAGGAGAGAAAGTGCATGAGGGAGGCAGTGGGATCGGGAAGTGATGAGGGAGGGTGCTGAAATTGGGATGTAAAGAATTCAAACTACAGAACAAGAAGACAACTTATATTGCTAATCCCACTACATGAGAAAAGCTCTGAGAATGGCTGAGATACGGATGTCTATGCATAGACAGGGCCTCATGTGGGTCACAGGTTCTCTATGACTTATCATTAGAGGCGATTCTTAGTATGGCATGAAGGAAGAATTGCAGGTGTCTTACTTATGCTCATATTGAGCAGAGAACCAGCCTTAATTGCTCTATACATCCATCACACCTCATACAATCATAATTTTAGAACTGTCTAATGCTTGGGAGAAATTATGTTTTCTGAACTAAAGAACCAGACACGGACTCTGGATCAGACCTCACAGGATTCATTCCTCTCAGCATGCTGCATGCTGACATCCTGTATCATCCAGGTTCCAGCCCCAGGCGCCTCAGTGCTGTCACCCATCAGAATCGGACTGCTTCCAGGACAGCCTTGTAGAAAGCATCTGATCCCAATTGTTTCAGCATTTCAGGCTGTCCAACTCAGGACTCCTATTAAGCCTGGAATTTCTCAACATTTAGAAACTGAACCACAAATGCTACCTCTGGCTTACTTAACAATTTTCCCTAATTCTTTTTCCTTTTGGGCCCATTCAAAGGGGCCCTAAGTAATACTGAAGAAACCTTAAGAGAATGATGTCCCAGTTCCACTAAGGGAGGGTTGGGTAGGTTTTATTCTCTTGGCCTATAGATATTTATTTTCTTCGGGAGGTAGGTATATGTTATTATTGGTCTTAGACAGAGAGAAAACTAGGTTGGACTCAGGGATATCTCTCTTTTCCTTTATCTTTCTTTCATAGGTAAGGAGATAGGAGCTGAAAAGAAAGAAAGGGGGATATAGAAATATTGAGGGAGGATAGAGCAAAATGTAGATTATTGAATCTACTCCTTAACTCAAGGTCTCAATTGTTACTCACATGTAAGGATATTTTAAATTCATTGGTATAGAATTTTGTATATTGATGCAAATCATGGTCATTTCAAAAGCTAGTCTAATTTTATCACAGGATCCTAATTAATAAAAAGCCACCACACCAGGGCAAGGCAAATGAGATAGGCATGGCTAAGGTTCCCGGGCTTGGGGAGACAAAGAGAATCTTGGAAAGAAGAGAGTCCAGAGGAGAAGGTAGAAGAAGGAGTCACACCATCATGGGTTAGATGGAGGAGAACCACATGACCAGTAAGGGTCGATGAAGAACATTAGCAAGTATATGGGATTATGGATGGGAGGTAGCGTGACAGGAATTATTAGAAGCAAATGCCAACATTAGAAGCAAACAACAAGAATATATATCCTAGGTCTACAAGATAGATATGATTCTATAGATAAGGTAAAATAGTTAAATAAGAGGTTTTCAAAAGCCTCAGAGACCTAAAGAATATGACATTTAAAGATGTTTTCATTATTCTAAAGATTCTTTGACAACAAGTCAAGTTAATTCCTGGCAACACCCAGCCTATCTCAAAGAAGATGATAAACATCAAAGAACCTCCTTATGGTGTTGGCTTTAAATGTGGCAAACTAGCCACTGGGAAAAATGTCATCCTTTCTGCCACAGACAGTTTTACCTAAAAATGGCAAATTTAGATGCAAGTAAAGTCAATAGCTGAACTCTGCCAAGACATAGTAAGTAAGTCCTCAATAGTTCCTGCCTTGCAAATATGTCTGTCAGATATATAGGGCTAGAAGGCCAAAGACGACGACGCTCCAACATTATAGAGTGCTGGGTGACTGCTCAGGAAGAAAGGATTTTTAAAAACGGGATACATTTACACAATCGAGTATTACGCAGCTATTAAAAAATGGCATAAGGAAGTTTGTATGTCAATGGATATAACTAGAAAAAAAAAACCATCCTGATTGAGGTAACCTAGACCCAGAAAGGCAAGTATGTTATGTACTCCCTTGAAGTGGAGACTAGCTGATAATCAAGCTACAGTCCACAGACCAAGAGTGGTCAGATAAAAAGGAGGGGAATATAGGGGAAAACATGTTAATTTATTATTTGTTTAATTTAATAATTTATTTACTTACTTTACGTCCCAACCACTATTTCCCCTTGCTACCCTTCTTCCAATTCTTCCCCTTTCTTCCCCTCCCCTCACCCACTCCTCCTTTCTTTCTTTTTTTTTCATAAAAAGAATGTATCCCATGGCATATAAAGTTGTAGTCAGACTAGGTGCATCTTCTATTGAGAATAGATGAGGCAGTCCAGTTAGGGGAAAATGTTCCAAAGGCAGGCACCAGAGTTAGCAATATCCCCTGCTCTTGCTATTAGGAGTCCCACAAGAAGATCAAGGTACATGTAACAAATGGGCAAATAACCTAGGACAGGCCTAGAACAATTCAGTCTCTGTAAGCCCCAATGGGTCCAGGTGAGTTGATTCTGTAAGTTTTATTGTAGTGTCCTTGACGCCTCTGGCTCTTATTATCCTTAATCGTCTTCTTCTAAAGGATTCCTCAAGCTCCATCTAATGTTTGGTTGTGGGTCTCTGCATCTGTTTCCATCAGTTGCTGGGTAAAACCTCTCTGATGATGGCTACGCTAGGCTCTTTTCTGCAAGTATAGCAGAATATCATTAACAGTGTCAGGGTTGGCTTTTTTCTCAGGACATGAGTCTCAACCTGGACAAGTAATTGGCTGGCCATATCCTCAATTTCTGAACCATATTTACTCCTGCAATGTCGGGATCATTGGCACAGGGTTCTCAGCTGGCCACTACCAGTTACTTTCTGAGATAGGCAAAATGCCAACTTCCTCCCCCTGGATTGAATCCTAGGCCTCTTCCCTTACTGTAAATGGGCATAACTTGGCTACAAACTCACCACTATTTAAGTTCATTTCCTAGGACCTTCATATTGCTTTCAATAAATGATCTCTGTAGGCTATAGTCTCCCAGATCTTCTTTCCAGTTCCTGCTTATTGCTGCCCAAGACCCTTTCTCTCGAGCTCCTCCTGACGTAGGATTGCAAGTACACAACGGCACACCTCAAGAGACCAGGAGGAAGAACCAGACTGCAGATCATATAGGCAGGACAAATTGTAGGTCAAAAGTTTTGAGCCAATCCATTCATTGGAATTCTTTTCTGGCTCCAGGAGATGGTTAGTTCATGCTCCTTATCTCCCATTGCTATGAGTCTTAGCTGGGATCACCATCACTGATCCCTGGGAGTTTCCATTGCCTGGGTTTCTAACTGATCCCAGAGATAACTCCACAATTCCATTTTCATCCTAACACATGTAGACTTCCAGTTAGATGAGTACCTTTTTTGGACGATGCTCTCTTTTTTTCCATTATATAATTCTTTGTCAAAAATCAAGTTTCAATAGTTGTACGTATATTTTTGAGATTTTTGTTCTGTTCCACTGATTAATCTCTTTGTTTTTAAGCCAGTACCATGCAGTTTTTATTACTATTGCTCTGTATACAGGTTCACAAACTGAATCTAAGAACACATAAAAAAACATCATCCACCGTGATCAAGTAGGCTTCTTCCCAGAAATACAGGGATAGTTCGGCATGTGAAAAATCCATCAAAGTAGTCCACAATATAAGCAAACTTAAATTACAAAGAATCACATGATCATCTCATTAGATACTGAAAAATCCTTTGACAGAATTTTTGGTACCTTTTATGGTACCCTTTTATGGTAAAAGTCTTTGAGCAATCAGTGATACAAGGTGCACACCTAAACATAATAAAGCAAATTGATAGGCAACATAAAATTAAATGCAGAGAAACTTGAATCACTTCAATTAAAATCAGGAACAAAACAAGGCTGTCTACTCTCTGCTTATCAATTCAATATAGTACTTGAAAGTTTAGCTAATACAATAAGGCAGCTAAAGGTGATGAAGGGGATACATATTGGAAAAGAAGAAGTCAAAGTATTGCTATTTGCAGTTCATATGACAGTATATATAAATGACTCCAAAATTCCATTATAGAACTCCTATATCTGATGAACTCCTTCAGAAAAGTGGCTGGATAAAAATTAACAACATCAACAACAACAACAAAAATCAGTAGCCTTCCTATACACAAATGATAAATGGGATGAAAAAGAAATTAAACAAAAATACCCTTCACATAGCCCCAAATGATAAAAAATATTTTGATGAAACTCGAACAAATCAAGGTGAAGATTTGTATGACAAGAACTTCAAGTCTGTCAACAAAGAAATTGAAGAAGATACCAGAAAATGAAATGATCTCCCATGCTCGTGGATGGGTAGGAGTAACTTAGTAAAAATGGCCCATTTAACCCAAGCAATCTACAGATTCAGAGCAATTCCCTTCAAAATTCCAACATAGTTCTTTACAGACTTTGAAAGAATAATACTCAACTTGATTTGGAAAAAAGAAAGAAAGAAAGAAAAAAAAACCAACAGGAGAACTAAGAGAATCTTCTACAATGTTGCTTTATTTGTAATTGTGGAGTTGCATTGGTTGTTGCTTCCTGACATTCTAAATTTTTCTCCAGGCATTCTGAAGGCAATAGCCATAATATGGAATATATATATATATATATATATATATATATATATATATATATATATATATATTAAGCCCAAGTCCAAAATATTCTAATCCCTTAATTAGGCTCTGTCCATGAGAAACCTATAGAGATGACTTTTTTCAGAAATACATGCCATGAAAGGAAATTTCAAGTGAACGTCTAGACACCAACCTCAAATGAAATATAGAAGCGATCTACAGTGGACTTGTGGAACATACCAGTGTGTTTTCACAGGGAAGGATTGGGGCTTTTGGCTTCAAGACAACAGTCAGTAATTGACTATACCATGGTGTTTGGTGTAAACAGCAGGGAAACTAAGGAGGTTATCAATCCCCAAAGAGTCTCTGTTGATGATGCAGCCTGTCCAAAAATGATCCACATGAGAAGTTCTTACCTGAGAAATATGTTTTCAGAAAATGACCAGCATTCAGCGGAAGCCATGCTCAGTGTTACCAAGAGAATGTGAACCTTTCTGATGTTTCTCAGCTACAATCTATTGCTGGGAAGAGACACCATGACTCAAAAAGTTTATAAAGAAAGACATTTACTGGGGGCTTGCTTACAGCTTCGCAGCTAAGTTTCATGATCACCATGGCATACAGGCATGCTGTCAGGGCAGTAGCTGAGAACTCATGTCTGATCTGTGAGTTTGGAGTCAGGAGAGACTGGACATAGCATGAGCTTATCAATCCTGAAACTCACCGTCAGTGAGAAACCTTCTTCAACAAGACCATGCCTCCTAATACTTCCTAAACATCCTACCAACTGGTTACCAAATATATCAGCTTATGGGGCCATTCTCATTCAAATCAGAACAAACTGTGTTTTCAATGTGGGTCACAAAATCAGGCATAAAAGTAGGAGGGGAACTGGGAAGAGCTATTTGGTACTCTTGAGAAGGGGATAAGAGAGGAAAACAGGGAGACTTGATCAGAGAATGGTACATATTAAACAAGAAATACATATTTGAAAGGATAACATATGCTATATATAATATGCTATATATAATATATATGAACATCAGATGTGAATTTCACTGTCTTTTCTATCCTTAGAACTTCATGATCAAATTGACATTAGAAACTTGATCTTTTATGCCTCTTTCTAAAACTGATATTTCACAGTAACAAATCATTGCCTGAAAAAAATATTTATGTATGTATGTATGTATGTATTTATTTATGTATTTATGTATTTATTTATGTACATCCTGATTGCAGCCCCTCCTTCCTCTTCTCCTGACCACACCCTCCCTCATTTTCCCCCCTAAGTCCTCTCCCCTACTCTAGAAAAGCAGAGCCACCTTCTACCAACCAACCCCAGCACATCAACTTGCATCAGGACTGAGTGAATACTCTTCCAAAGTGGCCTGGCAAGGCAGCCTCTCCAGAGGGAAGTGATTAAAAAAATCAGACAACTAATCCCTTATCAGAGATAGCCTCTGTTCCCCTTACTAGCTGACCCACATGAGGACCAAGCTGCCCATCTGCTACATCTGTGCAGGGGCCTGACTATGCATAGTTCTTGGTTGGTGCCTCTGTCTATACAAGCCCCCATGGGCCATAGTTAATTGGCTCTCTTGGTATTTTTTGTGGCGCCCTCTGGGTCCTTCTTTCCTTCACTGCCTCCCCCTTCTGTGAGACTTCTGGTGCTCCACCCAATATTTGGCTACGAGTCCTCTGAGAGCCTCCAACCAACAGCAGATCAAGACAGATTCTGTGACTCACAAATTATAAGCTTTCAGTGATAATAAAAACGTCTTTTATGGTTGTTAGGCTATCCTAACAACTGAGCCATCTCTTCAGCCCTATATGACTTCCATATGAACTCTGGTGCCCCATATTTGACCATGGTCCCTGGATGGCAAGGCCTGGTGGCACTCAGAGGAGGGATAGCAGGTTACCAAGAAGAGACTTGATACACTATGAGCATATACAGGGGGAGGAGGTGCCCTTCAGTCACAGTCATAGGGGAGGGGAGTAAGGGGAAAATGGAGGGGGGAGGAATGGGAGGATACAAGGGATGGGATAACAATTGAGATATAATATGAATAAATTAATAAAATATATTAAAAAAGAAAAAACGTTTTTTACTCTGTCTCCTTTGCAGTATTTCCCAAATCATTGTAAGGAATTTAACTAACGATATTCCTAAAGCAACTCCCTGGAAGTTTACTGATAAGACCTTAAGAGCTAGGAAATGTAGATCAGCGAGGTATCAACACAGAACTTTTCATGGAAACAAGAAGTTAAGGAGCAGAAGAGAGATGGCAAATCATACTGATATTGTGCAAGGAATAGCAAATCACCCTCCCATCATCACTCCTCTAGAACGGATGAAAAAATATCACAACAATGACAGATGATACAGCCTATATGGAGTCTGAAAGAAAGATTTAATCTATTTGTTGCCAGAGTCCCTGAGATAATGCCGAAATAATCACAGAAGCAGTAATACAAAACTGATCTGTTTGTAATCTGTTATAGAACTCAGGATACAGATAAAAATTACATTGTTGTATAAAAAAATCACAAGATGAGACATACAGCTGGCAAACACTTGAGATATTTTCTATTTTAGTAAAAAACAAAAGCCAACTTATATTCACTCAGGTAGAAAATTCTGCTTATCTCTACAGGAATACAAATCATCTTAAGCCTAGTCTTCTCTTTTGGAACAAACATAAGGGTTTGGTAGGGAAAGATTTATAGTTTTGACAGAGAAAAGTTTGTAATTCAGTACGTTTTATATCCAGCTAAGATGTATTTTAAATGTCAAATCAATGATAAAATATTTCCATTTATATTAAAGTTCAGACAAGATGCCTTTGAAAACATATCCACAAGGTCTCTGAAATCATATTTCTGGTTGACTGTGAAGTCTTCAAATAATAACTCAAGGCCTGTGAGGTTTGCAGTTTCAAGAAATGAGCACTCTTCTCACACATAACAAACATATCACAAAAACATATCATAAGATTGAAGAAATCAATGTCATAGTGGGATCATCTATTCAGACTGGCCATTTAAGTTAGCCCAAAAGTAAAATTAAGCTATTTTCTTTACAGTTCATTTGTGCAAATTTAAGAAATCTAATGAATTAGTATCATTATTTCATGGATGAATATACAATTTTAAAAATAAATTTTAAAACTATTTCAAAGTACTTGGTAACAAGCTACTAAGGATAACATCACATGTGAATTGTCATCACAAAACAGTTGTAATAGCCTCCCATTAAGAGAATTTTAGTATCTTAACAAGAAATGTTTTAATAATCATATTTCTTTTATAATTTTTAAAAACTTTTTATTAATTTATTCTTGTTACATCTCAATGGTTATCCCATCCCTTGTATCTTCCCATTCTTCCCTCCCTCCCATTTTCCCCTTATTCCCCTCCCCTATGACTGTGTCTGAGTGGGACCTCCTCCCCCTGTATATGCTCATAGGGTATCAAGTCTCTTCTTGGTAACCTGCTATCCTTCCTCAGGAGCACATGCAGATTGAGCACTGTATACATAATAATAAATAAATATTTTTTTAAAAATGTGAAAAAAATAAGTTTTAATAAATGTGTCTTCTGACAATTTGGGTGCATTTTTATGTAATATCTTCTGATTCTGCTGCTGATCATCCAGCCAGCCTTTAATTCACTTCCACCTAAGTCAACCTCTGCTCCTCTTCCTCCCAAATCTCCCACTTTTGCAATTCTCTGACATAAATCAATTCTCTATAATTCTCTGCATTAACCAATGTAGTCAGTGTGATCATGAATTTGGAGCCTGTTGAGGACACTAGTGAGTACACAACTGAAAATAATGACATTTTTATTTAATTGAATTATTCACATTATATCCCAATTGTTATCCCCTCACTTGTATCCTCCCATTCCTCCCTCCCTCCCTCTTTCATCCTATTCCCTCTCCCTAGGTCTGTCACAGAGAGGACATCTTCCCCCACCACATGGTCACAGCTTATCAAGTCTCATCCTGATAGCCTGCTTATCTTTTCTCTGAATGCCACCAGGCCTCTCCTCCAAGGGGAAGTGGTCAAATATGAGGCAGTAGAGTTCATGTCAGAGTCAGTCCCTGCTCTCTACACAACTGTAGAGAATGTCCTGTCCATTGGATAGATATGAATAGGGGTTCAATGCTTACTGCATGTATTGTCCTTGGTTGGTACAGTAGTTTGAGCAGACCCCCCTGTGTCCAGATCCGCCCATCATGATGTTCTTCTTGTAGGTTTCTAGGACCCTCTGGATCTTTCTATTTCCCCATTCTCCCATACTTCTCTCATAAGTAACAGCTCTTCAGTTAGGAGTCATTGGGCCCAGTGAGCTCCTCTTTCCTGCATGATTGACTGATGACAGGCAGAGTATTAATTTTTTTCTGGTCCCTCTTGTATTGTTACCTGACCTGAGCAAGAGTGATATAAATATCCCCCTGAAGAGGTGACCAAGCATCTATCACTTTGCCAGGCATGAATTCCTTCTGGGTAGTGGTTCTCACATCCAATTAGAAAGTGGACTATTGTATGCCATAGGAGTGATGTCACTACTGTCACTACTGAACTGGTGGTCACAGGGTGCCTCATAGATTGGTCTCAGTTTGCCAAGTTCACAGCTGAGTAACACTATTGCCTTTTCTTCCTTAGCAGCTTGCATAGCACTTTCCCCTACTAGGCAAGCTCAGAGGCAGGGAGTAAGCTGTGGAATCAGTTTCAGGTTGTTTCACTGTACCTCAAAAGGTAGGTATAACTATACAGTTTTTGAATGTCAATAAATTCTTAGAAAAATATAAAATAGATGACCTCATCATTCATAAACATATGGGATTATATAAATTTATTAAGTTATGAGGCACATATACTTAACTGTTTCATATTGAAAAGAGGAACAATATTTTTTATTTAAATTTATTTTTAAAAATTTATTCACTTTACATCCTAATCATAGTCCCCTCCCTCTTGTTCTCCTAGTTCCATTGCCCCTCCTCTTACCCACAATGTTCCTCCCATAGTCCTCATAGAGGGGAAGCCTTTCTCCCTTATCAACTGAATTTTTTATGCTAGTTTTGAGTTTTAAGATCAAAGTAATCTTTAAACATGTTTTGTTTCTCCAAACCCTTTTGGGGACATAGCATGTTCCAGCTTTTGAAACCAATCAACTTCTTAATATTGGAGTCATTAACTGTGTTGAAGTGTAGCTGAGCTGGCTATAACAATGCAGAATCTGAATTCTGACTAAAGTGCATGTTACTCCACTTGGTATCTTCTGAGAGTAGAGCTTATAATATTGAAGTCAGACAAAACTGTCACTTGCTTCACCAGATATTTGAGTGCTCTCTTGTGAATGAAAGTTGCTAGTGTGTGGTTCACTAGAATAAGACAATTCCCCAGATTTCCTATAACGTCTGTGTTTCCAGTTAATAGCTAGATTCTTGTTGTCATCATTAAGCATATTATCTGATGCACAGTAACTCAGGCACACTTTTAAATAGTTCTCCAGCTAACATAAATTTCAAAAGTTTAAGCAATTGTGTCTCTAAGGGATTTCATTAACAGCTTTCTCTATGTTTATGTAACATTTAGGACTATGGTAGAGTCTTCATACAGGACGTAGTCACATTCAAATTAAGAAAGTGATGCTTATATTCACCTTAGCTATCTTCCTGGACTCCAGTAGACCTTGTGTCAGCATTGCTATATGTTAAAATAGTAAATGTGTTCCATTATCCAGAATGAAGCTTTGAGAAAGGTCACACACACACACACACACACACACACACACACACACACACACACTTGAAATTATTAAATTTGTTAAAAATGTAGTTGAGGTGGCTATAATAACACAAAGAAACCACATTCTGACTAATGTAGATGTTACTCCACTTGAGAGTAGAGCCTGTGAAACTGAAATTAAAGAAAACTGTCACTTGCTTCACCAGACTTTTAATTTTATTTTAATATATATTATAATTTAATTATATATATTATATATAATATATCACATAGTATAAATATAATATATTTATATATAATATATGTAAGTGTATATATAAATATATAATATATGTGTATATAAATATATACATACATGTATATGTTTTTATGTGATTAATTTCCTGTAAGAAAGAACTAAGAGTAATTATTCCAAGTTTCATATAGAGAGAGTGAGCAGATGTCATTAGGAAGAAGACGATGTGAGTTCTGAGCTCTGTGTGCGTTTTCCCATATTTTAGCAGCACAAAGCTGTATGCAGTCATTGGCCCTGGTTTGATCACTGGAACTCATATAAAGATGGACAGAGAGAAGCTACTTCACAGAAATGCTCTCTGATGTATTGTGTGGAATATGTGCCAGCACCCATGCATCATCCATATATAAACCTTCGCACAATAATGATAAATACATTTTTTTAAATTAAGAAAAAAAGAAAGAATTTGTAGGATGGACATGCCGTCCTGTTACTGGGAACACTAAGATAGGTCACAAGTATGAAGCCAATCTGAGCTGCATAATGAGACCCTGTCTCAAAAATAAAAGTAAAATTGAGAACTAGATTGGCTACAGTTCAGTCATAGACTTAATAGCCTGAGACTATGGCTCCAATCCCTAATACTAAATAAGCAATAATATAACAAGAATCCAATAATACTTTTTCAAATTTCTTTTTGTTTCACAACTGTATAATGTCCTGTTTGGGGATGAGAATAAAGTCTGGAAAAACCTGAAGGGAATGTCATTGCTGTGATAATGGGCATGTCAGTGTACTCTCTGAGAGCCTGAAGGAAGAGCTTTTCTGAAGGGTCATTTTTATTTTGAATGACTGAAAGAAAACACTATAAAACTGACTCAGTTCATTCAAATGTTAAAAATGCAGGTGGAGCCAGCATAAGGCAGTTCTCAAAGAAAACAGAATAAACAGTGAAGAGGGAGGAAATGCTGTAAGACTCAATTCCCAGAAGAGAAAAAATTCAAATTCCTGATTTTTACTTTTTATTGCAAAGTAAATGGCATTAAAAGCTGTATGTTGACATGGATCAAGATAATTTTGAGGTTTAGTATGTGTTCCTGGATATATTTTTATAAATCTCAAGATGGCTTCGTTTCCCCTTCTTTTCATCCTGTTGCTTCCTGACCTGACAACCCTGCCTGTCAGATCCTTGGATGTTCAAATCATAAAACTCAAAGACAAGGTGCCCTCCGACAGCTGTGCCGAGCTAATGTTAAATGCCTACTGGTGGCAGGACCTTGTTTCACAGATTGTGTCATCGATGCAGCTAGAGGATGTTTTCACTGTCAGAAATGTTCTAAGTGGAGACAAATGGCTGTCCATTCTTCTCAGTTATATGAAGAACAGCTTTCCTTCCGTTTCCATAAATAGTGAGAGTGTTAATCTTGCAACTGATGCTGAAATGTGGATGTTCCCCTCAGGCCGGGCCTCTGAAGGGTTTGGGTGAGATTCATAATCACAGTGCCATCCAGTGGTGTGGCTTGCTTGACTTCCTGATGAAACATATGCTTGCTGACACATACTCTACATAAAGTTGCCTGTGTAGTGGCCATTGCTGCATCACTCGCACCAGGGATATGTCACCAAGAAAGAAGCACATGAAAGTGCCCCCGCCCTAGCCATGTAATCTCTGTGAAGAAAATGAAGCAAAGAAGACAGGATGTGGTAGTGATCTTGATTAAAAAGTAAAATATACTGCATCGACTAAGGATCATCTAATCTCGGTTATTTGTCATTGTTCATAAGCAGTAATATGTGCAAAGGGCTGTGGTAACAGCCTCAGTTGAACATCACTTTAAGGTCATTGTAGATTCTCACATGCAATTGTAAGAGGTAACATGAGAAGCAATGTATTATCCAGAGCCCCTAGCCTCAGCTGCCTTCTCCCTGATAGTCTCTTGTAATTCTACTAGACAGCGCAAGGGTATTGAAATGCTCACAATTAGAGTATTTATATGCCCATATAGATTTGTATATAACATTTATATGCACACCCTTCCATCCCTCTCCTAGCACCTTAAATCCTCTCTATTTGAAAAAGTCAAATAGAAATTTCCTTTCAAGAATATCATCTGAGCTGAATCATGTACAAATATGACTCTTTTAAAGTAACTTTCTTTATTCTGTATAGATTTAGGATTTAGTCCATGCTGTTACTTGTATCGAGTCGGTATTACTTTCTTCATTGCTAAGTAGTACTCTGTGTTGTAGTTTTACCATAATTTCTTTGATATTCATCTACTAAAAAGCATTTAGTTTTCAAAGATTTAAAATTGACAAATACCTGAGGAGTGAAATTTAAGGAAGTACATGCATATTCCAGCATTAATTGAAAAAAAAAAAGACTCTTTCACTAGTAAAACAAGCTGAAGGAAAACTCATCTTTATGTAATTGAGTGTTATGCATATATATCTTCAAAAGACAACCATTTATCCTCACTCATGGTTTTGTGGGATTTTGCAATAGAAATAAAAAATTTTAATTAAAATACTATAAAATTTTTCTTGAAGTATACTACGTAGGTACCATAAAACTCACAGTATCACATAAAAATGAAAGCTTGTGTTTATGTAAAAAAACCTTTTCACAAGTCTTAAGTATGGGTTTTGGTTCTTGTGGTAATTCAAACTTGAAACAATCATGGTATTAGCTGCTTTGCAACTATGGCCATGGGAAGGAGAACAGCTTTACTTCTGGGGACATTGGTGTGAGATGGCTTGTCACATATGTCCCCGGGGCAGAAGCACAAAAAAGAGGTACTACTGGCTTCTCCTTGTGATTAAGTCTGGAGTTCAGGCCATGACACTGTGTCAGCCACATTCATAGTCATGGCTGCTACACTGTTCTCTTTGCCCTCAAGGTGACAGCCTAAATTAACCATCATAATTACCAACCTTTTTGTCATAATGTTTGTACCATTTTATAGTCACTCCATCACTGAATGAGTGATGTGGCTTATCAAAATCCTTTCCAGAAATGACTATATATATTCCTAGCTTAGCCTCTTGAATAGAGTAGGTAGGTTGTGATAGTTGTAATTTTCATCTTTCGAATAGCTAATGATGCTGAAGATTTTAGTGGATTTGTTATCTATTGGTGTATCTCTTTGGCTAACAGCCTCTGTCTTTTTCTCATTATCTGATAGTATCATTTTCTTTTTATCAGTGAGTATAAAGAGTCCAGTTTTCATTTTAAAATTTAAATCTATAAACACTAGACTCACTCTCAATTTATGTACAAAAAATCAAATATGTGAAATAAAATGCAAATCAAGAATGTCAAAATATACAAATCTGCAATAAGTGTAGTTGTACCCTTAGGTTGCATCATGTAGGAAGTATCTTATGTCATGATACATACTGTGAATGGGTTCAACTTGCTTATGAAATGAAAACTTTTGTGCGATCTATGAATTAATTGTGTAATATATTAAAATATTTTCTTCTTGTGAAAAAGGAATGAATGCTTATTCAAGGTTGAATTTTAAAAACTTGGAATTCATTTTAAAAGTAGTACTTTACTGATTGTTTTACACAAAGATGTATACTGTAGCAACACGTGCAGGGGAAAGGTGGAATAACTAAACTCCCCAAAAGTTATAAAAATTGATAATGAAATAACTATAGTATAACTGATATTCATCTTCTTAAATCCAATTATCAAATTTAAATGTAATTACATCCCTTTTTTTCTCTTCCTCCGCCTCACATATGCACTTTACCCTTGCTCTATCACTAATTCATCATCTTTTCTTGTTTAATTGTTGTTACATAATCCTAAATGTACACATACAACCTGCTCAGTGTACATAATGTTACTTATAACATGATTTTAGCCCTGACCCCTTTTGGTGGCTAACCAAGAATTACGCTCTTCCCTGGGTGACTTTATTCCTCTGCAGTCTGCATTCCTTAGCTGCCTGTAGTTCTTTGTCTAGGATTAGGGCCCTACGAATTTCCCTCTTCTGTGTTGGCTTTTCTTCAATAATGAAAAGGTGTCTAACCTACCTTTGTAGATCACTTCCTCTAATGTGATTCTATATTGATTTATTCACACTTGGGTTGTAATCTAAAATTCTAGCTAATTATTTAATACATATTTCACTGGTGTTTTGATGCAGTTTGATGTGGTATTTCCATACCTATAAAACAAATAGCCAAAACATTTTGATTGTAGCATTTATATAATTCCTGATTGTTTCATGGTTCTTCTTGCTGTAGGAAGTTTATTGTATATATGTGTAATAATATAAATGTGTATGTACAAAAGATTTAAAAACAAAGAAAAAGTGTTTGCTGTACAAAAAAGTATAACCTGTCCTTTATATTCTCCATTTCATATTCAACTAGTCTACATTTTAGTCCACTCAAAATGCATTTCATAAAATATTTACTTATTATTTTTTTTGTTTGCCACAATAAGGTCTCATCCTTTGTATTCTGGAACCTTCTTTGTAGCAACTTGATGTAAATCTTTATATCATTTGCTAAGCCAAGATTAGAATAAAGGAAAGTGGGGTTATAAGTTGCATCCATTTTGGAAAATGCTACTTTGAGATTTTAAAATTGTCTGTTATTTAGAAGAGAAATATACTTCATTTTTTAAAAACCATATCTTTCTGTCATCTTGTGATTTTACTGACAATGCACAACTCTATGGGTGTGGAGTTAAATAGGAATTATTGACACATACTCTTTACTCATGAGACTGAACAGCACCAAAATTTCTAGAATACGGCCTTAATTTCCTTTATGTAATTCCTTGGAGCACACTATACTGATATGGGAGCTTTCCTCTATGCTCTGTTAAGTATTCTTAAGGCACACACAGCATTCTTAGGATTAACTTTTGCCTGACAGTTCTCAAAATGACAGCATGGCTCAAACCACAATGCTCTGGACTTTTTCCCCAGTGCCTTTCTAGTCTATTTCTCTTCCTGCTGTGCTTGCTATCAGCTCACATATCTGCAACTTCCCTCTTTTTGGTCATTTAATGAAATGAAGCATGCTCATGTTTCCCTGTGAATAAATGTTCCTTTTCAGCCTGTAGTCAACTACAATCTATTGGTACATTTTATACATTCCATTATTTTTCTGCCATGTTAACTTTAAGTGCCTTAAGCTGAGTTTGTACCATGGGACCATAAGAGGTAGAGCTTGGGAAAGTGAACTTATCAAAGCTACATATCTATAATTTAAGAGACTGCCTATTCATTCGGGTGTCTAAAAGATTTCCCAAGGAATTTCACAAGCCATTTTAATGAAACCATCACATCCAATGTTCAGTGGAGAATAAAGTTGATTCTATTTGGAAAAATCAGTGGTGACAAATACTGGAGGGATGAGACACTACTCAGCGAAGAGTTTTAAATACAACATCCCCCATAGTTTTTATTCTGATCTCTTAATACACCTCTTTGTCATATATGAGTCTCTACTGGGCTTTAAATTTATCCTATCCATAATAACATATGAAGAGTTTTGGAGATGCCCCTGATCCACAGTCCAACAAGGCAGTGTTTTGGAGCAGCCCCATTAAGAGCACTGTACTTAAAAATGTCACCAACTAAAAAAGATCCTACTAAGAGTATCTGTTTTGTTTGCATTAACCTATGGATTCTAGTGATCTTGCACTGATTTCCCATACTTCTACTACCCCAAAGGAATGTATGTAGCACCACACAGCACAGAGAAAATTAAGCCACAGTCGCTGTACATAAATCATAAAGTCAAGTCCGTTTTTTACAACAGCTCTTACTGTAACCATACGGTCACTTTCAATCTTTAAGATAGTTTGAAATTGTATCATTCATATCTCCTTTTGACATTTAATCAGCATTGTAGACAACGCTACTCCAATATTTTTAAAAGAAGCCTCTGCTTTCTTCTCTTTTAGTTACTCTCTTTTATTCGTTTAGATTTGTTATATTAATTAGATTATCTCTCAGAACTGACACTGAGTTGTGAATAGGGGGCAGAGATAAAAGTTCTAGACATAGTAAACTGCCTTCCTTCATGCAAAGGGGTTGCAAGCAATCTATTTCTGTATGATGTCAGGACACAATGTGAAGAGAAACAAGACCGAATGAAGTGGTTTTTACCCAGTATCCATCTTATTTAACCAAGCAAAAGTATCAAGGCTGGAAAAACTTTCTTGCCTTTCAAAGCAAAAAATATTCATTTCTTGAATGTCTGCAAATCTTAAGGTAGTATTGCACACAAAATCTTTGATTTTTCTAAGAGTGTACAAATTCTCATGCACTACTTTTAAAACCTTCCCAATTTTGCCACCGTGGTTTGATTGTCACTAGACTGACCAATAATTTTCTGATTGAATTTAAGTCAAGTTTTATAATGTGGATCCGATACCTGGCACCAGTTTTGTTTTTGTTTTTGTTTTTTAATTTTTTTGTTTTTGTTTGTTTGTTTGTTTGTTTTTTGCCAAGCACTTCTAGTTAGACAGGCCATACATAGGCCCTAGAAAAAATTCAACTACTAATTATTCTGCTAGATATAGTATTAAATTGAGTGTTAGTTACTTACTCTTATACCCATAGATGAATGAATCTGCCAATGTCTATCAAAGACATTTCTATTAGAATACAGTAATTTATTGGCACCCATAAATGTTTGTGGGGCAGAGAATAAGAGACTGAAGTTGTCGGGCATTCATAGAATGTCTGTTTCACATACTTTTTCCTAAATCTCAAAGATCAGTTGTGAAAGAAGGGCATAAAGAGTGTGAGAAGCAAATAAAGTAAAGAACGACAAGGAAACAGCATCTCCTGGACTTAGAGGGGTAGGCGAACATGTGAACTCACAGCAGCTTTGAAACCATGCGCAAGAACTTTGCAAACCCAAACCAGACAAAATCCCAGCGTGGAGAGCTGAGATTAGCACAGATTCCTCTAGTGTAGCAGAGGAACAATTGCCAATCATTATTGCTGGGGAAAACAGAACCATTCTTTTCCCTAAGAGTGTAATTCCTGGTGAAATGACCATGATTTAGTGAGAGGTCATACATTCACAATTATATAAGTAGAAACATTTGGAATTAATAGGCATGAAACAAACAAATGAAGCATGTAACACAGAGAACAAGGAAGGACAAATGCAGAAAAACTGAATATATGTAAGGGACAATTGACTGACAAGAGAGGATATGAGGCTAATTATTTTTTTAATTTTAAATCTTCTATTTTGGAGATAGATAAATGTACTAAAATATATTTTATATTGTATGTGCAAAACGAAGTGTCAAGCTCTACATCTTCACAATTGATTCTTGCTGTGCAGAAACTCATTGAGATATACAGAGGTTGGATCTGGCTGATTTTGATGTGTGGTGCTTTTATTTGCAAAAATGTATAATATTTGTTTGGAAATGTAACAAGAAATGGAAGGGGTGGATCTAGAGAGAATTGGGATATGAATATTATATATGCTTACCACTTTATTCTCCAAGGTCGTTATATTCAATGTCCTATTTTATCTTGTATGGCATTGGGAACTGAATATATATTAGTTACTGATGCTTTTACTATAACAGGTCACCAATCTTTTTGTGTTCTCATTAAGATATAATCTTCATAATATTAATTATTTTCAGATCCACATTCTAGGAACATAATAAAGTTTCCAGGACATAATAAAAATCTATTAAGTCACAAGTGGTTCTAAGGTATTAATATCCAAAAATCTCCTTTTCAAAGTACCTCTACACTGTCTTCATATGGGTTATAGTGGTACCGTTCATTTATTGGCATGTATTATTCACTATTTCCTTCTGCGTCCATTATTGATCCCTTAGATTAACCTGCTCCAAGAGAACAAACACCTCAGTTTTCCTCTGAAATGTATTTCATTCACAACCTTCTGAGTTACTATCAGGCTCATGTTCCAGGTGCTTTGCATCACTCTTTCCTCCATTTTAGGAATCTGTCCTCACTTCTTCTGTAATTATGCATGAGTCCATGGTCCTCTTTTGTCTGGATTCTTGTGTAGCATCTGTATCTGGCTTTACTGCTTCCACTCTTTTCCTGGATAGTTTCAGGTGTGGTGTTAATTTTAATCAGAAAAAAAAAACCCAATTCTATTAATAGTGTTTGATGTAACTATAACTTATTCAACTTCCGATGATGTCATCACCATTCCCAAACCCGGTTCTTCTTGACTCCTACTCTTTTAGGACATAAGCAAATGTCTCCTTATTTTTTGGAATGTTCAGGAATGTTTTTCACCATGGAAGACCCATTCTCTAGGCTCTGAGGGGAATTAATTCTGATCCAGCATAAAGATCTTCCACAGAACTTATCTATTCCTTTCACAATTTATTCCTCTTTGATAAGGGAAAGAAAGTCTCTTTTACCAATATTTATAGTCACATACAATAGTAAACGCTAATGAAAGTGAGCCTCGATGTTATTCATATCCTAAAGCAGCATCCCGTTATTATGTTAAAACCAATGTTAAAAAGTAGTAAATAGCCAAATATGTCATGTTCAAAATTAAACAAATGGATAGGAAAGCTGTAATGAGCTGACTTTTGTATGTCATCCTGACCCATGTGTCTCACATTTAAAACCCTGTCTGACAGCTTTTGAAAATATATAGTAACTCCATTGGATCTCAGTCCAATCTCTTTCTTTCTATTTTAATTTAAAGTAGATTTTTATACAACATAATTTGGTTATGGGTTTCCTGCCACAACTCCACTGAGAATCTAACAACCTCATGTCCCCTCCAAATCTTTCCCTCTGACCCAAATTCATTCTCTCTCTATTAGAAAAACAAAAGGACGCCTCTAAATGATAATAACAACATAAAACAAAACTAAACAAGTCAGAATAAGACACAAGCACTTGTAACCTCTGAGGCATGACTCCATACTCTATTTTTTTTAGGAAGTAAAAAAACAAGAATATAGTCTTTGGAATTCAGCAGATGAATATGGATGTTGGAAAAATATGGAGTAAACATTCCTGAAGTCTTTAACTTGTTCCTTAACCATCCCATTACATTGTAAAGCTGTCTGTGATTGAGTGGAGTAATGGCTTGTCACCATGTTTGTCAATGATCCCCCATTGCAGGAAGTACCAAGGAAGCACTGTCCATGCCACTACACATTATCCTTATGGATTTCTCAGTACTGATCAAATGGTGTAAAATATTTTAGCCTATATTATATTTTATATATTTAATTGAAAATAGGTTCTTTGATACAATATATTCTTTTTATGATTTTCTTTCTTACTTGTACTCCCGTTTCCCCCCACCCTATCTCTCCTCTGGTCTGGATACATGCTTTCTGTCTCTCCTTAGAGCACAAGCAGTTATCTAAGGAATAACGATAAAATAATATGAAATACAACAAGCTAAAACAAAGCCAAACAAATTGGAATATGACAAAATGAACAGAAAGGAAAAAGAGCAAAAACAAACAAACAAACAAACAAATCAAAGATGCAGAGACACACATGTTTACACACAGAGGAATCAAATCGATATGCTAAAGTAGAAGCCGTAAAATATATACAAAAGACCTATGTGTCAGGGGTTGGAGGGGTAGGGGGGGAGGCTTGACTTAACATTATCAGGCAAAGCGCCTTATGTAGGCTCAATTTTCTTAACAACCATATTTTATTATGAACCTATTAAATGAGCCTACCTCCCTTACAACCTGACTAGCCTAAACTATAGAAAAGGAGATTAAAGAACACAATAATGAAACCTTAAAAATATTAGTTCCAAGGAATGATTCTCCTGGTGTAGTCCACAGGACCTCAGCAAACCAGCAATCCCACCAAAGTTGCTTCTGGAACATGAAGCCTCAGCTGGAGTCCAAAGCCTTGAAGCTTTCCCTGGAGCAGTTCTCTCTAGGAGCATCTCTCGAAGTACAAGAATGAACAGCCAACACAATCCCATATCCTCTCTCTCTCCCTCCTCTTGTTTTGAGTATATATATATATATATATATATATATATATATATATATATATATATATATATATATATATATATATATATATATATATATCCTCTCAGAGTCTTTACTAGGATGTTTTCAGCTGTGTACATCCAAACTCCCCAATGAAGTGGTTTGACTTCTAAGGGGATAAACATCCTGCTCTCTCACTAGTCTGTTCTAAATCCCACACTTTGGATCAACACAAAAACATGTTTATCTCTCCTACATTCTTATTTTATTTGCTCATTTTACATCCCCATTGTAGACCAGTCCGTCATCACTTCCCTGTCCCATCCTCCCTCCTTCATGCCTCTCCTTCCTCCCACTAGTACTCAGAGAGAGGGAGCCTTTCTCCCCTGTCATCTGATCTCAGACTATGGAGTTTCATCTAGATTGCCTATATCCTCTACCTCCGTAGCCTGGCAAAACTGCCCTGCTAGGGAGAAGTGATTAATGTGTGAGGGCCATAGTCCATGTCAGATGTGTCCCTATTTCCCATATTATGGGACAACAAGAAGACTGTGCTGCCTATCGACTACATCTTGATAGACAGAGTAGGTTCCCAGCATGCATGGTTTCCAGCACTCACCCCCACCCTCAGCCCCCACCCCTTCCTGGATTTGTTGGCTCCATTAGTGGATCTCCTGTCTGCTCCAACTCTTACATAAAACTCCCTGCACTTCACCTAAAAGTTTGACTATGAGTCTCAGGATCTGCTCCAATTCCCTTCTGGGTAGAGTCTTTCAGAGGACCTCTATGGTACGCTCCCATATTGTTCCTTGTCTTAAACAGCTTCCAATGTCTATTCTGTTTGTCCTTTTGAATGAGAATTAAGCATTCTTCCAGGGGTCCTGCTTGTTATTTAGCTTTTTTAGGTCTGTATATTATATTGTGGTTATCCTATAGTATGTAGGTAATATCTTCTTATAAGTGAATATATGCCATGCTTGTCTTTCTAGGTCTGGGTCATTACACTCAGGATGTTCTTTCTAGTTCCATCCACTTGCCTGAAAATTTCAAGATCTCCTTCTTTTTAAGAACTGAGTAGTATTCCATATCCTTACCCATTCTTTGGTTGAGGGACATCTAGGTTGCTTTCAAATTCTAGCTATTAGTATTAAAGCTGCTATGAACATGCTTGAGTAAATGTCCTTATTGTATTGTGGAGCATCTTTCAGGTATATGTCCAGGAGTGATATAGTTGGGTCTTGAAGTAAAATAATTCCCAGTTTTCTAAGAAAATGCCAGACAGATTTCCAATGTAGTTGTACAAGTTTTCACTCCCACCAGAAAGTGGGGCAATATTCTTCATTCTCCATATCCTTGCCAGCATGTGCTGTAACTTGAGTTTTTAATCTTGGCTATTCTGACAGGTGTAAAATAGAATCTCAGAGTCATTTTGATTTGCATATCCCTGATCACTAGAGCTGTTGAACATGTCTTTAGGTGTTTTGTCTCCCTTTTCATTTCTGATTTTGTTGATTTGCATAGTACCCCTTTGTCTTTTAGTTTGGGAAAAGGTTTGCCTATCTTGATTTTTTCCAAAGAACTAGCTATTGGTTTCGTAGATTCTTTAAATTGTTTTTTGCTTCTAATTTACTGATGTAAGCCTTAAGTATGATGATTTCCAGCCTTTGACTCCTCTTAGGTGTGTCTGTTTCTTTTTGTTCTAGAGCTTTCATGTGAGTTGTTAAGTTGCCAGTATGAGAAATCTCCAGTTTCTTTATGAAGGCTCTTAGTGCTATGAATGTTCCTCTTAGCATCATTTTCATTGTGTCCCACAAGTTTGTGTATGTTGTGCCTTCATTTTTATTGACTTCTAGGAAGTCTTTAATTTCTGTTTAAATTTCATGAATATCTCCATGTTCAGTTTCCATGAATTTGTAGAATATATGTTATTTATGTTGTTGCTGAAGTCCAGCTTTAATCCATTGGGGTCTGATCAGATGCAAGGAATCATTTTGATCTTCTTTTATCTCTTTAGATTTGCTTCATGACTAAGTATACGCTAAATTTGTAGAAGGTTTCCTGAGGTGCTGAGGAGAAAGTATATTCTCTTGTGTTTGGGGGAAATATTCTGTGGATATCTGTTATGTCCATTTGATTCATGACATCTATTGGTTTCGCTATTTTTCCATTTAGTTTCAGTCTATTGGTGAGAGTGGGGTGTTGAAGTCTTCCACTATTAATGTTTGGGGTTCAATGTGTGACTTAAACTTTAGTAATGTTTCTCTAAAGAATGTGGATGTTCCTCCATTTGGGGCATAGATATTCAGGATTGAGATGTCATCTTGGTGCATTTTTTCCTTTGATGATTTGATGTGTCTTTACCTATCTCTTTTGATTAGTTTTGGTTGAAAGTATTTTATTAAATATTAGAATGGCTATTCCAGCTTGCTTCTTGCGTCTGTATTTGTAGCTAGGTATTGTTTAAATTTTGCTTTTTCATGGAATATCTTATTCTCTCCATCTATTGCAATTGAAAGTTTTTCTGTGTAGGATAGTCTGGATTGGCATCTGTGGTCTCTTAGTGGATTCATAATATTGGTCTAGGACCTTTTGGCTTTCATACTTTCTGTTGAGAAGTCAGGTATAATTCTGATAGATTTACCTTTGTATGTCAGTTGGCATTTTTCTCTTCAAGCTTTTTAATATTTGCTTTTTATTCTGTACATTTAGGGTTTTGATTATTATGTGCTAGGACTGTTTTCTTTTCTGTTCCAATCAATTCAGAGCTGCGTAGGTTTCTTGTATGTTTCTGGGCATTACTTTTTGTAGGTTGGGGAAGTTTTCCTCTATGATTTTGTTGAAGATGTTTTCTGGGCTATGGAGCTTGGAGTGTTCTTCTTCTATTCTTAGTATTCTTATGTTTGGTCTTTTTAGAGTGTCCTAGAATTCTCAGAAATTTTGTATCAAGAACTTTTTAGTTTTAACATTTTCTTTGCCTTATGTGTAAATAACTTTATCCCTATATTCTACACTTGAAACTCTCTTTCATTGCTTGTTTTCTGTTAGTGTTACATATGTCTGCAGTTCCTATTATCTTCCTTGGGCTTTCCAACTTCAGGAGTGCCTCAGATTGTGTCTTCTTTGTTGCTAGTAATACTCTTTATAGGTCTTGAGTGGTTTTATTCATTTCTTTCTTTCTTTCTTTCTTTCTTTCTTTCTTTCTTTCTTTCTTTCTATATTCCTGTAATTCTTTGTAGGACTTACTCAATGCCTTCATCTGTTTGAATGTATTTTCCCGTATTTTTCTGAGAGATTTATTTTCTTCCTTCAAGGCTTCTACCATTTTCATCACCATATATTTAGAATCTTCTTGAGCTTCATGGGTTTAGGATCTATAGGACATGCTGTGGTAGGACCACCAGCTTATAGTGGTGTCATATGGTTCTGAGGTTTTTTTTCTTGTGTTCTTGTGCTGCCTATAGCCATCTGGTTGTCTCTGGTGTTAGCAGGCTTCAAGGTTCTCTTATGGGGTCACTATTTGTTTTCCACGTGGATCAGGCTTTTCAGGAGCAGGTGAAAAGAGCTCCAAGCCAAAGGCTTTTGCTAAGGTTCCCCTGAGGCATCCTCTGGATGGTGAACAATGGCTATTGGGCCTATACCCAGCTCAGCACTGCAGGGTTCCCTGTCTGTGTCCCAGTTGTCTCAGGCAAGAAAGGAGCAGGCTGAGTGAGCTCAAAGCCAAAAAGCCGAAAGTTGCTTGGGTGTCACTCAAGCTTCCTTGGCATCATAGAGAATATGGGTTGTGTCATGTGCCCCACTCAGCTCTGCTGCTTTGCTCTCTGTGATCCACATGCGCCATGTCAAAAAGAGCTGGTGGAGAGAGATCCAATCCCAGAGCTGTTCGGGTGTCCCGTAGCCCTTCTCAGAGTGGCTGCTGCTATGGGTTGTGGCCCTTGTACAACTCAGCTCTGCTTGATTGCTCTCTGTGTCCCAGATGGGCCAGGCTGGTAAGGCAACAAAGAACATTCTAGATGCTGTCAAATTTGTTTTGTATTCATTATCAACTGCTGGGAATGGAGCTTAACCTTAAAAATGGTTTGCTTGCTCAATGAGACTCTTTTGGAGAAAACTATTGTGCTACTGTTTTCGTTTCCAAGTAGTTAACAATTGGATATATCAGCAGGGTTAGAGATGTGTCTACTTCCTCTCACAGAGCTAGAACCCTGTTAGGTATAGACACATGTAGGCCCACTGCATGCTGCCACAGTTTGTGTGAGTTTTCATGCTCCTTGCTCATCTTGTGATTAAAAGACTTTATTTCCTTGATGTACTCATCCCTTCTGGCTATTGAATTCTTTCTGTCTTCTCCTCCACAGGGTTTCCTGAGTCCTAAGAAGTAGCATTTTATAGAGACCTCCCATTTAAGGCTGAATGTCGCAAAATCTCTTATTCTCTCCTTTATGTCTGGTTGCAGATCTTCTAGAATTGTTCTCATCTTCTTCAGGAGGAATATTTCTGATGATGGCTAAGTAAGGCATTGATTTGTGAGTATAGCAGAATGTCATCATGAGTCATTTTATTGCTATGTTCCTTTGGCCAAGCAGGAGTATTTACTTTTCCCCATGTCCCTGGACTATCTATCATTTTTCCTATACTAACTCTATAGATCCATGAGCAAAGGAGATCTTTCCATCTTCTGATATCATTTTCAATTATTTTCTATGGTGTCTTGAGGTTCTTAAGCACATCAGCATTTCAATTGCTTGATTAGAATTATCCCAAGATATTATAAATTACAAAGGCTATTGTTTCCAGTGTTGTTTCCCTGGTTTATTTCTCAGTTTGTTTGGCATTTGTATAGAGGAAAGACACTGGTCTTTGTATATTAATGTTATATTTCTATAGTTGTATGGGAGTAGGAGCAGAGAGGCAGTGATCTAACAAGCTGGGGATAAGACTGGGGAGTTGGAAATTAGAGAATGAGAAACTAAGTTAAAAAGCCTGTACCTGATTCTCTGGTCAAGGTGGCCAGCATATTTCTGTATAGATAATTCAATAATTTCTTAGAACTATAGAAAAACAATTTATGGCATGGAACCAGAGAGTTCTTACTTGAGGCAGGACATATTTAATCCCAGGAAAAGAACACCTCAAACAAATACTAATTATGGGAAATATAGTGAATAACATGCACACACACACACACACACACACACACACACACACACACACACAAACACAGAATTAGGAATTCATAGGAACTGACACTGATTGAGAGATATAAAGGAAAAATAGAAACAGATAGTAATGGCTGTCATAAATAGGAAATCAATTAATCTGAATAAATTTAATGGAGAAGACCTGCCAGTATCAGTTCTTGGGTACAACACGTATATGATTGAGATAGGAGGAGCTAACATTTTAAATTCTCTTGTTTTTTTGTTTTGTTTTATTTATTGTTGTGTGTGTGTGTGTGTGTGTGTGTGTGTGTGTGTGTGTGTGTGTGTGTTCATGCCTCTACTGTATACCCTACAACAAGAGAAGTATCCATATAATGAAGATGTGAGAAAGTGATTTTTGATTTGGGTTTTTCTTTCTAGTATTTTTCTGTTTTCCTAGTTTCTTGAACTCTCAGAAGTTCAATTGCATGTTGAAATCAGAAGCTGCTATTCACCATTGTGTTGTACTGCTCATTCTACTTAAATTTCTTCTACCATAATATATTGTTCTGATGATGTACTTAAGCAGAGGACACATGATAGTTACATTTTTCTAGCTAAGGTTGCATGGGCCTTAATAGAGAAGAAAGAAAGCTATAGAATAAGGTCCTCACTGTCTTGTTTATAGAAAAATTAAACTAATTTAGGTATTCCTATATGCTGTATTTAAGTTATGCTTTGTGTCAGTTTGTCCATCTGAAAAAATAAATTGTGGTGCCTTTGACCTCTATTTGCCTTTGAAATATTACATATTTGAATATGTAACATATTCATATGAAATATAACATATATGAATGTTATTGGAGGAAAGGAAACTAACTTATACTGTATTATTTATTTGTATTTATGAGCTCTCAAGCTGATCTGCAATTTTGAATGAATGTTCAAACCTCATTATCTGTAGTTAAAGGCTTAGATATATCATCATCACATGGTAGGAATTATTATTCCTAGTTTTCCTGTTCAGGTTATGAGCTCCATAAACCCAGGAATATTTTCTTTAACTTCAATAATGACATGGCCATTTTTTTCTGCAACACTATTCTGACACAACTACTTCAAAGACATATTCTGGACCAGCCTACCTTTGGCTTCTTATCTTACATGCCATCTGGAAACTTCATCTGGTAAAGAATTTTACCCTCATTACTTAAAAAATAACTGTCCATTTAAGTTATTAACTCCCTCCAACATTAAGGAAATTTCATTATTATATAGTCCACTCCCAGAAGCACAAAGAATAGACTAGTCAGTTTTAAATTGCCCCACATCTTTCTTCATCTCCGGAATCAAACACATGTGTATTTATGATAAAAACGAAAATTGATTTTGGGATAATTCTTGTGACGTCTCCGTTGAAAATTTTATCCCAAAATGTAAAATTGTAATTCACCAAAAATCACATAGATTGTAAATAAATCTCTTCTTCTTTCAGCCAGAGAAAGAGCATAAATGCTGAAAATAACTGGTTAATTTCTGTAGATTATATGATTGCAAAGGTAAAACTAGCCTCAAAGTAGGATTGCCATGAGTTCTAGATACCCTAAGCTACATAGTAGGTAACAGTACAACAGCTCAGACAATATATACTGTGGTCTTTATCTACAAAACAGCACCTCCAAACTAAAACTGTTTTTATGTGCGCAGTGGGTAGAAGTTAGGTAGACAATGCCTAAAATTCTGCTTCCGGCTGGCTTTTGTTGTTGAGCAACTTAATGTCATCAAGTCTTTTCTGTGAAGCAGAGGAAGTAACACTGTTGACCTAAGGGACTGCTGTCCTAATTATAGAAGACTATGACATTAGTGATCCTGGGCAGAATTCTGACACATCAGGACCAAAACGCTAATTGTTACCACAGTTGTCACTCCTCTGCTGAGCAAAAGAGGATCAGCAGATGCTGTTGAGCCATTAGCTGCCTGTGGATAGGAAAAAACTGACAGTCTTCCTTTGGGGAACATGTTGCCTTATGTACATCTTGAAAAACATCACTTTAAAGTAAATTCAATTGCTTGAGAAAATGTCTTCCAAAAATTAAGGTTTTACTTCTAAGGGACAGAGATGAATGAATACAGAAAAGACTTCTTTCTCTTTTCATCTAAGTTATGTAGATATTTACCTTTTAATGTTGTTTTTAGCAGGTATGGGCTTTATGTACTGGTTAGTATAGTCATACCTTTTGCCTATTTTGGAATTGCATGAGTTTTGTAATAGTTAATCAAATCACGAAGATGTAAAGTACATTACAGACTTTATCTCTTCTAAACCTAACTTTATTTTGTGTCTTTAATGTGGAGACCTCCCTTCCAACTCACCTACCCTAGATGGGAGAGATGCATTGATGCAGTCTTGTCTCTCAGCATATTAAATATGGTTTCCATCCCAGAGATGCATAAATGTTTTACTTTTCAGTGGTTATCTTTCGTTCTTAGTTTATCTAAAAATTTTTACTTAACATTTTTTTCAATAACTTGCTCAAACACAAAGTGGTACAAAATTGAAGTGATGTTTTTCCACCTTTCAGTTTCAAGGGAAGCAACAGCATGCAAATATTTTCATGGAGATTAAAACTAGTGTTAAGCGTGCTTCTGTCACTGTTTTCTTCTGAGTGCACACACCTGCACGAAAGGCGTGGGGAGAGCATGTTTCTGAGTGTGGTGGAATAGGGAAAACATTATTGATTCTGAAAGTTAACAAAATAAGAAAGTATTTTATTATTTCTTAAAATTTGCAGATACAGCTTCACAACCCCCCTCATGTATTTAGATATGTAAATGATATGCTTATTTCTGAAGTCTGTTGCTCTTGTTAAGATAGAGCACACTTCCTGGTCCCTTCCTGTAGCTGGGAGTCTGTTCACATCTCACTTGTTCTGGACAGCCCTAGGGTGCACAGATGGCGCAGAGCAGGCATGAGTTACCCCTATCGCAGAGCCCCGGATTCCAAATCCTGCACTCCATTGTTCAGACTTCTGGAATCAGGCTTCTAACTTGCGTTTCTGGTATATTGATATTCCCACTTTTGCATTTGCTATTTGAGTCTGTCTCTATGGGCTTATTGTTTGTAGGCAGCTCCCATTCTGAGAAACTTCAGGGATCAATCTTGAGTATTTGAAACGCTTGCTTGAACCTCACTTGCTTAATCAGGCTTTTAGCTGATTGCTTCTTTGCTTTCCTTCTGCATTTCTTCAGGGCACACTTACCAAGAATTCTATGAAATACTGAAGTGTGTTTATTACTACTCAGGGACTGACTTTATTTGGTGTGTTCTCAACTTTGCATTGGAGCACAGTAGGAAGTAGTGAATGGATTTATCTTTAAAAATCCAAAATAATTACAAAAAGTGAGCTTCTGAGATAATTTTATTTAGGGATATGTGAAAATTATAACTAAGGTTTGGTTTCAGGGTTTCCTATAAGTACTAAATTAGGATCTTTTGACAATAAAAATGTTTGCTAATTTATTTATGAAAAGGAATAAAAACCTGGGATAATAAACAACAAATAAACTTTAAGATATGATACAAGTGTTCTAAAATTTGATTTAAATACACAGTGGACCCTTAGTCTTTATGTGTAACAGTGAACAAATAATGGATCTAAGAATATATTATTATGAATTATTTGAAGTCACAAATTCATACATGTATAGTAAAGTTGAAAATTAAAGTGATACATTCAATTGTTTAGCATTCATACTGTCCAAAATACTTAAAAAAGAATATATGTCTTTTTTTTAGTTATGATTTTCTTAACTACTTTCTATGATCCATAAACAGAAGTTTTTGTTTAATCTACTCATCACTATGTCTACAGTGCCGAGAACATTTCTCACCATATAGTTATTTGCTAAATAAGTGATTTATCTAGAACTTTGGGGGGGGGTCAGGGGCTTACATAGATAGTTCATTCTTAAATAAATTCCCCAAAGTTAATAGAATTCAAATGTCTGATAACACCGGTTTCCTTTTATAACAATGATGCATGTGGCAGTAAAACGTTGCTGTGCAAAATAGACACAATTTACTAAAGAATCAAAGGGAATAATACTTATTAGTTTTTGAGCTTTCTGGAATCAAAGTTGGAGATGGAAACATTGTCTCCTGAGATGCTCATACTATGTATCTATGACCATGTGTTTCCCTTGTAAAGACTCTCTCTAAATGAAATATGCAAACTGATGATCAGAGGTTAGAAATTTAATTTCAAATGAGAAAAGAACACCTTATAATAATACAGTAATATACCAGTCTTTAGCTAAGTGTATTGATTCCTAGAATCATGTTATTAAAATTCATCACTCTTGACGTTGAAAAGCAAAATGAAGTAAACTTGTCAATAGTATAAACTGTGAGCCCTGTAATTTTCTCTGAGAGAATTATAAGGAATATTTGACTTCTAACCTATATGCATTTATTTGTGAGAGATTGATTTTCCCTTTATTGAAATTTTTTATACAATATGTTCTGATTATGGTTTCTCCTCTCTGAGACCTTCTTCACTTTTGGTTTAATATGAATATGCATTTTTTCACCTCTCACTGCAAAATAAACAGTCATCTAAAGAATAATAAAATCAAATCAGACAAAAGAGAAAAAGAACAAGCAAACCAATCAAACAGAAGAGGAAAAAAAACAAAGAAAAAGCATGAGAAACATAGATGTGGAAACATATGTTCATAATCATAAGAATCTCTTAAAAGCAAAACGTGCAAAGAGCTGGCGAGATAAAAAAAAAAAACATTACCTTACAAAACATTACGATATAAAGAACCACCAAAGATGCCATTGAGATAGCTTTCTGTTGGCTATATGCTTCTAGATAAGAGTGGTTGGTTTCCCCAATGAGACGCTATTGGAGAGAACTCTATTTTTTTTTTTTTCATTTGTGAATGGTTATCAGTTGGAGATACCTTCTAAGTTAGTAATGTGAGCTTGTGTCCACTTCCCCTCTCACACTGGGATCTCATCTAGTTTAGACCCATGCAGGTCCTGTGCATAGTGCAGCAGTTTCTCTGAGTTCACGCATGTGTTGGTCTTGCTTTGTTTAGAAGGCCTTGTTTAGTTGGTGCCCTCAATCCCTCAAGCTCTTAAAAATATTTCTGTTTCCTCTTCTGCAGGGTTCCCAGAGTCCTTAAGGGAGAGACTTGAGGGAGATATCCCATTTATGGCTGAATGCCCCAAGGTCTTTCATTTGCTACATATTATTTGACTGTGGTTCTTTAGATTTAGTTTCATCTACTGCAGGATACAGTTTCCTGATGATGGTTGAGTAAGGCACTGATCTATAAGTATAGCAGGATTTAGTTATGGCTCATTTGTTGGCGCATTCTTTCAGCAGAACAGTAGTAGAATTTGTTTTCTTCTAAATACCAGGACTATTGGATCTCACGTTCTGGGTTAGCAAAGCAGTGTCATGAATGGTTTCAATCCTACAGAGTAGGCCTTCCGTTCAGTCAGACAATGGTCAGTTATTCTCACAAGCTTTGGTTCATTAATGCACTTGTCTGTCTTGCAAATGGGTCATTATAGATAAAAAGCATGTGTAGTTTTCTTTTGATGCTTACCTTTCTTCTTTGGTAGCATGTGTAGCACCTTCCAGTACTATAAATACTATTCCTTAGTGATGAAGGCTCTATGTAGGCACCAACTCTACTTCTCCATGTTCAGTGATTGTGTAGATATTGTTTTCAGAAGCTGGTCTCTACTGCCAGTTTATGCAGAAAAACCAATAATCTTGGCAGTAGCCTGGGTCGTTGGGTGGTTCCCATGGGACCCATTTGACCAACAACTAGATTAAATGTAACCCATTCCTGGCATTGGAGGCATCAGTTGGTGATGAGAGATGTCCAGTTGGAGCTCCATTTCTCCTTATTTGGCAATTTCATTTAGATCATCTTTATAAATGCATTTAATTAGGAAGCTTCTACTTTATTAGCTTTACATACAATTTCTCTAATATCCATTACTTTTAGTTGTAAATCACAGTATTTTCTTCTTTGACTCCTTCTTCCTTCCCTGTCTGTATTTGTTCCTCCTCTTCCAGTCACTTGCCACATTCATTCATAACTATTTATTCTATTTCCCCTTCCTAGAAACACCCATGCTTGGTTCTCTTAGTATAAATATACTATATTTATATTTATAACATAAGCTTGTTATACGGATTGTAGCTTGATCATTGAAGACCTAACAGTTAACAGTCACGAATAAGTGAATATATACCATATTTTTCTTTCGAGGCCTTGGTTACCTTATAGTATCTAACCACCATAGATGCAATGTGGCTATCACCACCAACAAAAATCTTATAAACTCATGAAAACTGGGCAACTCAATACTGAATAATATATGAGTAAAGACAGTGACTAAGAGAATTTAAAATATTTTCAGAATAAACTAAAAACACAACATACCCAAACTTATGGGACAAAATGAAAATAGTTGTATACTTCTAAGAGGCAAGCTCATAGCACTAAGTGACTATATTTTTTAAGGGAAAGATATCATATTACTAACTAAATGGCATATATTAATGCTGTAGAACAACAGCAAAAGGTGCCTCATATTTGACCATGTCCCCTGGAGGGGGAGACCTGTTGGGACTCAGAGGAAGGACAGCAGGTTACCAAGAAGAGAGACCTGATACCCTATGAGCATATACAGGGGGAGGTAATCCCCCTCAGGAACAGTCATAGGGGAGGAGAATAAGGGGAAAATGGGAGGGAGGGAAGAATGGGAGGATACAAGGGATGGGATAACCATTGAGATGTAACAAGAATAAATTAATAAAAAATTTAAGATAAATAAATAAATAAATAAAATGAAAGAGAGATTAGCAAACAAAGAAAGAAAGAACACTCAAAAGGAGAAAGTACACTATCTCTTTGAATACACACTTTGTTCTGTGGTATTACTCAGTTTTACCTTCACATTATTAATTATTTTATTTTCATGGTAATGTTAAAACATAATTTTCACAATTATTAATTTTTTTGTTGTTGACAATGTCATGTCCTGCTTCTCTAAACTGGCTTAGTGACCTCTTAGATTATGTCCAAGTTCAGTCTCCATAGGTCTTTATATCCTCAAAGATATAATATGTTGCCATAGTGACAGGTCCACACTGTAACCAGAACTTTTTTCTTTTCAAAATAGATGACATTTTGTTTGTTTCAGATTTCTGATTTTCGAATAAATTTCCTAAGGACTTTCAGGACTAAGGATTCCCCTGAATTAGAGAAATAAGTGTCTTAGTGTAAAACCAACCTCTGTTTTCCTCTCCCTCTCCTTCACTTCCTCCTTCCAAACCCCCTCCTACATATTTTGCAGATAACAGAGCGATATCCACTTAACATGGAAGGAATGAGAGCCTGGTGAGGTTGAAGACTCTATGGAAATGTGTTTGCCTCTAGAGTCTACACTAATCCTGTGTTACAGGCTGACATTTCTTTCGTAAATCCTTCCTTAATATTTTAATTTGTACTCAAGGAATATTTCAATCTTTACTAGCGCTTACAGCCAGAGTTTGTTGGCTATAATATCACCTTTGTATACAAACTGTAATTTCCTAGGGCAGATCCCACTACATTTTTTTTATATACTGTGTAGTATTTCACATAAGAGGAAATACCCACCCATTTTTTATTCAATTAAGCAATTCTCCATACTTTGTTACAACCAAGAGTAAGCAGAAAGTTTAAAAATATTAAGAGTTAAGTAATGTAATTTTTGTCATTTGATATATAAAGTAAAAATCTGAAGAGAACAATTTTTCTATTTATTCAAAACAGGTCTTGATGAATTAGCAGGTGATAGCATCTACAAAAAAACCATAATTTTAAATCTCAGAGCAGAATGAAAATCAAATAATCAGTTGTTTTTATTTAATTCGAAGTAATTCCCAGAAATAAAATGAGAATAATTCTTCTTATTTCTAAGGTCTTTTGGAATGTTGTCTTAAGGGAAGAAGGAAGGCAGAAATTATGGACTTTCAACTCAAATATACATTGGATTCTAATGTAGAATATACCACTCTCTAGCTGTATAAACTTGGGAAATTTGTTTTATTGAAACCTATCTGTACAATAGCTGTATAAGTTGAATATACTCTTAAAGTTGCTAAAATCAAATAATATAGCATGTGTAACTTTATAGTATAATGAATGTTTTACAAATAGAAGTACTTCATAGATCATAATATTTGGTTTATACAATTCTTTTCTTCATTGTCACATTGACCATTAATGTAAATTTTCATTTATCATACAGATACATACTTATAAAAGTACGGAAGATGACATACAGTAAATATAGTGCATATAATCAGAGGAAATAAGTAATATTGTGATTACGTTTAATCATTTTATCATTTTATTTATATAGAAATTTATTTTTATAGTAGTTTTCAAAAGTATAGGTCAGATGGCATGGATAAAACACATTGTATTTTGCCACAGGTACAAAGATGTTCAGAATTCTCTTCCTCTCTCCCTCCTCCTCCCTCCCTCTCTCTCTTCTCTCTCCATCTCTCTCTCTCTCTCTCTCTCTCTCACTCTCTCTCTCTCTCACTCACACACACATGCGCACATGCACCTTTTTATGAGAAAAGTCCTTATGAATTCCAGGTTGGCCTCAAATTCACTGAGCATCCAAGGTTGCACTTGAATTCCTGATCTTAATGCCTCCACATCAGGAATGATGGGATTACAGGAAGTGTATTACCACAGTTAGTTTACTTGGTGCCTGGATCTGAATGAGGCTTTGTGCGAGCTACCAAAACTCAGACTCTCCACTGTCTGACCCATGATCCCAGTGTTGCAGCAGACATCTTACTTTAAACTTTACAATGATAATATCAATGAAAAAAAACTTCACCAAAGATGGAAATAATCTGAAAAGAAAACTTAAGGAGATAAGAAACAAATGTTATAGTTTGGAAGAGCAACATTTGGCAAAATATGTGCAATTTCAGCCAAAAATTACATTAAATCATTAGGAGATTCCACATTAACACATTTCTGCCTTCACATTAAGCTGAAACATCCTTCTTCTATATTTAGAGAAAGAACTGGTTTGGATTGTTTTAAGGTGTTTTCCACCACTAATGGAGGAGAATTGCACTCTTTGAAGTCTTTGTGCTTTCCTTTTGCATAACACAATGACTTTACTCTTGCCTGGGTATTGAGCTACTGTTCAGAATGGACCCACTAAGTCCCATACAGCTATCACAGTTAAAAGGTAAGAATGGTTGAGGCTATTTGAAATATGATCAGTCAATCTGAAAGCTCTGTCACAACAAGGCAGGTAAGTTCCACTGAGATGGAATTTGATACATAGCTTACTCAATTTTATTTCACTAATTGCTTCCCTTGTTGGGAGAAGAAACTAAGTTAGATTTGAAATGGCATATGAAAAATAGTTAGAATGCATTCAAGCTAAAATTACATTCAAGAAACAAGTTAATAAGAAACAATGTGTAATGGACCAAAAATAATTCATGACTTTGGGTGGGGAATATGGGCAGCCGTTTCCCTCACAAAATCACTGCAACTGTGGTTATCTTCCAAGAATTGTACAAAAGCAGGCTGGCCAATATTTCTTCATGGATGGGATAGGTCCCTATGGGCTAATAGTTGTTGAGCATGTGATTCATCCATGGTATAACTACTAATTAGTTACCTACACTTAAGTAAATAATATCTGACCTGTGATTCTGCAAGCAATTTTAAATTCAGTAAATGATAACAAAAAAAAAAACACTCCATTTGTCGACAAATATCTGGAACTCCTTGTTTTTAATAGCTGAGTAGTATTCCGTAGTGTAAATGTACCACAATTTCTTTATCCATTCTTCTACTGAGGACACTTAGGCTGTTTCCATGTTCTGGCCATTATGAATATAAGGCTGCTATGAACATGGTTGAGCAAATCTTCTTTTTGTGTGCTGATGCATCTTCTGGGTATATTCCAAGGAGTAGAATAGCTGGGTCTTGAGGAAGCCTCATTCCCAGTTTTCTGAGATAGTGCCAGACAGATTTTCAAAGTGCCCCATAATTGACTACGTCTCCTGGATTTGGAGGCCTGGTGGCACTCAGAGGAAGGATAGCATGCTATCAAGAAGAGACTTGATACCCTATGAGCATATACAGGGGGAGGAGGTCCCTCTCAGTCACAGTCATAGGGGAGGGGAGTAAGGGGAAAATGGGAGGAAGGAAGAAATAGGAGGATACAAGGGAGGGGATAACAATTAAGATGTAATATGAATAAAATAATAAAATATATTTTTAAAAATACTCAAACAGGAGGGCTTGTCAGAAAGAAGGGTCTCAGCTTGAAGAGGGATATGAGAAAACTTGGTAGACATGAATATGACAGAAATTCATTATGTACAAGTATGAAAGTACCAAAATGAAAGACTGTGTCACACAATGTCTGTCCATCTTAGTAGTGTGTTTCCAGTTTACTGATGGAAAAACAGTACAGTAGATGTGACTGGAATGCTGCAATTACTGGCACAGAAGTGTCACACTGATAGTATTTCCTCATATGCTACTCAGATTCAGGAATGGTTAAAAATGTAAGCCATTATCCAACTTTAGGTTATAATCATCTAAATTTTATCCAATTTTTGAAGCATTGTGCTTTTTTGACATTGACTATTAAGAAACATGAATGAAATAGTTGACAGGTCAAAAATGAAGTTTCTGGGTAATGAAATTTTGTATGATGATGTTTACTAGTCAATAGTTTTATATATAATAAATGTACATATAATAGAGATATATGTATGTGTATATATATATGTATGTACATATATTATGGAGATATTGTGTTAAAGGCATTGGGATTCATAAAAATTAAGTGGAAGATTATTTAGAGTTACCTTAGTTTCTGTCTCTTTAGTTTATAGGCTTGGAAGCAAATGGTGAAGTGTTAGATTGTCAACTGGCCAAGTAGTCCAGTCTTTTTTTTTTTTTTTTTTATCTTGACAATGGCTAACACTTAGTTCACAACTGTATTCAGTTAGCAAACAGAGAATCTATAGTCTAGAACATGAGATTTATTCTGGGAGTGGAGAATAAAGAGACTTTTCTTTCTTCATTTCCATTGTTCTGCTTAATCAGAAGACGATGACTTTACAAATTATTTCTCATAGTTTAAAGGCAAAAAAAAAATGTGATATCAAAATGCTGTCAGATCCACTCTCTGCGGACAGCCTATTCCTGCTTCTTCTGTGTCTTCTTCTTTATGTTTCTATAGCTTCTCCCTGTTTCAATGCCTAGTGGAAAACATAAAGAGCAGTGCAACCTTTGTCTTATAAAGCTCGGAATGAAAGGGTTGGGAGGTGGCTCAGCAGACAAAAGTGCTTTCTCTACACACATAAGAACTTAGTTAGACCCACAGGCAGCCACATAAGAAAGCTGGGGGGTGGGGTCGTTGATAGCATGGCTGCTATGGAGGCCAACCCTGGGGGATATGTGAAAATTGGTAAATTTGTAGAACTCATGGTAGTGAGAGATGCTGTTACATGATAATAAGGTACAGTATGATAAAGATACATGTCATCTTCTTCATATATGGATGGCACACTTGCACATACACATGCATTTAACACACACACACACACAGATAGATGATAAATAGATAGATAGATAGATAGATACATAGATACATAGATAGATACATAGATACATAGATAGATACATAGATAGATAGGGAACTCAAATCTCATTCATAAAGGTTTTTCCTTCTTGATTTTATAAAGGTCCTTTCTTCTAATTTCATTGTATCGGACTGGCTTAAGAAAGCATAAGACACTTTATAAAGAAAAATGTCCAAAATGTTTGTGTTTTTAATATAACGAAATATAGGATATTTCTTACTATTTTATCAGTGCTGTAAAGTCTTCACCTGCACCTTCATGTGTGAATATATTAAGTGAAAGTGTGTGTAAATGCACATATGTGCACCTCGTACGGAGAACAGAGGATAACCTCAGGTGTCGTTCTCCATGCGTTATCTATCACCTTTTTACATACAGGGTCTCTCGCTGACTTGCAACTTACCAAGTAGTAGCTGCTACTTTGTTAGGGTCTCCACTTTCCAGATGCTGGGATTGCAATTACAAGTCATCACTTACAGCTTTCTCAGGGAATCAAACCCAAGTCCTTATGTTAAAGAGTCTATCACTCTACCAACTGATCCATCTCCCCAGACCAATATATCCATTTTTCCATGTTTTGTTTTGTTTTTATCATAGTTTCCAAAATTTTATTGGCCAAAACAAGTCATGTAACTATGACAAAACAAACAAACAATTAACAGGATTGAATTCTCTTTCTACCATCAGGATATGGTAGGTGTGTCCTGTCTACTACAGAACTATGAGGAACTGAGAAAAGAAATTCAATCTACAGCAGAAGACACAGCCAAAATTATTATTTAACAGTTGCCTTATCACACTCATAAATATAGCTGAAAATTAGTTAAGCATCCTATAATATTAAACTCTCCAAATGTGGGAAGGGATGAGTTCCGCCTGACTCTTAGACACTCATGTCGTTTACCTTCTGCTTAGCAAAGATTGTTTCATATGTCCATTCCTAATCTTATCAGAGATAGGAAAAATAAAATGGACGTATTTGGCTCGTACAACAAATTGTTTTCTTCCTGAAGCTGGTGATAGTTCCTGAAACACAGTCCTTTGATATCTGAATATAAAAGACATATGGTTCTATTTCTTTTTTTTTCTCCTTTATTAATTTATTCTTGTTACATCTCAATGGTTATCCCATCCCTTGTATCCTCCCATTCTTCCCTCCCTCCCATTTTCCCCTTATTCCCTTCCCCTATGACTGTTCCTGAGGGGGATTACCTCCCCCTGTATATGCTCATAGGGTATCAAGTCTCTTCTTGGTAACCTGCTGTCCTTCCTCTGAGTGCCACCAGGTCTCCCCCTCCAGGGGACATGGTCAAAGGTGAAGCACCAGAGTATGTGATAAAATGAAGTGATATGGCTGTTAGGAAGACTACCGATAGCCACTGCTTTATTGTCTTTGAGATTGTCATAAGAGTTTCAAACTATGAAGATTTACCACCTGGGTACATCTATAAAGGGAAGTCATAAAAATGGTACTCGAGAGAAGAGTGAAAAAAAATATTACTAAATGAGAAGGTGGGATTAGGATTTTCTATGGAAAGCAGAAAGGTGAGAGAGTGTTTAGGCAGAGCATTAATAAATGATTTGTAGTAAAGTGAGGCTAGGATTGGGGTAAGTGTGAAGACCATACAGAAGGGTAAGTAATGAGGGAGGTTTAATGGATATGAGGCTGTAGGGATAAGAGCAGTTATCTCGCCTAGTCTTGTGGATCAAATCAAAGTTTTTATTCTTTATGCTAAGAGTGATTAAATGTCCCTGAAGACAATGATGTTACCAGATTTGAACATAAACGAAGATTATACTAACTAGAGTATGAAGCCAAATTGAATAAGTAAAAGGATGGCTAAAAAAAGATACAAGTGAGGGGATAACAACTGAGATGTAATCTGAATAAATTACCTAAATAAAAATTTTAAAAAGATCATCTAAGAATTTGTTTTGCAGCTTGATTAAAAGATTATAAGAGTTAGAATGGTAACGGTAGATACACAAAAAGATGGGATTACATCTGAGAACTATTAGGAAAATAAAATTGATACTGCTAACTGACTATTATGATGATTGAGGGGAGGTGGTTACCAAAGATATCAAGGACTACTTTGAGATTTCAGGACTAAATGGCTGCATCAACTTTGGCCGCACTTACTTTGACAAGGACTAGGGAAAGAAGTTCAGATTTAAGCAGGAAAGCCACAGTACAAGTGTTGAGCTTGACATCCTTTCTGAACTGTTTGTCAAGAAATGTTGGATTCATAGGTTTGAAATGTTATGTACTGTTAGCACATAAATGAAAAGTGCCACTAAAGTCATCAGTAGTGGAGAAAACAAAATTGGAAGAATAAAGGTTTCCCAAGCGACAAGCCTTCAGGAATATGACAATTCTGTGGGCTCACAGGGAGAATGGACCTATGAGATGGCAAAAGAAGATGAGAAAAATTAGTCATGGACATAAAAGTAAAACCCGGATTCAGGAAGAAGACCAGAAATCATGGTAACAAACCATTAAAAAGGAGTGATGAAGTAAACTTAAGAGGTTAGGTTGCTAGTATTCATGTTATATTCACGTACATTTATGGTACAAATATATGCATTAATAAGTCCTGAGATATTAAAAAACCATAAAAAACACTTGAATTGTATTTTTATTACATTTGCAGTGTGTGTGTCCTCAGATGTATGCCAGAGCATACATGTGAAAATCAGATATCAACTGTAAAATCTAGTTTCTCTCTTTCTAACATATGAGATTTTGGAATTGAATTTAGCACAACATCAGGCTTTATGGTAGTCACCTTTACTGTCTGGGGTATCTTTCTATCCTGAAGTATGTTTTAAAAGTAGGATGGGACATATCACAAGTATTCATATTCAAAACTAAGATTGTGACTTTCACATAAGAGGATATGCCAAGCATGGGCAGCAAGAAATGCAGAGGAAATTACCTGAGCATAGAGTGGACCCCCGTTTTATTAAGATATGGATACCATGATTACCTAACAGGCCCTAGGTTCTCATGCTCAACAAAATGCAAATTGAATTGGAAGTCCTTTCCAAGCCCTTCTTCCATAATCCTTATTTTAGTTAAAAAGTTTTTTGCTCTGCAACAATGTATACTTAATGGGACTTGAAAGCAAAACAGATAGTTTTAGATCACTGGTAGCCTTCAACTGCATCAATATAACATAAGAAAATCTGGTGCTAGGATATTAGGCACACACTGCATATACTGGCAGATATTTACAAAACATAATTAAGCATAATGCTAGGTAGGCGAGTATTTTAAACTATAATTTTGAAAAAATAAATGATCTGTCATATCCTTTGAAAAATATCTACAAGGATATATCAAAGAGATGGTTATTTTCAACCTAGAGTTTAGGATAAAATACTGCAGTGTGTACTCATTTGACAACAAAAGTAACTGACTTGCCATTGTCCTCAAAACTTTAAAAACACACAAATATGGCTTACAAAATGGACCTTGATTTATTGAGTACATAAGGATCACAAAATGTGATGGAAAGAATCAATATTTTCTTTTTTCAATTATAGCTTTCCTTAATATCACACCTGGGACAGCTGTTGCCATCTGGCTCCTTGGTAGAGAAATCATCATTTAACCAGATATAGTAATTACCCACATTTTAGTGTTTTACAGTCTACACCTCTTACATTATCAAAATGACAATAAATGCAAGCAATTTAGACCCCAGTAAACAGATGTAAAATATGATAAGGATATTTTTAAAAATCAATTTTCTCAAGGTCAGCAAAAAGAGTACAAGAGATCAAGACATTTAATCTTCGTCTTCTAACTCCAGGTGCACTGAAGTGGCAACAGATCAGATGACTGGAGGCTTGTGTTCATGAACACAATATAGTTAGGAAGCTGAATATGCAGCCATGAGGCAGTCTGTTACACTGGTATAAGTGTCTCTCAGCATTTCAAAGAGGTAAACCACTAAACTTTAGCTATTTTAACAAAGGGTATTTGTAAAAACATCTTTAATAAATATAAAGGAGATGTTTAGCAATCTTATGCACATTATTTTTATTATTATTATAAATAAAAATCTGAGACAAAGGCTCATTGATAACCAAGTGAATGAATTTACAGTATGTTTTAGAGAAAACACTCAAATCTATTCCAATTTATTTAAATCTGAAATACACATTGAGAGCATCACTAGGTTAAATATCAACTTTGTGTTTTAGAGTAAGAAATGTGAATTGTAAATGATTTGTTTCGCTAATTAAAAAGTCAAAAGTCATCTTTCCTGCTTCCATATAGCAGATATAAAAGCACTCATGGTCATCATTGGAAACTGCAGTTCACCTCCAATATTAATTTTCTCATTATTCTTTCATGTAAAATAATTTTTCTAGAGGTATTAGATAAGTAGCCTCATATGAGATACCACTTACTGTATTCTCAAATTATATAGCTCTTTATATATTATAGAGTGGCCCAGACTGCGTTGCATCATTGAGACTTACAGTTAGCCTAGGTTACTCGTTATTTAATTTGGGGGTCTGTAACAAAGAGAAGACAAGTGACAAGTATTCTTTATCACAGCAATTCAAACAATTTATACCAAAGTAGAGACCATTCATAGATGACCTTCCCAGAAAGTCAAAGAGGAGATTTTTTTTTAAAATCTAATTCCAGTATTTTCTGTCTGGTTATTAAGAGCTGATGTCTCAGAGACCATAAGTTGGGGTGTACTATGATGCCTTAATTAGTGATTCTGTGGGTCATGACCCCCACAGGATTATCAGATATCCTGCATATCAGATCATTAATTGTAATTCTTAACAGTGGAAAATTACTTTCATGAAGTAGCAATGGAATATTTTTACAGTTGGAAGTCACCACAGCATGAGGAACTGTATTAAAGGGTTACATCATTAGGAAAGTTGAGAACCACTGCCTTAGATAACATGATACTCCTGGTACATTTGGAGCCCAAATGCTGACTTCTGCTTATGATATATATATATATATATATATATATATATATATATATATATATATATATGGTTTTCTCATCTATTATATGAAGTTCAAGTGGTTTTAAGTATTAGGAAAGCAACAGATGTATAGCAATAGAGGAATATAATGTGTTTTCAGTAACTAAATGCTGCTCATGAGGGCGTGGCTAATTTCTAGCACCATACAACAGGAGATAGTTCCTCAATAAGTTGCATCACACAAGTAAATTTTGCATAGAGAGTGGGTTCTGGGAGTAGAAAGCAAAGAAAATTATACTTACTTTATCTTGTACTAGAAAAACATAAAGTAAGTAAAACCAGTTTAAAGAAATTTAATCATCAAAATATAAATTTTTATGTTATTTTGCACATGTTTCTGCAGTTGTTTGGAGCTAATTAAAAATCCAGAATGATGTACTCTTGGCAAATGCTTTCCTGTGCAGGAACCATAAAAAAAATCAGGGCAAGGGAAATTGCTTACCAATGAGCCATCTCTTCCAAAATTACTATCTCAATTGCAGAGGAAATATGCCATCAAAATCACCATTAGTCTAACTTTGCATAGACTTTGTTTCAATGAGTTTAGTATCAATAATATATGAAGATGCTGAACATAAATCACAAGAAACAATAAAAATCTGTGGCAATAAAATAACCTGCAATTTGTTACATTAGACAAAATATACTTACTTTAGCCTGTTTGAGTATGACCATTTACTTTTTTCTTAACTATTAATTTTATTTTTGATCATATATTCATGTTTGTGTCTGTGTACGTTTGTGTGTACATTCCTGAACACAGATGCCTGTTATGGAAGCCAGAAGAAGGTATGGAATCCTCTTGGAGCTGGAGTTATAGTCAATTGTGAGGCATCAGACATGAACTTTGGAGACTCAGTGTGTGCTCTCAACTGCTGTGTCATCTCTCCAGACCCTAATGTAACATTTTTCTTAGCTTTCATCCATGAATCTTAGGCCACATGTCAGATGACAAGATTCTAGATAAAGCACAATTTTTATTTATTAACCTCTTATAATATGTTAGTATTCTATAGACACATTATGATTTGGGAAATAGTTTTCCATTAAGTACACACAATGGCAGGACTATTAATTATATAAAATGATAGCTTTGACATAAATATTGGAATTTCTGTTTATATTATTATCAGAAAGTTTTAACACTTTATTCCGTTTTAAAATGTGAACTGTTGCTGGACATGGAGGTGCACACATTTGAACCCAGCACGCAGGGAGGCAGAAGCAGGCAGATCTCTGTGAGTTTGAGGCCTGGTCTACAAAGTGAGTCCAGAACAGCCAAGACTACATAGAGAAACCCTGCTTTGAAAAACCAAAGAAAAAAAAAGGTTGAAAAAAATATGAACTATTACTACTACTTCAATATCTAATTTAAGGACTAAGAATAATTACTAAGAGTCATTCTACTTAAAACATGAGCTTCCTGTATTATTGGTTTAAAGGGAGTAGAAACTGATAATTTAACATTTTAGATAAATTCCCAACATAATAGTTACTAAATACACTGTTAAGGATTAGAAGTTATTGAATGCAATTATCCTGTCAATGCAATTACCACCATGTGAAATATCTCAGGACAAGATTTTAGGATCATAATTAAAGAAAATAAATTTAACTATGAAAATATGCAAATTTACTTTTTTCCCCACTAAAATCTTTACACTATGTTGAGCAAAACTCAGGATATATTCAGCAATTCAACAATAAAAATAATCCCTTAATATTCTGGTATCCTTTTGCAATCTCTAGGTGAATACTAATAACTATCTTAAAGTAGCCTTAAAATTGTTTTAATATTAAAGTGCTTTCCCATTAGGGGAAAAAGTTACATACTCAGACCAAAGTTCACATAGCCAGAAAAATATTCAAAACACACTTGCCTTGTTAATCTTTCTTGTAGATGCACCACAGATACTGTAATGGTTGTTGCTGGTCTAGGCTGAAGAATTTCCACTCTCAATCCTCGAAGTTCCTACTGTCTTTCTTAAGTGAATTCCACTGGAATTCTTCTGCTTCCTCAGAATGCCCCTTGTGTAAATTAAAATGTTATGCTTTTTAGTCTGATGTGCAGCTTTTTTTTCTCAAATTAGATCCCTGGATTAAAAAATGAAGGTTAGAAAGTTGGTGTTCTGGTTTCCACCGGATTCAGGAATAAATGCAATTTATCACACAGGGTATACTCCAGAGTGGGAAAGCATTTATAAAAATTGCTTCTTATGGTGAGGTGTAGAATAATGATGCTTGAAGAATAGGCTGGTATCAGGGGTGAGAAGATGGGACAAAGAAAGGGGTGTGGGGAGGAATAGCTAACACTGAAAATGTTTGAGAAAGTCATGCAGAAACTTAATACTGTATAAGCATCCTAAAATATATACAAATACACATGTAAAATGATTTTAAGTTGTGTTATATTATAATATGGTAAAACAATGACCCTCCTTAATACCACAGATTAACAAATGAAATGAGTTACCTCTTTTGAAGATGTTCAGCGGTACCCTATAGAGCTCCAAATATCTCAGGGTATGGTCATTTCTCTTTATCCTCCAGAACTTGATAGTGAGATACTATTGCTAGAAATGCCACATACTCAATCATGGAAGATGGGGACATCATGGTGGTAATGATGAAGAAACTTTGTCCCTATGGGGTACATTTCATCAGGCTTGAAGGTGCTATGCAAGCTGATAGAGAGTGGTCCTCAGTATTACCCTTAAAATATGCAATATGCTTCACTGAACCTTACTTTTGTTCAGTATTATTAATTAACTTTTTATTATATTTTATGGAGACATGCCATATAAGACTGATCATTACTGTCTCTGGAAGAGGATTTTTTGAGCAAGTAGTGTTCCATAGGACTTTCTGACAAGAAAATCCTTGTTACAGATAGGCAAGGGTAAACAGGGCTGCTTGAATAAGAGCACTTCTTTACAAAAAAGCCTCTAAGCATTGAAGTACAATTTCCGATCTTTTAGAAGATCCTATATTGGTGCATAACTCCACAAAGACAGTCCACAACTGCCTCTAAACCAATTTTAGGAGATCTAATGCTCTCCTTTGGTCTCCTAGGTATCCACATCCATGTGCATGGATACATGAGGAACACACACACACACACACACACACACACACACACACACGCACATTCATAAAAATGAATCTTAAAAACACACAAAGTGTTAGTGATATGAGAAATGGGTAAATAGTATACATTTCAAACTCAACCATTTTCTAGGAATTTAAACACTGCCATTAAGATTACAAGTTATCTTGTGGAGGTTCTGCCATCTCCAGGTCCTTCTATCCTTCCCGCCCCCCTTTTCCACAAAGCTCCCCGTGCTTCTCCCACTGTTTGGCTGTGAGTCTCAGCATCTGTTTTGATCTGTTTCTGGGCAAAGCTAGGCTCCTGCCTGCGAGCATACCAGAGTATCATTAATAGTGTCCTGAGTTGGCTGTCTCCCATGGGGTGGGTCTGGGCTTAAGCTGGGCATGGGCTGGACATTCCCTCAATCTCTGCTCCATCTTTATCCCTGCACATCTTGTAGGCAGGGTAAATTCTCCGTTGAAGTTTTTGTGGGTGGGTTGGTGTTCTCCTTCCTCCACTAGGAGTCCTGTCTATTTAGAGGGTTTCTTCTTCATAGAACTAAGCCAACTATTCAGAGCTCAGAGTGGTTTGTGGAGGCTGAAGCACAAATACAGGGCTATGCATGGACTGGACCTACACCCCCTAGACCGATGCAGCCCATAAGCAGCTCAGGCTTCATGTGGCTCCCCTAGTTCGAGGAGCGGGGGCTGTCTCTGACATGGACTCTGTTGCCTACATTTTGACCGTTTTCCCCTGGCAGGGCTGCTTGCCATACCGCAGGTGAAGGGGACACTCTCAGTCCTGATACTACGTGATGAGCTGGGGTTGGTTGGTGGTGGGATGGCTCCCCTTTTCGGAAGACTAGGGTAAGGGGGATGGGGAAAGAGGGAGGGTAAGAGAGAGGGAGGGAGAGGGAAGAAAGAAAAATAAATAAATAATACCTGAAAAAAAAAAAAGTAATGCTTCAAGCTTGGAAACTACCTAGAATAGAATTCCTAGATTCTTCACTTCGTTTTTTTTACTACGAGCTGTTATTGAACTCAAGCATGATCCTACGGTTTTTGAAAAGTGCTCCATATATGTTTTTAATAGCACTTGTGCTCCACACAGTGCTATCATAATTAAATGGTATAGCATCTGCAAAGTATAAAGAACATTTGGTGTATGGTAAGCAGCTAAAGAGAAGTCTTGTGTTTTCATCAATTTAAATACAAGTGTTTACAGCACTTAATTTCCTGTTTTGGAGGAATGTGTGAGTTGAAAGGCTTGAGGTAATTGTATAAAGATGAGAATCAATTGGTAGCATCCTAACATTTCTGATAAACAGTCTTCTTGCTGTAGCTGAATAGAATGCAAGTCCAAAGGTTACCATTTTTTACAGTCTCATTTTTAAAAATTAATGTGGCTGGACAAATATATTTACAGAAAATTCTTTAACAAGGTAGAAGGTCATGCACTGATTTTTTTAAAAAAATTCTCTTATAAAAATCTCAACATGTACATTAACTGCACAATGTGCTCCATAGTTTATGTCTTGTCTAGAGTTAGACAGCTGACCCGTGACGTTCTACTCTACAAATATTTAAATGTCTGCTTTGCCTTTATACACTGGATTTTATTGGATAATTGAAGCTTTGCTTTTTATAACTTTTAAAGATAGGTTGATTAATACTGGTATCAAGGTTAAGGGTTTATCAGTGAAACATTACCAATAATTGAATGTTGCACTCACATTTGGACCAGTTTACTAATATAAACTCAATGGAATTTTTTAAGCTTAAGTTTTTATATTTGCTAAATGCATACATATATATATATATATATATATATATATATATATATATATACATATAACTGTTTGTATTACAGTAACTTTAATATAAACTATTAATAGTTTCTTGTTAGGAATAAACTGATGTGTTTTTTTTTGTGGAATTCTGTGTATGGTAGTATAATATTTTTTTGGTTTATTTTTTCTTCTTTTTAAAAGAAGGACATACTAGAAAACAAAATGAAGACTGAAGCAAGTATATTTTAGAGGAAAGATACATGAAAAACATAAAAACAGAAACAGTTACTGGAAATTATTCTAATCATAATATGTGTGAAATGGGCTCTATAAATGGTAAATAAATGGGTAATGTTTTAATTATCTGTATGAATATAAGAAATGTAGTGGTCTACCTAAGACAATGCCTTCTTGTAATATAAATTTAAAAGCTGTACAAAATATATAAATGGAAAGACCAGTATACATTTCAGCATTTTAGAATTTGAAACAGTATGAAGTTTATAAGCCCTTCTGAGTCAGGCATGGCAAGGTCTTAGAGATTTCACAGCACGATTTCATTTCCACACAGAATAATATACTAATTCTAAGAGAAGCAATTTTTTTGTAAAATTTACATAACACTAAGATTCAGTACATGTAAAGAAGTAAAGAAGGAGCATAGGAGTCTGAGTTTTTTCTTAGTGAATGGAATAAAAATAGAATAAAGGGAGTGAGAAATGTGTGGAGAGAGAGAGAGAGAGAGAGAGAGAGAGAGAGAGAGAGAGAGGGAGGGAGGGAGGGAGAGAAAGAGATTTGTCTAATTTTCTTATTGTCGCCATCTAAAAAGGTAGAGGATGGATTTAATGAGCTTAAGAATAACAAAAGTGAAGAGAAGGGATATCCCTTCCATTATCACAGAACACCTTTGCCCACTACTTTATAAATTATAAAACTGGATTTCTCACAGTCAGTATGCATGGAGTTGGGGATAGGGTGGAAGTGTAACTGAGGGAGTGACGGGGTCTGCTGCGAGCCATCTACATATGGTTCTAGCATGGTTCTAGCAGTTGCCATTGTCTCTGGTGCAGCACAGGTTCCTACTAGAGTCAAGGACTATGACACTGATAATTTTCTATGCTTTTTTAAAATATTTATATTATATGATTATTGAAGCAGAATTGTTAACAAAAATAATAAATATAATTACAATTTTGAAAGACTTTCAACTTTTCCTCATTTGAAACTGAACCATTTAACACTACAGTGATGTGAGATAGTACCATTTTTTTAAGTACGGAGACAGAGTATATTCCTAAAAGCCTAGATTTTTTTGCTACATATCTATCCTTTTTAGTATAGATAGAAATGTACATTAGCACGTACGTGCGTATGCGCACATGCACGCGCACATGTGTGTTTGTGTGTGTGTATGTGTTTTTATATATTGGAGTTGTGGTATATGTGCTTTGTATATGGTATATGTGTATGTGTTTGTGTGGTGTGTCTGTAAGTGTTTATGTATGTGGTATATATGTAGATATGTGCTTACATGTGGGTTTTTATGTATATGAAGATATTTGTATACAAGTGTATGTAAAATGTATGGTTATTTATGTGTGTATGTGGTATGTACATGTATATGTGTGGTGTGGATATGAGCATGCATGATTTTTGGGAACAATTTTATTCATTTTTATGTATCTATATAAATGTATATTCACATGTGTGTTATATGTGTGTTTGTATGTATTAGGTATGTATGTTTCTATACACATGTGATGTGTGTATGTTTGTGGCGGGTGTATATGCATGTGTATATCTATCTATGTTTGTTTTTGTGGTATGTATATGTGGTTACATATGTCTTGTGTTTGTGTGTATGTGTGTTTGGTTATGTCTGTCTGTGTGTGTGGTGTGTATGTGTATATTTATGTGTATCTATTTATGCTGGTGTAATTCCTCTTCATATAAAAGGTCAAATAAGTTTCAATATTACAGTATTATTTTATGTTTTCTTTTATCTTTGTGTAGATAAAAGGTGGTTTATGTCTGTTGTTTGCTTTTATGTTTGTACCTTAGATGTGAAGGCAATTTAAATTTCTGTGTGATTAAAGACTCAATTTTACCGTCTCTGGCTCCTTGATATGAGTGATAAAAAATTTTTGGTTGCAAAGCTATAATACAATCCCCTCCCTTTTGTGATACTTTACAACCTTACTTCTTTAAAATATTTTAATGGAATGCTTGTGGTCTGTTTTGTGGCTCTCTGAAGCATGAATCTATTTCATCCTCTTTTAAGGATATGTTTCCCTAGTATTCCCAAATAAACTGAATTTTAGTATCACAGTTATGGGGTTCAAATGATGTGTGTTGTGTGCATGAATATGTGTGAATTTTCATGTTTGTGTATGTATCATTGTGTGTTAGGTCATGCACATGTATGTTTGTGTGCACCTTGAAGCCAAAGGTCAGCCTCTGAGCTCCTTCTTGAGAAGGTGTCCAACTGGCTTTCAATGCTATTGGGCTGACTAGTCAGCAAGTCTAGGAAATCTGCTGTCTCTACATCTTCAGAGTTGGGATTACAAGTGCACATTACCATTCTTTTTCACAAAGCGAGTTGATTACTAATTTTTACAACCACAAAACCAGGATGAAAATAAAATGCATCCTTAAAACACAAAAGTGAGAGATCAAAATTCATTGATGTTGGGGGTGTTTACACAGTGCCATGATTCTAGAGGCAGGAATTAGAGGCAGAAGATTGAGTTTCAGTAAGATGGGCAACATAGTGAGTCTTTGTCTTAATAGGAAGAAACAAAACATTTAAAAACAGTTAACGAACACTACACCCATTATTTCCAAGAACACACATTGATTTTACTATACACTCTGCGATTATGGGTATCTGTACAAATTCACCTAAACATATATATAAGAGATACCACATCATCAGTTCACTGTTCATTAAAGTATCTCTTATTAATGCTACTTTAATTTGGAATTCGAGATCAGAGAGAAGTCAAACGTAACATTAAGAAAACTTTTAAGTAGTAGAGATCACAGCTTCCATGAAAGAATACTTAAGAGGCCTTTCAGAAGGACCTCTCCAGAATTTCTGTAGCAAAACTGGAGACTTGGTCACAGTTTTATAGCATTTGTGCAGTCTCCAAAAAAACAAACAAACAAACAAACAAACAAACAAAAAACGAAACAAAACAAAACAAAACAAAAAACCCACAATTCTGTGAGAAGTAGGATAAATGAGTTACTCATCATTTGTGTTTTAGAAATCCAAGTTACCGGAGATCTGTATGAGAAAACGATGACTACAGAACAACCACTAATAGGTTACATTGTCTTTCTTAGTTGCATGAGTCTGTGTGGCCTCTGCGCATGCCTTTTGTGTTTGTCTTCTCTTTTGTATTTATTTCCTTCCTTACATGATGGCGTCCTCCCGCCCCCTTATATCTTTTTTCCTAGTGGTTAAATTATTCTGTTTTGCAGTCCTTGTATGATCCACAGGATTCTGTGTTCATTGCTTCTCAGTTCTTGTCACCAGCATCCATTTTCTTGTCCCTATGTTCTTTTTCACTGAAAAATCCCAGCATGCAGCTGTAGAGCAGCTCTGCTGGGCTCTTGACCTCCTACAGTGAACAAAATCAGAGCTTTTGGATTCTCAAAGTCCCCTGTAGAGCTCAGATTTTTAACACAGTTAGGCCACATTTAGCATCCACCAAATGAGTTGGTTGCTTAGCTGTTCAAAATGGGTAAAAGGTGAAAGGAAGAGAAGCAAACATGGGCATGGAATTTCCATGGAAATCATCTGCTCCTCGCCATCTCTAGCCCAATATAGTACAGATGGCTGCTGTCCTCCACAAAGAATGTTCTGGATGTATTTCATTTCTTGTGAACATCCTTGGGACTTTTTAAGTCACATGTAGGATAGTCATAAATGAGAAATAGAAAATAATCTAAGCCCATCATACTATGATATCTAGAAGATACTGAAAACATAATTACCAGTAATTATATGGAAAAAAATTGAATGATAAAAACATCTTTTTACACTAAGTGTAATATACAAGTTTTCTGTTGTCTCACCAGATTAATTATGCATGGTAGATGGCAAGCAATGCAAGATATTAACATATTTTCTCAGATTTTTTTTTTCTGAATGTGAAATGTTCTCTGAAATACTTCTAAATTCTTTAGAATTTTATTTGCTTTTCATTGGGTGAGTTGGTGTCCTAAAATTAAATATTGCTCATTTGAAGCAATGTAAATAATTTCCCCTTACATATGGATTTTAACATTACTTTAATTAAACAAAAATGTTAATCTATTCTCATTTGCTACTTGTGTCGTTCATTTAAAAATTTCCTCTGCTTAAGGAGTGACTCTGTATACCAGGATGTTTTGTGAGTTCTTTTCTTAATCTTTCTATTTTTAAAATATTTGGATTAAATTTTTACTTATGTGCTTCGAAGGGTGGTTGGGTAAGTGCTTGCATGCTGTGTCATACACGTGGAGGTTTGGATTCAGGTCATCAAGTGTGCCACGTGTGTCTTTTTGAACTGAACCGAACAGCCAAGCCTGTTTTAATATTTTCAACATGCATAAACTTAATCAATAGTGGGTGAATCTCTGTACTTAGTACTATGCAAGCATCTATATTCACTTTTCATATAAAATTATTTCATCATAACTAAAGTCCCAGTGGTTTACTGCTAATCTGCAACCCTTCATAAGTTGCAAATTGGTCTTGCAAGTGTGGTTCACGTGACCGATTTTTCTACTTTTACACCCAGAACCTTGTCTTCTTCTTCAAGAGACTATTGTAATCTTTGGTGCCTGGTAAATACTTGCCTTGTTTCTTTTCTTTTTAAAAAGCAACTTGGTCATAATTAGATAAAAAAAAATCTCTCCATGTTAATAGTAAAAAGAAGATATATTAATTTCCACACAATACAAGCATGCCCTAGTGCAAGATAGTAAGTATTGTCATCCTTCTGTGCTGCATCTTTTGTTTGATGTAAATACGTATTTCAGTTATTGTGGAGTGAACACAGTAATAGGCAACACATAAACAAGTAACTGTGCCTGCACTGACAACCATAAGCCTTAGACCTGAGATATTGCCTACTATTTAAAATACAATCTGTACAAGCCTGAGGACCTGAGTTTGGAACATAACATTCATGGCAAAGCCAGGTACAGTTACATATATCTTTATCCCTAGAGCTGGGACACATGGACCAGTAGACTGCAGGGACTCAGAAGCATGTCTACCTAGTCAAATCAGTGAATCCCTATATTGACACATGTGGTGGAGGTTGATCGAGGAAGATACCCAACATTGAACTCAGGCCTCAGGCAAGTGATTGTTTACACACATATGTGTATACCACACACACACACAGACACACACACACAGACACACACACATACATAGACACACAAACAGAAACACAGACACACACACACATACACACATACACACATACACACACACACACACACCACACAAACCTCTGAAACCTTAAGAAAACCAACTCTTGCACTAGAGTCAGTATAAAGGTTGCTCTTTGTAAATCCTGTTTTGTAGAGGTTTGATCCCTAAAGAATGCTCTACCTAGTGTTGTAGAGAGTTTTATCTTTACTTTATATAACTATAATTAAAATGTATTTATTGTCTGAGATTAATATATCCTAACATTTTTTCAGATTAAAATATCAATGCATATATTTGTACTCTGTTCAATTTATTTTCTGTGTATGGTGTAGGCATCATATTATCTGTATGACTTCTCTTAATATTAACTATTAAGAACATTAAAATTCATTTGTATGTACAAAACTGGTATTCAATGCTAAGTTAAATCAGATCTTTTATCAACTTTCCAAATGAAACAGTTCAGTTAGTCATTTCCTACCACATTACTGTACTTCTGGCCTGTGGCAGAAAAGGTAGACTATTAACAAGTGAAGTCAACATTTTAATTATTCTATTGTGTTGTTGTTGTAATTGTTGTTCTTGTTCTTTCATTAGATAAGATATAGAAATCTTTGTAGGCAGCCTGGCCAAATACTACTATTCAAAATGGTTGTATTTTGGTTCCTAATGAGGTTTCAATATACTAAACAGAGCACAAAGTGTGTTTGCATGATTATTGGTTTGACTCAGAGTTGTCTGCTGTTCTGATGGATTTTTCTTTCAACAATCAGAAGCGTACAACCGTTAATTTTAAAATGAGAAGAGAAACTGTCATGGAAACTGAGGGTACAAGTAGGCTCTGTCTCTTAGAATGAGCATTGATGCTGGAAACACTCTTTAAGAAGAAATCATGATATCATCTGTGCCCGTGACCACAGACACCAACCATACCATGTTAGCATACAACTCAGACAGACTGACAACACAGGGTGTCCCTGAGAAGACTGTCAAAGGAAGACTAACTGACCACACACAGGCATTCATTAGCGTCCTATGATTGCTACAGACAATTATTTCCCATTTCATCTTACCCTGAGTAAGCTTGAAGAGCACTAGCCTAGCCTGTGAGGTTACTTTCTGTGTTTATGTCCACCTCTGTACTGGGGATTGATTTTTTCCATCATCAGTGTGTGCTTTTGGTCCAATTCTGATACAGAGATTTTTTTTAATTTTCATTTTCATACTTATCTGACTAATATTCCATAATTAAATTTCTGGTTTTTATGTTAAATATGCATCACAGAGAAGTAATTAACCATTAATAGAGGAAGTGTTTTAAATATTTTAGCTTTGTTTAAAAATGTGTGTTTATTATATATTTATTTATTATATAAAATTCTTTATAGAATGGAGTATGCATAAGACAATTGGGTCAATGTCTAATCTCTGAAAATATATTTGCTAGATAGTTAGAAAGCCCTTTCTTGTGAATAGCAGGTCCCAGGGCCTGTTTGTAATTTTGCCTACATATTTACTGGCACTGGTTTCTCCTGGGTTTTCTGTATTCTCAAACTCAAGCTGATTTTTCCTGATTTACTATTTTAATATTACTTATTGAATTTAATCTATTAGATTTTTATTAGTTGCTGCTTATTAACTTTTCTACTATTACTTCCACTTTTTATAGAACTCTATTTTGTGGCAATACGTTTTTCATTTAGATAGAAAATGAGGAGGGAATGAGAGAGAGAGAGAGAGAGAGAGAGAGAGAGAGAGAGAGAGACAGAGAGAGACAGAGAGAGACAGAGAGAGACAGAGAGACAAAGAGAAGGAGATTGAAGTTGACAAAGAATTTCAATTTCAATGAAATTTGGAAAGTGTTTTCAATGGGCAAGTAAGAGCAGAACTCTTATCAATGCTAAATTGAATCTTGACTTTTTTCACAGTTACTAAATTCTTTGTCATGGAAGATCAGATCAAGCCCTTTCAATTTACTCAAAATGACTGCTTTGCCTAAACACAGTGAGTCTCTTGATCATTCCTATGGGACTTGTACAAGACAATTCACAAAATGTCTGTGAAAGTATGAGTAAGTAAACTGAATTAAGTAATGACCTGCAGCTGCATTCAACATGATATTGTTTCAAATAACAACAAAGTACATTTTTCTAGATGCTACAGAATTTGTGTTTAGAATTTTTTAAAGGAGGCTCTTTATGTGTTAAGAACCATTTGAAGTATAAGGTTTACTTATTATTATATTAGATATAGTAGATATCATTAAATATTCATGATTTTGAAGATTGCATAGGTCCTGAAGTTTTCATACTATTAAAGATTTTGGAATCAATGTTTTCCATGGATTAAAACAGTTATTTACATAAAGGTAGAAGACATGAGCAAGACAAAAGATCCATGTAGCTCCAATTAATACTTTTGAGATCCTTAGTGACAGAAAAGTAGAATATAAACACCCTCATTTCATACTTGAAAACAAAATGTGAAGGTTGCTAATGTATTCAGACCTCAGAGGCCAACGTGAAATTGGTTTTCTTTCTCTTTATTCATTTGTAATCCATTCTCTACCCTGCTGAGTTCCAGAGATTGTGTGCTGACTTATCACTTTGCCCTTACCTTCTGCCTTCCTGGAGCAGATGAGAAGAGGCACAGTGTGTTGGTAGGTTGGGGTTCAGTCTCAACTATAGGCAGAGGGTTGGTTTTCATGATCTCCTTCTGAGTTGCCTGTACTTGTTTATGTATGTTATATGGTTATAAAGCTACAGTGAAAAAAATTTTCGGACAGGATTATACGTTGAATGAAAAAAGTTTGGTTTGTAGAAGGAAGTAGCCCTCCAAGGAGCATCATGGCCAGAGATGAACACAAAGGTGACCTGTCAGGATACTTCTTAGCATGTTATGTGCTGTGTGAGCTACAAAATCTACTCCTTTAAAAAGAGGGTGAACTTCAAGAAGGCTACTTCCTTAGAATATTTAGCTTTGCTATTTTAATCATCTAGAATGTTGTAGTCTTTTATCAGGGGTCACAGTGTGTGGAGCATTGCCAACATTTTGATTATGTTTGCCACTTTAACCTACAGAAAGAGATGTATTTAAATATACAACAGGATTACAGAACACTAAATAGTTTATAACAGAAAAAAATCCACCTGCCACATAGTAATCATAACATTAAATGTATAGAACAAAGAAAAATATTAAAAATGGCATGTGAAAAAGTCCAAGTAACTTATAAAGGCAAACCTATCAGAATCACAGCTAACTTCTCAATAGTGACTGTAAAACCCAGAAAAGACTAGGCAGGTGTCTTGCAGACACTAAGAGACCATGGATGTCAGCTCAGAATGCTATATCCAGCAAAGTTGCATTCACCATAGATGAATAAAACAAAATTCTCCATGACAAAACAAAATTTAAATAATAGCTATATACAAGTCCAGCCCCGCAGTAGATAATGGAAGAAAAACTCCAATTCAAGGAGGTTAACTACACCCAAGAAAACACAGTATATAAATAACTTTACTAAAGCAAAACCAAAAAAAGACAAGCACAAAAAGACACTACCACAAGCAACAACAAAATAAAAAGAACTAACAATCATTATCATTAACAGCTATCAATATCAATGGACTCAACTCTCTAATAAAAGACACAGGCTAGCAGAGTGGATTAAGAAAAAAGGATCTATTGATCTGCTACATACAAGAAATGCACCTCAGCAACAAGGATAGATGTTTCCTCAGTATAAAAGACTAGAAAAAAGGTTTTCCAAGCAAACAGACTCATGAATCAATCAGGAGTAGTCATTCCAGTATTTAAAAAAAAAAATAGGCTTTCAATCAAAATTAATCAAAAGAGATGGGAAATGACACTTCATACACATCAAAGGAAAAATCTACCAAGAGGACATCTCAATTCTGAACATCTATGCCCCAACGACAAGGCACCCACATTAAAAAATATTTAATCATAAATTACACATTAATCTTCACACATTAATAGTGGAAGACTTTAACATCCCACTTTCACCAATGTACAGATTTTCAAGACAGAAACTAAACAGAGAAATAATAAAACTTATAAATTTTATTAATCAAATGGAATATATATATATATATATATATATATATATATATATATATATATATATATATATATAACTTCCACCGAAATACACACACACACACACACACACACACACACACACACACACACACACACACACATACACACACACCTTCTTCTCAACATCACACAGAACCTTCTCAAAAATTGACCATATTGAAATTGTCCCAAAGCAAACCTCAACAAATACAAGAAAATTAAAATAACCTTTTTCAGATCACCATGGATTAAAGATGGACTTCAACAACGACAGAAATAACAAAAATCTTACACATTCATTGAAACTAAATAACACCCTTCTCAATGACTACTGCGTTAGGGAAGAAATAAATTAATTAATTAAAATTCAATGAAAATGAGGGCACAACATACCCATGCTTATGGCACAATATTAAAAGCATTAAATGTCTACAAAAAGATATTGGACAGATCTCATAATAGCAACTTAAAAGCATACCTGAATGCTCTAGAAAAAAAGAGAAGAAGAAAACATACCCAAGAGGAAAAATGTTAGGAAATAATCATACTCAGGGCTGAAATCAAGAAATTAGAAACACAGAGAACAATACAAAGAATAATTCAAACCAAGAGCTGGTTCTTTGAGAAAACCAACAAGATAGACAAACCATTAACCAAATTAATTAAAATACAAAGTAGCTATATCAACAAAATTAGAAATAAAAAGGAGGACATAATGACAGACCATGAGGAAACCCAAAAATCATTAGGTCTTACTTAAAAAAACCAAAGGAACATTGTCAAAGTCAATTTATGAAGCCACTGTCACCTGGATGCCTAAACCACACAAAGACCCAATGGGAAAAAAGAGAATTTCACACCAATTTCCATTATTGACATTGATAAAAAGTATGGAGTAAAATGCTGGCAAACAGAATCCAAGAACACACCAAAATATCATACATCATGATGAAGCAGGCTTCATCCTGGACACGCAGGGGTAGTTCAACATATGAAATACATCAATACAATCTACCATATAAACAAAGTGAAAGAAAAGCCTACATGATCATCTTGTTAGATGCCAAAAAAAATTTTTTTGAAAAAAATCTAACACCCCTTCATTTTAAAAGTCTTTAAAAATCAGGGATATAAAGCATATACCTAAACACAACTAAGGCAATATGCAACAAGCCTATAACCAAGATCATATTAAATGGAGACTAACTTAAAGAAGTTCTGCTGGCTGGTGCCTTAGTTTGAGTGGGACCCTGGGCCCATATCTGCCTATCATAATGTTCTACTTGTAGGGTTCTAGGACCCTCTGGATCCTTCTGCTTGGCTATTCTCCCATGCTTTTCTCATCTAGAGGCGGTAAACTGTAAACCCCTACCCAGATCTAGCCAATGGACAGGACATTCTCCACAGCAGAGTGGAGAGTGGGGTATGACTTTCTCACATACTCTGGTGCCTCATATTTGACCATGTCCCCTGGAGGGGAAGACCTGGTGGCACTCAGAGGAAGGACAGCAGGCTACCAAGAAGAGACTTGATACCCTATGAGCATATAAAGGGGGAGGAGGTCCCCCTCAGTCACAGTCATAGGGGAGGGGAATAAGGGGAAAATGGGAGGCAGGGAATGGGAGGATACAAGGGATGGGATAACCATTGAGATGTAACAAGAATAAATTAATAAAAAATTTTTAAAAATAAAAAGAAATAATAAAAAATTAAAAAAAAGAAGTTCTGCTGAAATCAGGGACAAGAAAAGGCTATTCACCCTCTCCGTATTTCTCCAATATAGTACTTGAAGTCCTAGCCAAAGACATAAGACAACTAAAGGAGATCAAGGTTATCCAAACTGAAAAGAAAGAAGTCAAAGTATCACCATTCACAGATGATATATAAGTGATCACCTAAATTTTACCAGAGAACTCCTACAGCTGATAAACACCTTCAGCTAAGTGGCTGGATACAAAATTAACTGAAAAATTGGTAGCCCTCCTATATAGAAATGACAAATGGGATGAGAAAAAAATAGGAAAACATCTTTTATTACAGCCAAAAATAATATACAGTATCTTGGTGTAACTCTAACTAAGGAGGTCAGAGATCTATATGACAAGAACTTCAAGTCTCTGAAGAAAGAAATTGATTAAGATATCAGAAGATGGAAAAATCTCCCTTGATCATAGATTTGTAGGATTATCACAGTAAAAATGAACATCTTACCAAAAGCAATCTACAGATACAATACAATTTCCATCAAAATACCAAAACAATTCTTTTCAAACCTACAAAGAACAATACTCAAATTCATATGGGAAAAAAAGTCCAGAATAGCAAAAACAATCCTGCACAATAAAAGAACTTCTGGAGCTATCTCCACCCCTGATTTCAAGTTGTACTACCGAAAAAAAGTAATGAAAATTACATGGTAGTGGCATAGATATGGACTGGTTGATCAAGATAATTGAATAAAACACACAGAAATAAACCCAAATACCTACAGACACTTTTTTGTTTTTTATTTTTTTATTTTTTATTTTTTATTTTTTTTACAAAGAGGCCAAAACATTACAATGGAAAAAATAAGCATCTTCAACAAATGTTTCTGTTGTAACTAAATGTGTACATGTAGAAAAATGCAAATAGATCCATATTTATCAACTTGCAAAAACTCAAGTGCTACTAAATCAAAGACCTCAACATAAACCCAGAAACATTAAATCCATTAGAAGAGAAAATTGGGACCAGATTTGAACGCATTGATGCCAGAGACAACTTCTTGAACAGCACACTAACAGCTCAGGCTTTAAAATCAACAATTAATAAATTAATGAAAATCTTTTGTGAGGAAAATGACACTGTTCATAAGAAAAATATGTCAGCCTACAGATTTAGAATAGATCTACAGAAATCTTTCGTCTATCAAAGGGCTAATTGTAGTCTCAATTTTCTTAACCAGTATATTTTATTACAATTTCTTAACCAAGTGTATGTCACTTATAACCCAACTAACCAAAACAATAGGGAAAGAGGATTAAGGAACACAGTAACAAAACCATAAGGATATCAGTTCTGAGGAATGATTCTCCTGGCATTGCCAGCAGGATTCCTCATGCTGGAACCCGGAGTAACCAGAATCTGGAACCAGAATCCAGAACCTCAGCAGGAGCCAGGTTCCCGAAGCCTTCACTTGAGCAGTTCTCTCAGGAGCGTTTCAAAGTGGAGTGATCAGCCAAATATAATATCTAAAATATAAATAACTCAAGAAATTATACACTGACAAATCAAATAATCCAGTTATATAATGGGGTTCAGAGCTAAACAAAGAATTCTCAACAGAGGAACACTGAGTAGCTGAAAAAAAAAAAAACACTTAAATTCTCCAAGTCCCAAGTCTTCTGGGAAAAACAAATCAAAATAACTCTGAGATTCCATCTTCTACCTACAAGAATGGCTCTGATCAAAAATTCAAGTTACATAACATGCTGATGAGAAATACAAACTTGTACAACTACTTTGGAAATCATTCTGGTGATTTTTCAAAAAATTCAGAACACCTCTAAGTGGAGACCCAGCTATACCAATCCCGGTAATTTACACAAAAGATGCTCCACCATACAACATGGACATTTGCTCAACTATGTTCATGGCAGGTTTATTCACAATAGCCAGAACTGGAAACAACCAAGATGACATTCACCCAAAAAATGGATAAAGAAAATGGACATTTACACAATTGAATATTACTTAGCTATTAGAAACAAGAAAACAATGAAATTTGAAGGCAAATGGATGTAACTAGAAAATATCTTCCTTGGTGAGGTAACCCAGACCCAGAAAGGCACACATGGTATGTACTCACTTATGTAGATTTTAGCCATGTAGTACAGGATTAATATACTACAATTCTCAGACCCAAAGAAGATAAGTAACAAGGAGGACCCAAAACAGGATGCTTAAATCTCACTCAGAAGGGGAAATAGAATAGACAGCATAAGTGGTTGAAGAAAGGGAACAAGATAGTAGAAGGAATACAGAGAGAAATGAAGGAGGAGATCAGACCTGGGAAGAGTGGATCCGGGAGGATAGATGGCCTGCAAGAAAAAGAGAAACCATCCACGTAGGGATCTCTGTGTCCTGCTGGAGACTTAAGACAGTATAGGTTTCTGTGAGGTTATGGGGGTGACTCTAGCTGTGAATCCTAGTAGTTAAAGGTCGTCGAGACTGAATAGGACACCGTCTAACTAGACAGGACCCCTAGTGGAGGAGGGGGACACCAACCCACCCATAAGAAATTCGACCCCAAATTGCCTGCAAGGTATGTAGGGAAAAAGTTGGAGCAGAGATTGAGGGAATATCCAACCAACTCCTGGCCCAAACTGAGACCCACCCTATGGGAGACAACCAACCCCTGACACTACTATGGACACTCTGCTATTCTTGCAGGCAGAATCTAGCATGGTTTTCTCCTGAGAGGCTCAGCCAACAGTGGATCAAAACAGGTGCTGAGATTGCCAAGCAACGAGTGATGCATAAGGAGTCTTGTGGAAAAGTGGGGAGATGGATAAAAGGGTGACAGGAGCTACACAAGAAGACTAACAGAGCCAACTAAACGGCCCAGAGGGGGCTGCAGACACAGAAGCAGCAACTATGGGTTATGCATTGACTTGACCTAGTCTCCCTATGCAGATGTTTCTGATGGGTAGCTCAGGCTTCATATGGGTGCCCAAGTAATGGGATCAAGTGATGTCTCTGACATGGGCTCTATTGTCTGCTTCTTGACCACTTCCCCATAGTGGGGCTTTCTCGCCAGGCCACAAGGGAAGAGGATGCCCTCAGTTTGGATGCTTCTTGACTTTCTAGGGTGTGTTGATGGGTGCTCCCCTTTTATGAAGTGTAGTGGAGGGGGAGGGGAAGAAGGGTTGATAGTGGGACCTGGAGGACATGAGAGATGGGGCCGAATCGGGATGTAATGTAAATAAATTAACTTCAAAATTTTTTTATGGTGCATAGTCATGGTGGACATGGCACTTTAGCTGTGAGTATATCCTTCCTCTGCAGATTAAAAAAAAAAAATTCAGTCCACTTTGTCATTTGACACTGCATTATAGATATAACAAATGATTTTTAAAGTGTTGAACATATGAATGATTGTATAGTTCACTTTATAATACTGTTTGTCATACTCTAATGCTTTTGGTCTAGATTAGAGGCAATTTGGTTCAGGTAATGTTTTGGTTCAGCAAAAACGTAAAAAAAATATACACTATCCTAACACGAAGAATTATGAAAACAAAGAGTATGGTTGAATCTGAAGCTATGAATGAACGTAAGTCACCCTTATTTACCAAGTGAGGTAACAACAATCCAAATACATAGCCAAAAATTGGAAGAAATGTTAAGAGTATATCATTAATATAGAAATAATCTTTTAAACTTAGTATTTCTAATTTCAATATGAAAATAAAATCATATGGGTTTTGCTGTATGAATAGTATCTGGGAATTTTTTTTGCAGTTTTACACTGCTTCAATCAGCTTTATGCAAATGAATTTTCTTAATATTTTGTGTGCCTGATATTTATCTACAGGGAAGAAACATTTTAAAGTGAACATTTATGTTTTTGATATATGTATATAAACTTTTGTCTATGAATTATTAGTAGAGTGTAATATAGTGTAACATGTTGAAAAATCTCTTAATACATATGAGTAATTAGAAAAATACTACTCAGTAGGACTATTTTTCAAGAATAAGGATTTTCCTAAAATAACATGAACATAATGTTATTAGGTGACATCAAAAGATACATGAGGAGCATAACAGCTGTATCAATGATGAAGTTGACATAGTTGTTTGTTTTAACAATTATTGTCATGATAAAATATCTATAAAATATTATCTATACTAAAGTTAGAGTACACATCTTTGGATGGCTTAATTTTTTTCTCACAATAACATATTTGCAATAAATTAATTACAGCTTTCAGAGAAAGTATTATTGCAAAGGAAGTATCATTTAAAAGGAAAGTATAGTCTTTCATATTGATGAGTGATGAAAGGATTATGGGTCTTCAACATAGAAATCCTAGTAAGTTATTTTACATAATGATTTCTAGTATTTTATTTTTTTATTTTTTTAACACTGAATTTTTTTATTAATTTCTTCAGATTGCAACTCAATTGTTATCCCATCACTTGTATCTTCCCATTCCTCCCTTCCTCCCTCCCACTTTCACCCTATTCTTCTCCCCTAGGTCTATACCCAAGGGGGTCCTCCTCCCCCTCTGTATGGTCATAGGCTATCAAGTCTCATCTTGGTAGCCTGCTTATTCTTTCTTTGAATGTCCTCAGGCCTCCCCACCCAGAGGAGGTGGTCAAATATGGGGCACCAGGGTTCATGGGGCTCAGAATTAAACAAAGAATTCTCAACAGAGGAATATCGAATGGCTGAGAAACAAAGAAATGCTCAATGTCTTTAGTCATCAGAGAAATGCAAATCAAAATGACTCTGAGATTCCATCTTATGCCCATCAGAATGGCTAAGATAAAAATTTCAAGTGACATCACATGCTGGCGAGGATGTGGAGAAAGAGGAAAACTCCTTCATTGCTGGTGAGAACGCAAACTTACACAACCACTTTGGAAATCTATCTGGTGCTTTCTCAGAAAACTGGGAATAGGGCTTCCTCAAGACCCAGCTACTCCACTTCTTGGAATATACCCAGAGAATGTTCCACCACACAAGGACATATTCTCAACCATGTTCATAGCAGCCTTATTCACAATATCCAGAACCTGGAAACAACCTCAATGACCCTCAGTTAAAAAAATGGATAAAGAAACTGTGGTACGTTTACACTATAGAATACTACTCAGCTCTTAAAACCAAGGAATTCCCGAAGTTTGTGAGCAAATGGATGGAACTAGAAATAATCTTACTGAGTGAGTTAACCCAGACCCAGAAAGACTCACATGGTGTATACTCACTTATAAGTGGGCACTAGCCCAAAAGGCATGTCCAATGAGAGTCTTTACTTACCAGGAGATTGAGATAGATGTGTTGACATCCCACTGGAACTCTAGGTAAGAGAAATATAGGAGATGGGGAAATAGAAGGACCCAGAGAGTCCTAGAAACCTACAAAAAGAACCCAGGGGGTTCTGCTCAAACTATTGCACTAACCAAGGACAATACAAATACTAAAAATCGAACCCCTACTCTGATCTAGCCACTGGTCAGGACATTCTCCACAGTTATGTGGAGAGCGGGGACTAACTCTAATTTCTAGTATTTTCTAATACAGCAGAAAAGGTTGTTTTTGGAAGATATTGGCTATTGAAACAGTGATAGGATTTAGCATACAATAATCAGCCAAATATGTATATTCTTTTAAAACAAATTCCATATCCAGAAATAATTGATAACTATGCCCAAATCATTACTAATGCTTAGATTTTTAGTGTTTTTCTTAGTGCCTTCTATCTCATGAAACATTTTGAAACAATGACTCTGGCACACTTACCAAAATTTTCCCAACACAAAATACTATGATTATTGTCTGAGTTTAGCCAGATTCTTCTTTCTCTCTTATCCATTGCTCTTATTTCTTTTTCTACAGATGTTTTTACACACATACATTATACCATGCTGTTTTACACATGCCCATACATTAAATGAGCAAACTGAAGGAACCTTTTAAAACCACTAAAACAATTTAATTGATCATTTCACATACATTTAAATGTGTATCAATTAAATTTATGAAATCATACACACACACACACACACACACACAAACACACACACACACACACACACACACACACACACACACACACACACACACATATATATGTAACTTCTCAGGGTTAAAAAGAAAATAGATAAATGTTGCTAATTGCAACATTTTTGTCTGCAATACATATTTAAATTCCTTCTGTTTTGGTTTGTTTAAGGATTTTGTAAAGATTAGAACTTTCCTTTGGAGACCTGTGCATCTACTAAAATTTCCTAATGATTTAGCCAAATTGCAACAGAATAAGGATTCCAACCAATGCCTTGAGCAAATCACCCTTTTATTTTGCAACTGCAAGGTGCAAGTCTTCTCAGGGTTTTGTATAGGTATGTCATGGAGAAGGTCTTCTTGCTCTGCAGTGAGATAATATCTAACAAACACAGCCTGGAGTGGTTTTCCTGGAAATATATGAAGTAATTATTTTTGTATAAGTTAACATTTTAAGAATAATCTTTATTCCTTCTAAGTAATAATATGTGAAGCTTCCTACCCTAATAATGAAGGATCTTTATTTGACAGAAATGAGCTAAATTTTGTAGATATTAAAATGGAGGGACAGTATCCTCTGAGGATCCAATTCCCTGAAGAGTGGTCTGTGTTTTTCTGAGAATTGAACAACATTTTCTTTTCTAGTCCATAATGTCTCTGTGTTTCCTTTAATATAATGAATGTTTTTAATTAGTACTTGGAAGTTCTTGGGTGAAGCTCTGTTATTTGTCTAAATTAAGCCAAGCAACCTCTGTTTCCTTCAGAGTCCATTTAAATAATGGCCACTGTTGGTCCTTTCCCATCCTTCAGGCACTCGGCTGACCTGGGCGAGCATCTGGACCTCCTAATCATGCCCCCATGCTCCTGGATGGATGCAACAATGCTGCACACCATCAATTCCGAGTTTCTAGTGTCATTAATGGTTACATTTGGGAGCATGTTAGTTCTATTTCTTTTTTCTCATTCCCAATTAAAGTGGTAAAGAAAACAGCCAGCTAGTTCACATATAAAAATGCCATTTTAAAAGTGATTAGAGGAGGGACTGAAGAGATGAAAAGGTGGCTAAAGGCGTTTGCTGTCCTTGTGAGATATTGCATTGGTTTAGAGCACCCACACCATGCCTCACAACTATCTGTAACTTCAGTTCCAAGGAATCTGACACCTTCTTTTATCCTTATTGGGTCCCAAACATGCACAAGGTGCACGAACATAGATGTAAGTATTTACATCAACACATAAAATCATAATGAATGGATTTTCTCTAGAGTAATATACTCAGTGGAAGCAAAACATTGTAAAAATAATGATTATGATATCATTAAATTTGCCTTGATGTTGGCTCTGTTTCTTAACAGTTTAACTTTATTATACAACCCAACTATCTTACACAGGAGGGAAAAAAGGTTAAAGGGAAGCAAGAGGGAACCTTCTGGTATGTGTTCCACGGGATGGGTCCCTAGATGCCTCTGGATTGCATGCTGGTCTGGCCTGTAAGCTGGTCCTTTTCCTGATCCACATGCGCTGGGGCCCAGTCCAAACCTGCCACCTCCTCTTGTCCTCTATGCCTGTCTGTCTCTCACGTGCAAGGGCGGGTCTTCTCCTCCTAGAGAAGTTTGATTAAAAACACAATAATCTGGATGGAGTCCCCTGTCTGCTTCCTGAATTCCAGGCCCAGCCAGGATGGCTCCACCCAGTCTATCTCAAGGTTAATCTCAGGGAGTATCCATGGTGTGTTCAAGGCAAAGTCCTCCAAGACTGCTTTCACCTGTGACAGAGTTTACAATCCTTCCCATGCATCCCCTTCCTCTTTTAAAAACTAATTAAGAACTATGTACACAAATATACACATATACAGAATCATCAGGTATCAAATATATAACCAAGTCCTTTTATATTTGTTAACCTGGGAGAAAGTATTCCACTATCCTACCAAAGAGAGTCCTTTCCCTTGATGAGAAATGGCAATTATCAATCTATAAATGTATTTTTATTCTTAAACTAAAGCTTCTAATAACACTATGGCTATCTAGTCCTCAATACCATCAGAGACCCAAGAAGAAAATTCTATCTAATAAAGGGCAACTTCCAAGTGTGTAGGTCAGAGAGTGCTGACGGCTTGGACAGTCACCTGGTTCTCTATCATTGGGGCAATCAGTTGTCAGCCTTATCAGCCCAAACATCCAACAAACTGCTCTGTGAAGCAGGAATTCCGACAATCTGGTCCACCTAGTCTCTTTAAAGCTGGACAGTCAACTTTCCAGCATCACTGTTGATCATAGTGGACAGTCAGCCTGTCACCCGCAGTAAGGATAAGAGCAGTTCCTCATTGCAGTGACCACTCTGTCACCCTCATCTCTTGATGCCATCATCTTCAATGATGTATACAAGATATGGCCAGGAGTGGGTGTCTCTCTCTGTCAGCAAAGCCTTCATAATAAAATGCCATATTCTGTGGATCTCTGAAGAGTTTGAAGACCAACTCTCTATTCTTACAGGTATCAATCTATTCCTTTGAAGTCATATACAAGAAATTAAACAAACCTGCTCTATGGCAAAGTAAGTTAGTATTTAGTAAGATTTATAGGTAACTAAATACCAACTTTTATCTCTGATATTCCTGAACATATTATTATTAGTTAGTTTTCATAAGACATGGCCTTTTCGAATGAGCGGCACATGAATAATACATCAAATAAACATTGAACAAAATGATCTTAAGTTTCTACTAACACACAATATATAATATTTTGTCAACATATAACATATAATACATAAGGTAAAAAAGAATAGAAATATACAATTTAAGTTTTTATCAATGTGAAGCAAAAGTTGAATAAAATAGTCTTAAATTTCCATCAATCGAAAGTCTTAAATTTACAATACCAATGTAAGATTTTTGAATCTAGTAGATTTAGTAATCTACCTTTTATTCTATAAACCTATATCCTCCCTTCCCTCAACCTATATCCTCCCTTCCTTCCCCCCTTTTCCTTAATATTAGATGGGATAGAAATATGAGAGAAAGAAAGATAGAAGAAAGAAATCCCCAAATGAAACTTTTATTAATTGTAAGTAACCCCTTAGGCAAAAATGAGCATTGGTAACCCACCAAAAACACCCACAGCACCTACTGAGAATGGGGGCATGGTGTTCTCAAAATTACTTTATGCTGTTTAGGAGAAAAACATTGTTTGGATACCCTAGAAAAATAAGATATTGGTCAAGCGCTGGAAAAGCTAGCTGTATCTGTTTTTGTCCAGTCTTTTTGAGATCGATCCTTTTGGCTAACCGTTTTAATGTTAATATTGATGCAATTTCTGGAGGAAGCGGTAGTGCCAGAGGCAGAAGTTCAATCTTCATTATTGTCCTGTTTTTTTTGCTCTAAAAGTAAGTAAACTTTTGAAATCATTAATATAGGTATGTTAGTACATATATAATTTTTCAAGGAAACAATTGAGGCACCTTGCTCAAGGTGCCAGAGGCATTCTTTTGGGGTTAAATCACCCAGGCTTCCAGCTTCATCTTCAGTGTTGTCCTGTTTTTTTGCAAATAATACAGGGCCTTGCCTGCATGTACACCAATAGGCCAGAAGAGGGCATTAGTTCTCCGATCTGTATGAAACAATGTCAAGTTGTAAGAACCAGGTAGCTCTTAAGGTTCACTTGCTATATGGTCAGATCTAATCTTTATAACTTTGGTTGGTAGCCATATTTTTTTACTCCCTGTGGAAACATACACATACCCACAAACCCATCTCAAAACTATTGCAGGGGGCATGGTCTGATGTATTTTGATGCTAATTACTGCCTACTGTCTCTGTGACCAGCCTTTTGCTTAATAAAAAGCCATCCCACCTGGGCAGGGCAAAGAGGATAGGTGGGGCTAGGAAAGAGGAATTCTGGGAAGAAGAAGATGGCCACTGGAAAGGAGGAGAAAGATCTGAAGTGAAGAGAGGAGGCTTTCATGGGTTAGATGGAGGAGAAGCACATGGTGTGGTGGATGGAGAATTCGGCCCAGATGAAGAACATTAGCAAGTATTTGGGATTATGGGTGGGAAGTGGTGTGATAGAAGTTATTGGAAGCAGATGGCATGGGATTGAAGCAGGGATCCCATGCTTGCCACACTATAGGAGGTGGTTTAGAGGATTGATATCTGCCCTGCCCCAGGTTAACCAAGGCTATTTTAAAATATAATAAGTGTCTATGTCTTGATTGATTGCTAGCTGGGCCTACAGATAATACATGTAATTTTGAAAACAATACCTTGAAACTACTTAGAGGCATTATATCTATCTATCTATATCTATCTATCTATCTATCTATCTATCTATCTATCTATCTATAATGCTTTGATTGCAATGTAGATAGGCAAATTTCAAAAGTGAAAGAACAGATTATCTGTAAAAAGATTCTGCAATGGAATCAAATACCAATGACAGGGGGTTTGTTTTGTCCTGATTTTTTCTTTTCTCTACTGTAGTTCAGTTTTTGTTATTTTTTACTCTACTTAAAGATACTTTTTTTTATTCTTGTAAATACTGGAGAGTGTCCAGGAATGTAATTTTTAACACATGAGTTTATATCTCTATTGAATTGACATTGGACAGCTGACTCCAATGGATTATTTCTTTTTGATGATTAGAACTGGAAACCTTAGGAATGATTGTGACAGGTATATTGGGATAGATCAATATTGTGGACACTTAGAATTTAGTAATTGATATTCAAAGGAAGAGATTACAAAGAGAATTCTGGCATAATTATTTTACTCCTACTATTGTAATGCTAATATTAGAATGGCAGAATCTATCATCTGACAGCTCTGTTAATCTCATTTGTGACAATGCACAATTTAAATTCATGTACCTCAAATTCCTAATCTATAACCAAGAATCAATAGAAGCAACATGATGTGTAACTATAATTATCATTTTACCCCAGTGGAAAAAAATAGCAAATAAACCATTATGTGTATACAGCAGATCCTGTCACACAATATAGCCATGAAAAGTGTGAATGGATTTTTACTACTTGATGTGCGGCTGGATTAAAAAAATAGTTTTAAATAATTAAAAGAAACTAGCTATGGGTTGGGGACATGATACAACAGTAAATATACCTAACACATGAGAAAACTTTGATTTTCCCTCCAGCAAAGCTGCAAAAAGATAATCAAATGGATGAATAAACTTCCTTATTCTATTTCCATTATTAGTTTCTATTTTAAAACATGATAAAATTTCCCTATCTAAAAGATTATGCCCTATCATTGGTGGTTTTAACTGTAGAGACATAATAAGATAAATCCTGGCTTGGAAGAAACACAATAACCTTGGAAAAACACTTCTTTACTTTACATTTGCTTTGTTAAATCGAGGTATTAATAATAACTATTATATAAGATTTTTTAGTTTTAAATCATATAGTCTATATCAATCTGCTACATTGTAAGTAAGCATCTATTGCTTGCAATTACACTGCATTTGTTATCACAGTAAATGTATTCTCTTTTCTGCATTCATTGTTAGCTGGTTAATTCATTTTATTGTTGCCTATATTTTTAGTTATTTCAGATTGAAGTGTGGTTTTTGTGTTTGGAGCTCTTTAGCTCATAATTTTAGGTCTTAAAAGTAAGGAATACAATAAAAAAATTAAGCAATTTTCTTGGTAGGAGCTTTGAATGTCTAATTTTTCCAAGAATGACAGTTAAAGTAGGATTTAATATTGATAACTATTTAATCATTTCCTTCCAGTTTCTACCCTGAATACATTTCCACTTCAATATATAGTAGAGGATACCAATTATTCTTAAAGTTTCAAAATTATAGAAGAGAATTAGGATATTATGACAATGAAAGAGATACTAAGGGTTCCATTTTGTCTGAATTTGTCAGATACCTCTCCTCACTTTCCATACTCATTTAATACTTCTCTATGAATAGTTATATTCAAAATAACACAATTTTCTTTATATTTTCTCATGAGTTAACATATATTAAACTGCAATTTAATAATTTATTTATAATATGATTCATAAACTTTTTAACAAAATGTACAATAAATCCAACAATCCCATTTTAATGGGAGCTCCTGTACATCAATGCAGAAGTTACTACACATAAGAATTCTTCTATAAAGCCCAAAAGGAGAATTTTTTTCAAATATTATATGGCAGACAAAAAAATTTTTGAGATATTAGGAGGTAATATGATAACACAATATTATCTATGACTGAGCCATTAAAAGTCAAGTAGATAACATAATGACCAAAGTCACAGAATACTGTTAAACACACACCCATACACACACACACACACATACACACACACACAAACACACGGTACTGTTAACCATGTGTGTGTGTGCGTGTGTGTGTGTGTGTAAAAAGAAAATGAATATGTCTCTGAATTGAAAACATAATGTAGAATAAAACCAATAAGAAATTAAATTAGGCTAAATAGCCACCATTAAGAACAAAGCAGAACAATTTTTAAACTGTGAAGCACCATGTTCCCCAAATAAGTTTATTGGAAAGAGAATCTGCTTTAGTAAGTCTTCCAAATCTATAAACTACTAAATATAGTGAAAAAATAGTGAAACATTTTAGAAGATAAAAACTTAAAGAGAAGAAGCCAATAGACCCATGAATTGAAAAATAAACACAATGATGCCATGTATATTGAAAATGACATTAGTTCCTGAAGCTCAATACTGTATCACTTCAAAAAAGTAAGATCTTTGCCTACTTAGTAATTTCCTGGCAGCATATTAAAGTCTCTAGGGGAATGTTAAATAACTAAGCACACAAATGGAGACAAAATACATTATAAAAATAAGAATTATTGATCATGTGATAATGTTACTGAAAGTTGAAAAGTCCATACAGCATTTTAGTAGAAGTCTTTTCAGTAACATATTTCGCCTAACTAGACCTAAAAAAAAAAAATGATGAGATTTCCAGAAGTCATGGAAAAAAACTGAAAATTTTAATTTCACCAACTAAATAGAGCAAAAAATAAAAAATTAGAAGTTCTATTCAAGTATGTATTGATTATTGCTATGTTTAAAAATATATAAATAAATATTAAAGTAATCTAGGAATGTATTATCTGAATAACTCACTGGATGTAAAAGTTTACTACAGGATTATGAGGGTGTCTCAGCACTTTTTAGCATATTAACACAATTTAATACATTTTAATTTACAAAGGGATATTTGATTTTTGTCTCTCTCCAACTCCACACATCTCCTCTGAGCATATCTGCCCTACCCACTCTATTCATTCACAGAGATATTACTTCAGCTTTAACATGCAGACTTTGAATGAAAACTCACCCAAACTACAGCTCTGTCCATTTTCAGAACACACAAGTCCATTATTAGAAAATCGATATAATTTATTATAATTGTATTAAAATTAATATGATGCTGGGAAATTGGCTATAGATCAGATTGAGATATAAAAGTCAGTGGCCTTCTCTGTGATATTAATAACACATTAGAAACTTAAAAGGATGGGAGGTAATAAAGGTATAATTTCTAGCATAGGAGGATAGAACATTAATTCATAAAATAAAATCATTTCCATAAACATACTTTTATCACTTTTATTCATGTGTACAATAATTTTATAGAGTAAAATGCATACACGATTATGTTTATCAAGAGATTTCTAGTTAGCTACAAAATAATTTTATCATGTCAACAAGTTCTGTAGTATTCCAAGTAGAGAATGTCTCAATTCTGACACATCAGAATTTAAATTTTTATATAAAACAATAAAAATATGTAATTTTGGTCTAGTTACCTAATGTAACACTTTTAAATGTATCAACAGTACTGTATCAATTGCTTAATTGATAATGTTTCCTCAGTTTACTCTCCCAGTCAAAAAATGTGCAATGTGTGCCACTCCTTTAGCTATTCATGGATAGCTAAATGAAAACTATGGTATTGATTATTCAAAATATTGAAATTCAAATTAATGAATTTGTTATTATATTGTGGTTTATATAGTATATTATATGACCATATTTTATATTTTTGAAAATGATTTAAATATTTCCAGGTATCATTCACATCATAAAATTCACCCATCAAATTATAAAATTCAAAGGTTTTTATCACAAATATTTTCACTACTGGGTAATCACTGCTTACTATGCAATCAATGTTGTAACTTTGTAGCTACTTCTTTTTCTATTTTGCTTCCCTTCTTTGTCATATTCTGAGTCCCCAGTAGTTATTTTTCTTACTGCCCTTGTGGCATGCCTGACAGTAACAATTCTGAACTACAAGGATATTGTGGCTCAGGGTTTCCTTTGTGTCAGCTCCTCATGATTGGGAAGGTGTAATACAGGAGAGCAAGCTGTGGATGACAGAGAGCAAAGAAGTGAAACTTTTGGTCTCACGACATTTCAAAAAGAACTGGAATGTTTCCCAAAATAGCTCTGCCATGTCAAACTCCCAAGAGCACCATATGAGGACAGTACTTTTACTATGTCCTGTGTTTGCTTGAATTTTTTCCCCCCATAATGATTGGTGAAGTGATACTTCACCTAGGTGTTTATTTTATTTCCCTGATGTCAATGGCATTAAGCATTATTCATATGTTAATTGCTCATTTTTATATCAAATTTCTCTAGAAAAATATCTACTAAGTTTCACTCATTAGATTGTTTTATTATTATTGAGTGGTAATTGCTTACAATTCTAGGCAATTTTTTCTTATATAATATATGATTTTTAGGCATTTTTTCCTTCCTTACAATTTTTTCTCAATTTTTGTTGGTCATCTTTTGCCTCAAATTTCTTTTTAAAGCATTCCATCTGAAAAAAGTTATTCAGTTTAAATTTGCATATGTTCAGATTTAGTTTTAGTACTATGCAGTTTTATATCTTTTGAAAATATTTAAGCTTAGCTATCCACCATTATAAAAGCACATGGAAGAACAAGACTTTAATCTACGTAAGGTTCTTCATTCTTCACAGTCAGTAGTGCCCTGGCACCTACAATGCTGGACAAACCTGAAATTTTCCAAATCTTCTCTTTGCTTTTAGAATCCCATATTTTGTGCATTTGCATGAATATTTTTTCACATGTAACCTGGTGGTTATTTTCTAAAATTGCTGGATATGTGGACCTATGGTACTACTTTTGGAAAGCTGTCAGCTACTGTTTCATCAACTATTTTATTTTGTTTCCTTCACTTTGTTTCTTTCTTTTCTTTCCTTGCTGAAACTACAAGCATGTGATTTATTTTGAAAGAAAATTCAGGGTTTACTATATTATATGGTATTTCATCTCCTTAAATATTGTGCTTTCCTTTTAAAAGTTTCCATTCATGTGCCATCACATTCTCCAATTTCTTCCTTGTTATTATCAACCTTTCACCAAAAGTCCTAACAGTTTTTCTTAAGATTTACTTTTCCACATATTTTCTTTTGAGCATCTTCAATTTACTTTTCTCTATTTGTACTGGCTATCTGTAATTGCACAGTTAGGAACTTTCATATACAAACTGTGCTTCTTTAATTCTATTTATAATCTTTGTGTGGTGTCTAAAACTGGTTTGATTCTTACTGAGTTTCTTTAGGATGTGCTTCCCTTTTTCTATTAACATGAAATATGCTTTTTAAAAAGTCATTTTAGGAGATAAGAATAGAAACAATTAGTTTTTAATACAAATTATTTTGTTGGTTTATCTTAGTTTAATTGACTTTTGTTTGCTATGTTACACGTATCTGAAGTTTCAAAGCCTTTTATTACACAACCCCCCTTTTCCCTATAAAATTCTTAAAACATTTGAAAGACATCAGAGCATGGGTTTTTTTTGTTTGTTTGTTTGTTTGTTTTTGGCCATTTATCTGGACTCTAATTTTAGTGTACTGAAGACCTGAAGAAGCAGTGATGAGTCGAAAGATCCTGTCTTCTGATGATTTAATGGTGCTCTCTCATGTAGCTTTGTCCTTTACAATATTTACCCTAATCACTCTTGGTAATACGAGATTTGAAAAAAGCAGAAATTAGATAATAGCCATCATATAGTCCAGATAAAACCCCAATAGACTGTTTTCTCTATCATAGTAGTCTGTTTGTTTTTGGAGATATGAAAATGACAACTTTTTCCTTTGACCATAGTTGTGGACCTTAGGTCCTCACCATGGGACACTGATGTCTTTCCAATGTAAAATTCATCAAAATGTGAGGCTGATTTCACAGGCATGGCCCATGTTTATGCGAGTGCACATCAGACCAAGGGATTCCTCAAAATTAACATTTCAAGGTGAATGTAAATTTGTGATCTCAGTGGCTTCTTCTTTAGGTATGCACATCCAAGCTGTGACTCTCTACACTTGCTTCTACCACAATTGTCTTTGCTCTGTTGCCCCAGTTCTTTGGCAGATCTAAGAATTAAGCTGTTGTCTTATCAGCTGAGAGTGGTCTGGGTTTGTAGTAAGTCAGTGATAGAGCCTTTGCCTAGCTCGATTCCCCAGAATTGCAGAAACATACAATGGGGTAATAAAATTCATTAATTGAATTCCATGGGAGATCTGACACTAGGAGGATAGTACAGTATCCTTGCTTGCTCATGGGTATCTAAGTCAACTTTTGCTTCTCCTTACTGATGGTCTTTTCTTGCTGAGAGATAATAATTACCTGGAATGGGTTATCTAGCTATGTCTGCTTGTAAGTTATTTAGCTAATACTAAGACAAAAAGCTTTTAATGCTTCCCTCTGATTAGTGTTACTTCATGGTTAAAGAAATTCAAGGTGTTGTCATCGTACCCTCTTGGATTCCTATTTATGCAGGGTGCTAGGGCAGATCTACCCAGTACTGTAAAATGAGCCTAAGATCCACTGGCTTTTAACCATTCATCACACATGTTTTATGTGCCTTTTGGATCATGCAAGGGCTTTGATAGGCTTCGCTCACAGGCAACTATAGTATGCCTTCTCCTAGAGGATTATTTGGAATCTTTCAGCACTGAGCTGGTAATTCAGACTCACACTCAGTGTGTTTAGAGGACTTGATCAGTATCTTTGTACTCTTACTGAACCAGACTCAGAATGTGCCCAGCAACTGAGGGCTGTGGGATCTAGATTATGTTTTTGTTTTTGTTTTTTTTTTTATCCATAGCAAGCAGCTACCCCAGATGCAGTCTGCAGAAACACCTGTTAGTCTCAGCTAAAGATGTATGAGGAAATTTATCTCTGGTTTTAATCCTTCCTCTGCTACACACCAGATGTTTCAACTACACTGCACTTCAGTATTGATCCCCAGAGAGCAATGTTTTACTTTGATGTTAGGCTAAGGATATTTATGAAAAATTTTATAGTTGACTCTCCCTTTCAAATACAGACAAATATGAACATTAAATGAACATTATTAAATAAATTGTGGTGTATATAAATTATGAAAAGTGAGTGGATTTGTTTTCTTTTACTGCATGTGTATATATATATATTTAATATATTGTTTGCATATTGAGTTATGACTAGTGATATAAGTGGAAAATTAACTACACATAATTTTCATTCTAACAAAATTCTTTAAGTCTGTACATATACACATGATATGTATTAATGAATTAATGAGACAATCCAGATGAATAGAGGCTGTTGTACTAATGAGTGTGAACTGCGACCTGGTAAGGCTATGTGTTTATTAATCTCAAGAGCTCCATGCTTTGCAAGTACAAATAAAGAATTTGTCTCAACTTGGTGTAGTTCCAAGAATAAAAGTAAAATGTTTTATTGCTGAGTTAAGAGTACAGGCATGAACTAGAACAATTCTCTAAGGGTAGGATCACCCCACATTAGGTCAGAGGGCCAACCTGTGTCGCAGGCATGTGTTGTATTTAATTTTTTCCATGATTGTGAACACTTAATTTATGTAAATGAAAATTATTTGCACAATTTATAATTTTTATATTAGCATGAAACATAGCTAAGAATATTTTATCCATTACAATATTTAAAAATCATTTAGTTTTACATTTAATGTAGCACCAAATTTTCCTTCTCTTTCCTCCATTCCAAATGTTATACCTCTCCCCTACATATATGTTACATATGTATGTTTATATTTACATACATGTATGTTCCTAAATCTACAAATAAAACCTCGTCAGTCTGTATAATGTTACTCATATGCATATTTTCAGCACTGATCCCTTGGTATTGTGTGGAGAGCCACAGATAGCAGCGCCCCCTGCTGCTTCCCCGGCGAAATGCGCCCCCTTTTGCGCATGCACAGTGCGCCCCATTTTGCGCATGCGCAGTGAGCAAGCCCCTTATGTGCATGCCTGAAGTCATGACATAAGGTGGCGTGATTCGAACAAGACATAGCGTGAGGTGGTGTGATCCGAATGCACCAACCAGGAGTGACGACATGGCAGTTTCTGATAGGACAGGCACACTATAAAGGTTCTGTGGGAGCTTTTCCCGGGGTCACTCTGGTAGTCCAGGATCCTGAATAAAACTGCTGCAAGAAGAGTTCCCGGTGTTGGTGTCTTTCCTGCTGGTCAGGGGCGGCATCGACAGTATTGGATAACCAGTTGGTGTGCTCTTAGCTTGGGAATGTTTTCCAACTCTCAGTATTCCTTAGTTGCCTGTAGCTCTTTGTAACAGGCTAAGGCCTCATGAGCTTTTAGCCATCTATGTTAGCATGTCTGTTTCCCTCATGGTTCAGCTCATGTTTAAGAAGCCTTGTTGGTGAGACTGTATGAAAGTATTTTCTGATGTTACTAGGTGAGGCAATCTCACAACAAGCTGTTTGATCTCCTGGCTCTTATAATCACTCAGCTCCCTTAAATCTGATATAGAAATGTTCCAATTTTTTCTGCCTTCTTGGTATAGAAATGCAGTAATGAAACAGAAATATTTGAAGCCTTTACTATTAAGATACATGTCAGGAAATTAAATATAAAAATATAATATTTATAACATAGTTTTAGTAGTGTCTCCAAGGGAATTTTTTAAGAAGTTTAGCTGAGAATGGAAAACCCATGCCAGACGTGGGCTCAGAAGGAGGAAACCATCTGAGCTTCAGCACTTTTCTCTCTGCTTATTGACTGCAGACTCAGTATGACTGTCTGTTTCATACTCCTGACACCAGAATGGGCTGTATGCTTTACTAAATTGTGGGCCAAAATAATCTTTTTTCTTTTGAAGTTCTATGCTACCCTACCAGTCACTGGAAAGGAGGTATTGTACATCTGGTACTAGGCTTTTGTCTGATAACCTGGACTTCTGAGGGATGCATTATCCTCCCATAGAGAGTAACAATGTTTTCTCTGTTTCTGTCATTGTGTCTGTCTCTCTCCATATTTATATCTATATACTATTCTATCTGTCTATCTATGATCGACCTATCCAACATCTATCAATCAATCAATCAATCATATATCTATCTTCTATCTACTTATCAGTGTAAACTTCTAAAATAGGTTTACACATGGAATTTTCACACATCTTTGGTGTTCAGTATTCTTCTCCATCCGTTCCTCTGTCATATTCTCCCATCCTATGCCTTTATTAATAAATCTCTATTCTCCCATCCCATCCCTTTCTCAATAAATCTCTATCTTCTCATTATTCCTCTTTGTTTCTTACCACCTTTCTTCTGATATCCCAATTTATCAAAAAAAATAGTAGCACTCCTAATGTTTCATTTTAATATTCCAGGCTTCTCCAGCTACAAAATTTTTAAGACATAAATCTGAAAATTCAAATCTAGTATCCATATGAGTTTGGGTAATTTCACTCAATAATTTTTTCTATGTCCACCCCTATTTACCATCAGACTTTATAATTTTATATTTTTGCAGCTGAATAAATTTGAACTGTTTATGTTTCTATTCATCGGTTTATTGATGTTTATTTTCATTTCCTAACTATAGCAAATGAAGCAGTCATGAACATAGATGACCAGGTAGTTTTGTGAGACATATCATGCCCTTTGGTCACATGTCCAGGGGTGGCACAGTTACCATATGGTAGACCTATTGCTACATTTTTTAAGGAAGCCCCCCTCCCCCCACTGATTTATGTGTAGCAACTGCATCAGTTTGTATCCAAGAGTTAATAAGGATGTTGCTCTCTTCCCATCCCCACCAGCATTTGTGTTCAATTATCTTCTTGATCGTTTTGGCTGAAGTAAGAAAAAAATATCATTCAATTTGCTTATTTCTAATGAGGAAGGATGTTGAACATTTGAAAAGTAATTTGTAGCCATTCTTTTTATTTTGAGAATCCTCACTCTCTTGGGGCCACTGATATATTAAAGTAGATGTTTTGTCTTCTCGGTGCTTAGTTTTTATTATTATTATTATTATTATTATTATTATTATTATTTATTATTATTATTATTATTGAAATTAATATTATCTGTCTGTTGTATAGCTGTTAAGGTTCTTTCCCACATTTTTAGGCAACCTCTTCCTTGTCTATATAGAAGCTTTATGTTTCTGTGGTCTCACTTGTCAGTTTTCGGTCGTATTTCATCCAGAGTCATCTTTAAGTATTGCTTCTTTATAGTATTTAGTAACAGAAATTAGAGAAGTAACCAAACTATGAATAATTACAAAATCCTATGAATTCTAAAAGCATTTTACCCATTTTTTTATTTCAAATCAGTGGACAATAATATAAAAATATACATAAAATAGTAAGATGAAACCTAAAAAATAATAAAAGCATACTAAATAGAAAGCTTTCCATATGTTTATAGTACATAAATACATAAATACAACCTGCTGAATCCATTTAATGTTGTTTGTATGAAAACATTTTCCCCAATGATCACTTGGAAATAGATAATCAATTAGGGGCTTCATTCCTGGGGATGACTAAATTCTCCCTCTCTCAGCATTCCTTTGTTAGCTGTTTAGGCAGACATATTGTTGACATATTGGAATGTGGATTCCCTACCATTTTTACAAGACAGAGGCAAAAAATACTTACACACATAAATAGAAATACATAAATCTGAAATAAATTAAACTGTCTAATTCTCTTGCATACTTTGGTATTCGTAGCAATAACAATGTGATTAATGTGCACTAAAATTCAGCCCATTTTCGACACTGGTGGCATGTATCTATAATCAAAACCCTTAGAAGGCTGAGGCAGAACAGTTATGGCAAGCCTGGGATACACATTAACTTCCAGACAAAATGGGCCACAATGTCTATCTCAATAAACAAAGAAAAATAAGAATTCAGGATAAATTTCAGTGGTAGAGTACATACTGAATATACTCACATCCCTGAATTTAATTTATCAAATAAAAACAATTCAGATTTTAAATCTTATTTCGTCTTCAAACTTTTGAAAATTTTGAATTATTTATGAAAAGATATGCTTATCTTCTAAAATGTAAAAATGTTATCTTTTTTAACACATTTTTATTGAAAAATAAAATCATTCATATTACATCTCATTTGCTATCCCATTTCATGCATCTTCCCATTCCTCCCTCCATCCTGCTTTCTCCCCATTCCCCTTCCCTATGACTGTGACTGATGGGGACCTCCTGAATATGATGCTAGGGTATCAAGTCTTTTCTTGGTAGTCAGCTATCCTTCCTCAGAATGTCATCAGGCCTCCCCATCAAGAGGATATGGCCAAATATGGGACACCAGAGTTTGTGTGGAAGTCAGTCCCCAGTCTCCACTTAACTGTGGAGAATGTTCTATCCTTTGGCTAGATCTGGGTAGGGGTTTGATGATGGCTGCACGTATTGTCCTTGGTTGGTGCCTTAGACTGAGCAGACCCCCTGGGCCCAGATACACCTATCATAGTGTTCTTCTTGTAGGTTTCTAGGACTATCTGGATCCATCTATTTCCCTATCTCCTATATTTTTCTCACGTAGAGTCCCAGTAGGATGTCCTCATCTCTATTCCACTTTCCTGGTAAGTGAAGACTTTCATGGGACCTGCCCCTTGGGCTAGTGTCCAGTTATAAGTGAGTATATACCATTTGAGTCTCTCTGCTTCTGGGTTAGCTCACTCATTATGATCATTTCTAGTTAAATCCATTTGTCCACAAATTTTGCAAAGTTTCTTTATTGATTCTTCTACCAAGGGACACTTTATAAAGAACTCAAGAAATTAAACACCACCAAACCAAATAATCCAATTGAAAAATGGGGCTCAGAATTAAACAGAGAATTCTCAACAGAGGAATATCAAATGGCTGAGAAACACTTAAAGAAATGCTCAGCATCTTTAGTCATCAGAGAAATGCAAATCAAAACAACTCTGAGATTCCATCTTACACCCATTAGAATGGCAAAGATCAAAAGTTTAAGTGACAGCACATGCTCACGAGGATGTGGAGAAAGAAGAACACTCCTTCATTGCTGGTGGGAATGCAGACTAGTGCAGCCACTTTGGAAATCTATCTGGCGCTATCTCAGAAAACTGGGAATAGAGCTTCCTCAAGACACAGCTATTCCACTCCTTCGAATATACCCAGAAGATGCTCCAGCATACAACTGGGACATATGCTCAACCATGTTCATAGTGGCCTTATTCATAATAGCCAACATGGAAAATGTTATCTTTTCAAGTGTATTTTTTAACTATAATTTCAGTGGTTGTCATCTAAATAAATCATCTAGAGATAACCTCAGACAGTATATAGTAATTGCCATGAAGATTGTTTTAAAAGCCAAGTTTTTAGTAATTAACTTACGATGCTCCTGAAGAAATGTCTGATTGTACTAAATACATTGGAAAGTAGTTGAAATACTATACTGTAAAATGAAAGGGAAATGGGTTCAATGAGTGGAAAAAATTTCTCATTGTAAATGTTAAATTGGTTTAATCTCAGATGTAACAAATTCTAGCATCCCAGCTTTTGTTGAATTTTTTTGTAACCTCTAGGGTTTTTCAGTGACTAGAAAAGTAAACCAATATATAAAATAAAATTTCCTAACTTCCCAGCTTCTACTGAAATGTCCCCAATTTACAAGGAAATGTGATAGTCTCCATAATGCAAATGTGAAATATCACAACTACTGAAATAAAACTAATACCTTAATTTTTTTCACTTTTCTTCCCTGATGATAAAGTTGTATGTAGATTCTGCTTCTATATCTACATTTTATAGCTAAGATGTTCATCTATTCTCTCTAAACTACTCATTATTCTTCCTTTTTCCAATCCTGTTTCTTGCTATATAAATGGAATCAAGTATTTCAAACACGCATTTAAAAGTATACCAACCAGAACATTAAGAAAGACAATAAACACAGTGTCTACCCAACTCCTTTTAGTCAAATATTTGATAGGCATATCTTTGCAAGTGAAATATGTATCACTTCTGTCAATCATCATTTTCTGTGATTTTGTATGTTTTTGATTCATTCTAATCTCATCAAAAATAACAATATTATTATTTATCATGATGAATTTTCACAAAGTTTTCATTTTATTAGTCAATGTCTCCACCTCTAAATATTCCATACTGAGAGTTAATTGGAATAATACCTTCAAAAGTTCTGTTTCTTTCCATATGCATCTCTCCCTTCTCATGTGCTGCTGAAAGTTCATGTTCCATTTAAAAGCCATTAAACGTGGAGACTTTTCAAGATTTAAAAAATCAAATAGCCTCTCCCCTTCCATTTGCTCTAATACCTTTGAATAAATGAACCAATGCATATGACTTACAGTTCATCTTTATGTAAGGAGTTCACCGTATATTATACCCTGGCTGCACCTCTCCTTCTAGCATCACCCTGAAGTAGTCAATGAAATTTATAGAACTTGTAAGGGCTCTATCCAGATTAATACCCACTAACGTTTTTCAAATTAAATCTTCCTATCTCACCCTGTGCTTCGCTTCTGAGCCCCATACCATTCCCAGTAACAGTGGCAAAGTTGCCTTTGTGGTAAAGCAGAGGTCCTCCTTCCCTTCTCCATCTGTTGCATTTTACTGTTTTATTTTGCTTTAAGTAGTTCTCAAGGGGACTTAGTTCCTTCTGTCTACCGTACTGTAGGTATACTACAAGCTGTAATAACATAGCATACAAAGCCTATAATTAAGGACTTCTTTTTTACTTTCTGGATCAACACAAGCCACTCTATGTTGAATCTCCAAATCACAGACAGAGTGTTTTTTTCCCCGGAATTTAAAAGTAGTTAACTCATACATATGCTTAAAATAGTTCTAACCCAAATAAAAACCCAAGTGTATGACATAGTTTCATTTTGTAATTGAACTCCATATATGTCCAGCCTGACTTCACAATGAAAAGCTGATCTCCATTATAATTACTAGCATGCTAGGATTTTGATGTACAATCAAGAACAATTATCAAATCTAAAATGTGATAGCACATTTGATGTTTCTGATAGCATCTGAAGCATCATGTGGGAATTACGATCTGGAAAACACAGTTCCATAATGAGCAAATGGAGGAACACCCAAGAAAGAGAATTATGTGATTAATAATTACAGGGATTGATCTACCAGTGAACAATAAAAATTAGTGCTTTATATCACATCTGATAAAATACTGTGTATGAATTTGACACAGCTTGATTCCATAGTGGGCCTCCACTCCCACTATTTTAATTATGTCATATTTGACTGATTTAGGTTTTCTTTTCCAAACACAGCAATTATGTTATTAAAGCATGACTTAGTAGTGGACTGAAGGATCTCTAATAATCATCAGTAATTATCAAAGGGATGCAAATAGCAGTTGAAGACAAAACATGTCTCATAGAAACTTAGTTCAGACCCAGAGGGGCTTGCTGAACTGAAGCATCAACCAAGGACCGTGCATAGACTGGAACTAGGCACCTACACAGATGTAGCTGATGGTCTACAATGGGTTAGGTACAGAGATCCACAGCAGATCCATAATATAATTTTCTATTATGCAGAGAGAGTCTAATTTGTAGGTATCTTTTGGGTCCTTGTCCTATGAGATTGAGGACCCCACAGAAGAGAGGGTGAAAATGGTAGGAGTTAGAGGGGACAGAAGACAGCAAAAGAACATGGCCCACCATACCTACTAGGACCTTGAAATAAACTCTCACTTCCATGGACACTTGATTTTTGACAAAGAAGCCAAAACCATACAATGGGAAAAAAAACATTTTCAACAAATGGTCCTAGGCTAACTGGATTTCTATATGTAGAAAATGCAAATTTAGATGCCTGAACAAAAAGTCAAGTCTAAGTGGATCAAAGACCTCAACAACAACAACAACAACAACAATAACAAACCATATATACTAAATCTATTAAGAGACAAAGTAGGAAAAAGTCTTGAACTCATTGGCACAAGAACACCAACAGCTCAGGGTATAAGATGAACAACTAATAAATTGGACCTCTTGCAACTGAAAAGCTTCTGTAAGACAAAGGGACACTATCGCTAGAATGAAATGACAGTCTACAGATTGGAAAAGATCTTCACCAAATCTACATAAAAGGCTGATGTCCAAAATATATAATAAACTCAAAACATTAAACACCAACAAACAAAATAACCCAATTAAAAAATATTGAACAGAGGTAAACAGAATTCTCAGCAGAGAAATCTCAAATGGCTGAGAGGTACTTAACGAAATGCTCAAGGTCCTTAGTCATCAGTGAAATGCAAATTAAAAGTACTTTGAGATTCCACCGTACCCTCATCAGAATGACTAATATAAAAAAGCTCAAGTGACGGCACATATTGAGGAGGATGTGGAGAAAGTGGAACACTCTCACATTGCTAATGGAGTGCAACAACTTTGGAAATCAATCTGGCACATTCTCAGAAAATTGGGACTAGTTCTACCTCAAGATCCAGGTATACCACTGTTAGGTATATACCCAAAAGATGCCCCATCATACTACAAGACACTTGATGAGCTAAGTTCATAGCAGCTTTGTTCGCAATAGCCATACACTGGAAACAACCTAGATATCCCTCAACCAAAGAATGGATAAAGAAACTAGTATATTTACACAATGGAATACTACTCAGCTATTAAAAACAAATAAATCATGAAACTTGCAGGCAAATGGATAGAGACAGAAAAAAAAACATATTGAGTGAGGTAACCCAGACACAGAAAAACACACATCATATGTACTCACTTATAAGTGGACTTTAGACATATAGTATGGAATAAACATACTACAATTCACAGACCCAAAGAAAAAAAGTAACAAGGAGTTTCTAAGGGAGGATACTCAAATATCACTCGAAAGGAGACGTAGAAAAGACAGAGGTAGTGTTAAAAGAAAGGGAAAAAGTTAGAAGAGAGAGCGCAGAGTGAAATAAAGGTGGAGAACTGAGACGGGAAGATCACGGGTTGGAGGACAGAAAGCCTACAGAGAAAAGAGAAAATGTGGGCAATGACATGTCTATGACAAGCTGCAGTGATGTCAGGGTAAGCTTCTGGGAGAATAAAAGGGGGACACTGGTAATGACTCTTAGTAACAGAGGCCAAAGTGTCTGAAGAGGACACCCACTAACTACACAAGACTCCTTGTAAAAGGAGAGGAACACCAACCACCCACAAAAACTTTGACCCAAAAGTTATCTTTTTTTTTAACAGTCTTACCTTTAAATTCTCTTTTTTTTTCTTTTTTTTTTTTATTAATTTATTCTTGTTACATCTCAATGGTTAACCCATCCCTTGTATCCTCCCATTCTTCCCTCCCTCCCATTTTCCCCTTATTCCCCTCCCCTATGACTGCTCCTCAGGGGGATTACCTCCCCCTGTATATGCTCATAGGCTACCAAGTCTCTTCTTGGTAACCTGCTGTCCTTCCTTTGAGTGCCACCAGGTCTCCCCATCCAGGGGACATGGTCAAAGGTGAGGCACCAGAGTATGTGAGAAAGTCATATCCCACTCTCCACTCAACTGTGGAGAATGTTCTGACCATTGGCTAGATCTGGGTAGGGGTTTAAAGTTTACAGCCTGTACTGCTCTTGGCTGGTGCCTTAGTTTGAGCGGCAGCCCTGGGCCCAAATCTGCCTATCATAATGTTCTACTTGTAGGTTGCTAGGAGCCTCTGGATTCTTTTACTTTGCTATTCTCCCTTGCTTCTCATCTAGAATCCCATTAGGATGTCCTCCCCTCTGTCCCAGTTTCATGGTAAGTGAAGGTTTGTGTGGGACATGCTCCTTGGGCTAGTATGCAGATATAAGTGAGTATATACCATTTGAGTCTTTCTGATTCTGGGTTAACTCACTCATTATGATCATTTCTAGCTCAATCCATTTATCCACAAATTTTGGGAATTCCTGGTTTTTAATAGCTGAATAGTATTCCATAGTGTATATGTACCACAGTTTCTTTATCCATTCTTCTACTGATGGACACTTAGGCTGTATCCATGTTCTGGCTATTACAAATAAGGCTGCTATGAACATGGTTGAGCAAATTTTCTTGTTGTGTGCTGGAGCATTTCTGGGTATATTCCAAGGAGTGGAATAGCTGGGTCTTGTGGAAGCCCTATTCTCATTTTTCTGAGATAGCACCAGATAGATTTCCAAAGTGGCTGTACTAGTTTGCATTTCCACCAGCAATGAAGGAGTGTTCCTCTCTCCCCACATCCTCGAAAAGTTATCTTATATACAAGATTTGCAGGCATAAAGATAGAGCACATAAAGTAGAGATTGAACGAACCAATGCTTGGCTTAACCCAAGACCCACCGCTGTGAGAGAGCCAATCCTGACACTATTAATGATACTCTACTGTGCTTGTAGACAGGAGCCTAGCAAGGTTGTTCTCAGAGGCTCCACCCATCAGTTCTTTGAAACAGATGCTGAGAATCACAGCCAAACATTTGGGCAATGCCATGCATAAGGGGTCTTATGGAAAAGTCGGTGAAAGGAGAAAAGAACCTGGAGGTGTCAGGAGCGTCACATGAAAACCAATGAAGGCAACTAGCCAGGCCTCCGAAGGGCTTGCAGAGACTGAAGCACCAGCCAGGGACCATGCACTGACTGGACCTAGACACCTACATAGATGTACCCAATGGGCAGCTCAGGTTTCATGTGAGTCCTATAGTAAGGGGAGCACAGGCTGTCTCTGATATGGACTCTGATGGCAGCTTTTTGATCACTCCCCCTGACAGCACTACCTTGTCAGGTCACAGGGGAAGATGACACTCGTAGTCCTGATGTGACCTGATGAGCTGGGGTGGAAGGGAAAGGGGGTCCCTTTTTCTGAGGAATAGAGGAGGGCCAGGGCAAGAAGGAGGAAAGTGGGACTGGGAGGAGAGGAGGGATTGGTCTATGACCAGGATGTAAAGTGATTTTTAAAAAAAGTTTAAAATTAAATAAAATATTAAAACAACAACAACAACCACCGAAACCCACCAAGCTATCAGCCACAACAGATATGCAGAGGACATAGTGCACACTCATGTAGTCCCTATGTTTTCTGCTTCAGGTTCTTTGAGCCCACATAAACCCTGTTCAGTAGATTCCATGGGCCCTGTTCTCCTGGTGTCTTCCATCCTTGCTAACTCCTACAATTTTTTCTCCTTCTCCTCTGTGGTGTTCTCCAATCTCCGAAGACAGGGACCCAAGGGAGACTACAATTTAGACTCTCTCTGGGTGTGTCTCTGTGTCTGTGTCTGTCTTATCTCTGTCTCTGTCTGTCTGTCTGTCTGTCTGTCTCTGTCTGTCTGTCTGTCTGTCTGTCTGTCTGTCTGTCTCTCTCTCTCTCTCTCTCTCTCTGCATAATAGACATTATGTTATAAGTCAGCTGTGGATCTCTGTACCTGATCCCTTTGGAGGAAGCCTATGAGTATAGAATAATGACATTAGGAATAATTTCATTGATTTTTTTTGCCAGTTGTGTTTTGTTCTACCCTAAGTCTCTGACTTATGAAGTTTTTCAATCAAGTACAAAAGTTCTCACCACTGATTTATAAGATTAATGAATATTTATGTCTTTTAGCTGTGTGTTCAGTGTATATGTGTATGCATGTAGTATGTATGTATGTGTGTATACATGTGTCTATGTGTATATCTGTATGTGTGTATATGTGTGTCCAGTGTATATGTGTATGTGGCATGTATATATGTACATATGTGTGTATATGTGTGTGTCCAGTGTACATATGTACATGTATGTGTGTGTATGTGTATGTGTACATACATGTGTATGTGTGCATAGGTGGAGTGCAGTATATATGTGTATGGGTATATATGTATTGAATCACTACCAGAAATTTTTGAAAGATAATTTTGGATGATAAATGTAGAGATTTTTTTTCTGAAGGCTGAGAAGAAGCAAGCTTGCTTAACAGTCTGTAATTTCACTGAAACTTCAAACTTTACAACAGTGGAATGCTCTTGCCTCAGTTGCTTTTGAAGTTAAGTATTCAGTGATAAACTAGAGTTGTCACTTGATCTGAAATTTTAAGGTAGGACTGGATTTTGATTAAAATGTCCACAGATTGAGAAATAATGAGATTTTTGTCATTGCTTCTAATTTAGAGACAACATATATTAACTCTCCAATCAGAGCAGTAGATTTGGGATCAACGAAAGAACACTTCATCTGCAAGTAAGAATATATGAAATAGTGAGTGACAAGCCCATATCATGGGTAGAGTTATTAAACTGGCCAGTCTTAGTAACTTCTTCAGAGGTTTAGTGTTCCCATTTAATTCCCATAGTCTCTTGAAATAGAGGGATATTACATATTCCTTTGTCTGGAATGCATCCTTGGTGCCATTTTGCGGTATTTGTAGGCCTCTCTGACATTATCAAGTCGATTGACATTTTAAATATTTGCTGTGCTCAGTGGGTACTAATTCAGCAAAGGTGAGCCACAAACTCATTTCACTGTGGCACAGCAAGTGATGTGTGTCTGTTTAATCACAGCAGATGTATTGAGATCAAAAGGCACTGTGTTGTGGAACTCCTCACACTGATTCCCTGCAGACATACCTGGAGGGGCCCATAAAGGAAGAGGCTAAGCAGCAAAGTACCCAGGCCATTAGTTTAACTGAACCCATTAACCCAGCCATCACTGCAGGAGAGTGTCCCCGAGTACCCACTGCTTCTGCTTTTTCAGTCAATTTGTTGTAGGTCTAGTTCAGTCATTTAGAGGCTTTTCAGAAATTGACAATTTTCTTAATTCCTTAAATCGAAGTTTTAGTTTTTCTTGTTGTCAGAGTTCAGAATCCAAATAGCTTAGAATGGTCAACATCTTAATCATTTCACATTTTTATCCTAATTTTGGAGAAGTTTCTCAAAAAGAATTTTACTGAGTAGGAGAGTTATGTAACCTGTGGCTGCTGAGTGCATAGATCATAGATTATGGACAGAGTTACTGGTGACAAACAATAAAATATCTGTGAAGGGAGAAGTCACTTAAAGTTTTACCCTAATTGTTTCCAATAATAAATCTATGGTGTTTTTTTTAACAGTTGATCACATTCCACCTATATTTCAAGTTTTTTTAATATATAACCTAGTTCAACTTCTATAACCCAGGAATATTTTTTCTAATCTACTTTTTAAATTGAAGATAGATTCTTCTCTCATACAATATCACACACACACACACACACACACACACACAAACACACACACACACACACACATACACACACATACACACATCTCACAGCCACTAGTCCCAACCTCCCCTCTAGCAAAGACTCACTCCCCCTCAGATTCCATTCTTAAAAGAGCAGGCCTCCAAGAGACAACAAACAAACATCACAAAACAAGATACAGTAAGACAAGGCAAAAGCCTTAACACCAGAGCTGGACAAGGCAAGTCAATAGGAAGAAAATAGTACCAAGAGCAAAAGAGTCAGAGACACACCCATTCCCATTATTATGAATCTCACAAAATACCAAGTGAACAACCATAATATATATGCAGATGACCTGGTATAGACCTACGCAGGCCCAGTGCTTGCCCCTACAGATTTTGTGAATCCACATACACCTTGATTAGTTGATTCCCTGGGCCATAGTCTCCTGTTGTCCTCCATACACTGACTCTGTAGTTTTTCCTCACTCTCTTCCACATGGTCCAGAGCTCAGAAGGGAGGGGACTTGATGGTGACTTCCAATTCAGTCTCTCTCTCTCTCTCTCTCTCTCTCTCTCTCTCTCTCTCTCTCTCTCTCTAATATTTGACTGTAGATCTCTGGACCTGCAACCTATCTGATAACTGAGAAAGTCTCCCTAATGATGACTGCATAAGGCCCCCATCTGTTCAGCAGAATATCATTAAGAATCTTTCATTGATTTTTATTTCCAGTTGTGTTTGGTTCTACTCTAGGTCTCTCATCTATCCAGTCTCTGGTTCCTGGCAATCCAGGCAGTATAGGGCATTGGCTTCCTCTCATGGCATGGGCTTCAACTTAAACAAGGCTTTAGTTGGCCACTCTCACAAGCTCTGAGTCACAATTGCCCCAGAATATCTTGCAGGCAGGACAAATAGTAGGTCAAAGGTTTCATGGCTGGGTTGTAGTCCAGGTTTCTCTTTCTGTAGTCTCTTGACTCCCTTCCTGCTGCAAAGAGATTAGGACATAGGCATGAAGGCTCCATGCAGGCACCAAGTCTACCTATCTATGTTCAAGGAGCTATGTGGAAATTGTCCTAGGCAATGGGAAACTGCTCTGAGTTTTCTGAGAGTAATCTTCTTTTCTACCATCAGCTTGGGTGGGTTGGGGATCTCCAGAAGACCCCTTTGGCAAACAAATCAGCTGAAAGCAACACATCCCTATCACTTGAAGCTTTGCCCGACTTAAAAAAAAAAAGCAAGTTCAGATCGCATATCCTCTATTCCTAGAAGTCCTCATTATTGTCACTCTCATAGAGTTCTGGAAGTTTCCACTGTAGTAGGTTTCCGCACCACTCTCCAAGTGCCTTGCAATTCCTTCTGACTCACTCTGCATTCTTTCCCTCCATTCCCCTGCAAACAGATCACTCCTGCTCCATCCCCACCTGTTCCTCAATCCATGCACCATAGCTATTCTATTTCCTCTTTCCAGGAAGATCTGTGTGTCCCCATTAGAACCTCCCTCTTTACCGAACCTCTCTGGCTCTGTAGATTGTACTTAATTATAATTTACTCACAGCTAATATCCACTTATAAGTTAATGCATACCAAAATTTGTCTTTATAGATCTGAGTTACCTCATAAAGATTTTTTTTTCTAGTTGCATCCATTTACCTCTAACTTTCATGATGTCATTTTTATTTTTTATTAACAGCCAAGTAATATACCTTTGGGTAAATATAGCAAATTTTCTTTCTCCATTCTTAGGAGCATACAAGTTGTTTCCAGTTTATAGATAAGGTGAATAAAGCCACAATGAACATAGTTATTTTTGTGTTCTTGTAATAGAATGTAGCATCCTTTGGGTATAGCCCCAAGAGCAGTATAGCTGTGTCTTGAGGTAGGTTGATTTCTTATTTCCTGAAGAATGCCAAGCTGATTTGTGTAACGGCTATATGAATTTGCACTCTCACCACCAATGATGGAGTGTTCCCCTTGCTCAACATTTTCACCTATATGCGCTGTCACTTGTGTTATTGATCTTACTCATTCTGACAGGTGTAAATTGGAATTTCAAAGTAGCTTTGATTTGAATTTCCCTGATGGCTAAGGAATTTGAACATTTCATTGGTTTTCAGCCATTTGTGATTCTTTTATTAGAAATTCTCGACCCAGAAGAGTTTTCACTAAGATTTTTACTCAAATTCAATTCTCTGGATTCAAATTCCCCCCCCTTCTCTCTCTCTCTCTCTCTCTCTCTCTCTCTCTCTCTCTCTCTCTCTCTCTCTCTCTCTCTCTCCTGTATGTTTGTGATTGTGTGTGTGTGTGTGTGTGTGTGTGTGTGTGTGTGTGTGTGTGTGTGTTATTCCCAGGTGGACTCAGTATGGATGATCCATACTTAAATATGGACAGACTATTCCATGGGCTGTACAAGGCTCTCTCTCTTCTCATTTCTTGGCCCATTATGACATAAATAGCTGTGCTCTACTATATCCTTTATGCCATGATGAACTGTCCTCTGAAACTCCTAAGAAATTAAATCTTTCCTTCTTTAATTTGATTTGTCAGGTTTTGATACATTAATATAAGCACCACTAACAAAACAGCAGACACCCATGTAACTCCTGAAAAATTCAATATTGTTTATTTAAGACTTTCTTTTGAAGTTTATAATGTTGGTATCAATTACAGAAAACTGTCACAATGTTAAAGTCAAATTGCTTTTTATTCCACTAATTGGACATTTAAATGTCAGAAAACCCATCAATTTTCTGTGTGGTTTCTATCCCCATTCATTTTTTTAAATAAAATAATTCAAACAGTGTGTGGTGGGGAAAAAGCCTATAGGGTAGGAAAGGAAGGAGAAAAGTGAGGAGCAAGATAGTATGACTGTATTCTAAAGAACATGAAAAATAAACTTGTGACTGTATACATTATCAAAGGAAATATTTATTAGACACATTGTATGTGTTTGGCCCTGCTGTAGACATTTAGGAGATATTGTTGAATAAAAAAATCACTCACATTATGGCATTTCCTTTCTAACAGAGAAAGACCATGTAATACTTGGTCATCAAGGATTTAAGAAAAATTCAATTTAGCAGTAGTAATTTGTCATATTGTCCATGTGATTCCCATAAACTTGAAAACCAATGCCTGTGAAAAGTTTATTATATTTGAACGGTGAAGATATGAAACAAGTAGAGAGTGGGCAGTACTTGAACAATAAAACCTCAAAGAAAAGAATGGTTTTTTACACAGGTTCAGTAAAATAACCTATGTGTTATTGCTCTAGAATTATAAAAATCACAGTATATAACACTATTTTGTAACAAAGTAACAAAGACAAATGTTTTCATATTCCGGACTACATTCTTAGTCTTCATTCAGTAACATGTAGCTATTTTCCTAGGAAGCTGAGCTACAGATGGAGTAAGGAGTGGTTAAGCAGGGAGGAGGACTGCTGTGTGCTGAGGCTGCTTCTGACTCTGTATTTGAAGCAGGAGGCTCGGGTACATGTTCAATAACCAGCAGTGTTCACTTTTTTCCAGATCTATGTTTTGAAATATTGCATTTCATCATCTCCCACAGAACAACAGCAACAACAGAAAACTATTGGAAAAGCTATTTGTCTCCTTTCTTAGATTCACTCATAAATTTCAGTACAACCATAAATTATAAACCAGAAGATAATATGAAAGCTGAACTCAGGTGTTACTTGACTCTTAGGTTTTAGAGTGTAAATCTTACTTTATTCCTATTCTTGTGAGATTTCTGTAATGAATAGGGTGGTCTTCTACTATCCAATATGTAATTTTTTTCTCATTTGCATCTTTCCAGGTTATTCTTTCTCTCTCCTTCACTCAAATGCCTTTCCTTAATGACGTAAAGGAGTAAAACCATTATGCCTTAGGCTTTGTTGAGCAGGAACATAGTGGCTCATTAGGCATTGGACTGGCCTTTTATATTAGGGCAGAAATGGAGTGACCACAGTGGAAGTCTCTAGCATCACTATGGGGTGAGGAGTATCCTCCTTCTGTGCTCACTGGACCCCACTTCTGCTGCCTTCTCTGTTTCATCTGTAGAGGTTGCATCCTCTTTGCTGTCACTTCTCACTTTACCCTAAAGCTCCTGTCTTCTGCGCTATGTTCTGGAAACTAGGAAAGGTCTCATTGTATCTTCCAGCTTTTAGTTTGTCATTTCTGAAATTCTCTAGTTATAAAACTCTTGTCATGAAATCATCCTACTTCTTATTTTAGTAAGGATAGCAGCTGGATTCTTGCTTGCCAAAAGTCCTCTCCCCTCTTAATATCTTACAGTGGCAAAATGTAGTTGACTGATTTATACCACTCAGTGCTCTGACTTTTTCATCGTCCAGTACTTCATCCATTCTCTTACCTTAACATCATACTAATTAAAACTTGATATTCTCAATAATTACTATACATGTGATCTCAGTTTTAAAAACTCTAGCTTTTATTCCTCATCACTCTCTACTTTATCTCATTTTCCATTTAAATATCCAGACTGTAGCAATCTTTCTATACTAATTGCATTTAAAATGCTATCCCTGACACTCTTCTAAATATTGTATGCATTTTCTCATATTTTAGCTGAGAAATATATGCCATTATTACTGTTCTCCAACCATTTAATTATTTACTTTTTCACTCAGCTAAAAAATAAAAATATTACAGATAATTAGATATCTCCACTTTGATTAAAATATATGTTGATAAAGTCTAGTTGAGTAGAATAACTTTTAAAAAGCAATAGGTTAGTCAGTCCTATGCTAAAGTGAAAGCCACTCAATAGAGTGATGAGTGATGGGTGATAACATACATTCATTTCCCCAGTATATTTACTTTTTTATTCTTTATTGAAGCTTGTATCATTTCCCTTCCATTCATTCCTTCACAAGATACTGTTTCTTCTTATTTAATGTAGAAAAGAGAAGCAACAGAAGAAACATGGTGTCCTTCAAAGATTTGTCCTGGAAACTTAATGCAGAGAGCCCACCATGTAACAGGAAACTCAGAGTCTATTATGTACAACATAAGAGAGAGGGCTTTGCTAACTCAAATGAGACATATCCTGATTTTTCCTTTGTTGAATCACAGGGATACACTTTATGATTATACAGCTTATTTTCATATTATTTACACCATAAAACTCACTTTATTAAATCTTTATGCCCACTGGCATATAATACAAATCTAGTCACACCAACCTAAAAATAAATAAGGCTCTCTTCTCTCTCCCTTTCATGTTTCAATCCAGGAAATTGCCACAGACTCTCCAAACATAATATTCTTGGTCCTCCTGAACAACTCAATTGCAAGATCCTATATTGAGGACATGACATATGCCAGCCATGAAGCATAGAGAAATTTATCTGGTTTTCATTTGGAAGCTTTGTCCCTATTGGCTACATTACATAGTGTTTGAAGATATTGTGCCTGCTTTTGGAGAAGAGTGGTCATCAGTTGTATCTAACTATGTACTCTGAGATCTACAAGGGCAATCATTCTAGCAATTTATAGCCACTTGTACAATAGTGGAATGAATTCTGTGGCACTAGTTAGGTGTTCTTCAAAATACGAATCCCACACCTGCCTCTATTACTTCGACTAAGTTCCTGTGGGTATACAAGTCATACGTCTGGCAGAAAACCTACAATTATTCTGCTAAATGGTCATTGTTTAATTAACTTCTGATGATGTTATTATTGTACTCCTAGATTAGTGAATATCTCCAATTCATGAAAGTATCTTCTTTCTTCAGTAAGTTGTGATGAAAACAGACTCATAGCTTGTCAAAGTGCAGAGAGTATGGGACTATAGAATGTTCAACTCTAAATACATCCATATTATATTCCTCTTCCCAAGGCTCTGAGATCACTGTGTAAAGCGAGTATATTGTACTAGAACCAGAGGTAGTAGACAACTACAAAATTATATTGTTTCTAGACACAAAAGTTCAATTGGACACATTAACTCACAGTGGTTATGACAGCATGCCCAAGACCTGCAAAACCTCAAACAAGACTACATCCCAGCATAAAGTGGGGAGGTAGGTGTGAAATCTATTGCTGCATCTTGAGGAAGCCCTATTACCAGTTTTCTGAGAAAGCGACACATTGATTTCCAAAGTCATTGTACAAGTTTGCACTCCCACCAGCAATGAAGGAGTGTTCCCCTTTCTCTACTTCCTTGCCAGCATGTGCTGTCACTTGAGTTTGTGGTCTTAGCCATTCTGATGGGTGTAAGATGGAATCTCAGAGTTGTTTTGATTTGCATTTCTCTAATGACTAAGGATGTTGAACATTTCTTTAAGTGTTTCTTAGCCATTCAGCATTCCTCATTCTCTGTTTAATTCTGAGTCCCACTTGGAGGTTTCTCGGACCCTCTGGATCCTTCTACTTTGCCATTCTCCCATGCTTCTCTCATCTAGAGTCTCAATAGAATGTCCTCCCCTCTGTCTCAGTTTCCTGGTAAGTAGAACATTATGGTAGGCAGATTTGGGCCCAGGGGTCCCGCTCAAACTAAGGCACCAGCCAAGGACAATACAGGCCGTAAAACTTTAAACCCCTACACAGATCTAGCCAATGGTCAGAACATTCTCCACAGTAGAGTGGAGAGTGGAGGATGACTTTCTCACGTACTCTGGTGCCTCACCTTTGACCATGTCCCCTGGAGGGGGAGACCTGGTGGCACTCAGAGGAAGGACAGCAGGTTACCAAGAAGAGACTTGATACCCTATGAGCATATACAGGGGGAGGTAATCCCCCTCAGGAACAGTCATGGGGAGGGGAATAAGGGGAAAATGGGAGGGAGGGAGGAATGGGAGGATACAGGGATGAGATAACCATTGAGATGTAACAAGAATAAATTAATAAAAAAAAGGAAAAAAATATCCGGATGCACAATAAATATTTGTGAAGTTACTCTAAAAAAAAATTCTGAGTCCCGATTCTTAATTAAGTTATTTTGTTTGGTGGTATTTAATTTCATGAGCTCTTTATATATTTTGGATATTAGACTTTTTTTTCAAAAATATGGTTGATAAAAATCTTTTCCCAGTCTGTAGGCTGTAGCTTTGTTCTGTTGACAGTGTCTCCTGCCTTACAGAAGCCTCTCAGCCTCATGAGGTCCCACTTAATTGTTGACCTTAAGGCCTGGGCTGTTGGAGTTCTTTTCAAGAAGTTGTCTCCTGTGCCAATATGTTCCAGGATCTTCCCCATTTTTTCTTCTAACAGATTTAGTGTCTCTGGTTTTATGTTGAGCTCTTTAATCCACTTGGACTTGAGATTTGTGTATTGTGCTAAATATGGGTCTACTTGCATTTTACTACATGTAGACATCCAGTTAGACCAACACCATTTGTTAAAGATGCTATCCTTTTTCCATTGTATAGATTTGGTTTCTTTGTCAAAAATCAAGCGTCCATATGTGTGTGTGTTTATTTCTGAGTCTTCAGTTCGATTCCATTGATCAACCAGCCTATTACTACACCAGTACCATGCTGTTTTAATTACTATTTAATCAGGTATGGAGATTCCTCCAGAGGACCTTTTATTGTACAGGATTGTTTTAGCTATTCTGTGTTTTTTGTTTTTCCTTATGAAGTTGAGAATTGATCTTTCAATGCCTTTAAAAATTTTTATAGGTATTTTGATAGGGGTTGCATTGAATCTGTAAATTGCTTTTGGTAAGATGGTCAATTTTATTGTCTTAGTTCTCCCAATCCGCAAAAGAAACTGTGGTACATTTATACTATGGAATACTACTCAACTGTTTAAAACAAGGAAATGCTGAAATTTGTGGGCAAATGGATGGAACTAGAAACGATCATCCTGAGTGTGTTAACCTCGACCCAAAAAGACTCACATGGTTTATACTCACTTATAATTGGACACTAGTCCAATAGAGAGGTTTCATGAAAGTCTTCACATTCAAGGAGATTGGGATAGATGCAGGGACTTCCTATTGATACCTATTGGTAGGGGTGAATGGGGACATAGAAGGATACAGAGGGTCCTAAAAACCTACAAGAAGAACATCATGATGGGAAGATATGGAACCAGGAGACTCTACTCAAACTACTATACCAACCAACAATACACGCAGTATATGTTGATACCCTAGTCAGATCTAGCCAATGGACAGGACATTCTCTACAGTTGTGTTGAGAGCAAGGACTGACTCAAACATGAACTCTGGTGCACCATATTTGACCAATTCCCCCTTGTTGGGGAGGCCTGGTGGCACTCAGAGGAAGGATAAGCAGGCTACCATGATGAGACTTGATAGGCTGTGATCATATGGTGAGGGAGGAGGTCCCCTTCTGTCACAGACCTAGGGGAGCAGAATAGGGTGAAATAGGGAAGGAGGATACAAGTGCGAGGATAACAATTGAGATGTAATATTAATCAATTAATTACATAAACATTAAAAATTGACTACTGATAGCTGCTTGGAGACAGAGAGGCAGTTTGCTTTATGGAGGTGGTCCTTGGGAGGTGACCATGTTTCAGTGATAGCCACACAACCTAGAGTACATTAACAGAATAAATTTAGATTGATGGATTTTAAAATATTGGACACACATTGGGAGGACAGGAGAATAGGGGTGGATCTGGAGGGAGTTGGGAAAATTATTAAATATGATCCAAATATATTACACAAAGTTCTCAAAGGAATAATTTTTAAAATTAAGTGAAACTGTGTCTGTAAAATTACATACCAATTTTACTCAAATAATGCAAATATAGGACACATATTCAGTTGTACAATCCATTGTTTTCATAGCATGTGTATATGTAAGGAAGACAAACTTAAAAATGGTATGGGTGTAGTGACCAAAGTCAAGCTAATGGTTACTGTTGTAGTTAGTGATGCTAACACAATTTGAATGGGTCTAAATGCCAGACTTAGTAAAATCTTAATCTGGATGCTGGTGTGTGTGTGTGCGTGTGTGTGTGTGTGTGTGTGTGTGTGTGTGTGTGTGTGTGTGTGTGTGTGTCTATTTATGAATACATATATTCATGCTTTTTGAGTTGTTGATGTTTATGTGTGCATGGGTACTAAAATTTTTTGAACATCTTGGAGATGAAGATTCAAGGCAATAAAAAAAATACCTTCAGGCTCTTGTGTAACATCACTGGCCTTCGTGAAGTTTTCCATCTTTGTTGATGGTTACTGACTTCTTAGGGATTTTCATGGTCATAGATTGCTTAGAAAACTTCTTCATTAGCTGTTTCAATTTTATTTAAACCATAAATTGTCTGACTCATTTCAGATTTATGTTTCTATCTGCTACCACTGTCTCTGAATCCTTTCTATAGAACAGATTATAAAACTCATAAAAATAGTTTTTGGAATAGATGGATACATTTTATCATTATGAATTTTATTCTTTCTATAACTGAAGAATGATAGATTAACCCAGTGTCCAGGTTCATGTTTTTCATGTATCAATTGCTAGAGGACAGGCATGTCCCTTTGATTATTTAGGAGGCATTTTATGCCTCTATCATCCAAGCCAGACCTCATGTGGATTGGAGTGTTAAAATATTATTGCTTATACTAATGTTAACTTTTTATAAACCTAATTTTTCAAAAACTAAGCTCTTTGTGCATATAATTTAAATGTCTACCACTCCTTTAACTTAGCACATTAATTAAACTCTTACTAAACAGCGATTTTTACATGAACAGGCTGACTGTTATATGTACAGTTTGTTTATTCATAACAAAACATATAGATAAAATTTGCTGTAAATAATCTAAGTACAATATTAAAAATGCAACTGGTGACAAAAATGTTCCTGAAGTTTCAAATAAATTTTAAATTGTACTTGATGCAATAACGTGTATTCTGAACTAAGGTGAGGAATTTGTGGCAAGTGCAAAGCAGGCCTGTTACCCCTCAGAGAAAACATAACATGTGGCCTTCCTTTTTCGTGATATATTACATTTCAGAAGCTTTTCTTTCCACATAAGTAATCACTTGGGTGTTTTATGCCGAATGAGAATCACAAAAAAAAAAAAAAAAAAAAAAAAAGGTGAATCCATACAGTAGAGAAAAGAGGAAACAAAAATGCAAGACACTAAGTTAATCTGACTTGAGGAAGGTATTAACACTGGGAAAAACTCTTTAAGAAGAAAGACTCACCCAACAGAGAGAAGGGTGTAATAAAAACAAGTCTACCTGAAAGCTCTAAGGTAGTTGCTTCAGGACATCACTGCAGAAAGTATTGATCATAATGTATCTTCTTCCCCAATGTACCGTTCTTTTAAATTTTAAACTATTAGAGCTTGTCAGAGGGAAACATAAAAAAGATTTAGAAACAAATTCTTAGGCATTCTTGATATGCTACAAGCACTAAAATCTTTGTCATTATACATGCCAGAACATATCATAGCAGGCTAAATTAAGCTCAGTTTTATGCCAAAAATAAAAAAGGAAGAAATTTATTTTCTCTTCATTTCACTTCCTCTATTTTATGTCTAGTTCAAAAAAATAACATAGTTTCAAGGCCAAGAAGTCTCTATAAATGGAATTTCCCTGCAGACCATGGCCATATAGAACTTAGTCTTTGCAACTTTCATTTTTCATCATATCTTGGTGTTAACTAGAATCTGACTGTAATATTTGAAATGTGATTGTCGCTTCTATTTTTCTAAAATGATAAAAAGGAAAGTACAACAGTGATATTTTGTGAATGATGTTCACTTTCTTGTGACTTTTCTATCTAATAAAAATATTACAGACACAGTCTTTCATAGTGTCTGTTTTTCATATGATGAAAGGTGCCTGGAATGGAATTTAGAGAGATGTTTTATGCTAAAAAAAAAAATTTACCTTTTTTACAACTATGATGTTAGGAGAGGAAAAATTTAGCTACCTTTCTTAATTCATATCCACCAACCAAATTCATTTTATATTCTGCATCCTACCAGAAAATAATGTCCTTGTCCTTGATGTTTCACATTAAAGATCCTCATTCAACTATATGTAACATCTCATGTTGTGACCGGAGCCCATTCCCTTGGTTGCTATGTTACTTATTCTTTTGGGACCATGACATAAAACTGAGAGGATATGGTTAGGAGAGGAAAGACTTCCTGGGCAGTCTCAGCAGTTTCTTTCTCTACTTGTCTCCTCTCCTGTGTACCTGAGGTGGGCCTGACACAAGGTGCTGGAGCTTAGCATATATCTCATGGCAAACAGGCACAACGGAGATCAAGGAATGAGTCAGTCACTTACCAAAGGGGCTTTAGGTAGGACTCACCTCTTATATTTCCATCATGTGATAAACCCATTGGTAAATTTTTTTCTATTCATTCATTAGATCAGAGCCTTAGTTGTCCAATCACCTCTAAATGTTTGAGGCCCATAGTTCGGACCATTCTTTCACCACATAAGGGTCTCTTGTGCAAATCACACCCAAATCATAGTCCTCACACTGTGACTTCAATATAAAGATAGGAACTTATGTACAGAGAGATGTTTTAAATTTTTCTGAAACATGCTTACTTTTTTCTTTGGGCTGTAAAGTTTGAAGTGTCACTAGTTTATAGTTTCTAAATGTTTCAATGTCGTTTTGATAATTTATCTTTATCAGTATCTCCTCAACATTGCTAGCTAACAAGTGATGGCATCTTAATAGGGTTGAAAGTTAAGTGAATTAATTCCTGTTTTTCTTACTCATGAAAGTGCTTACTAGAGGCCTGTCAGGAACCATTGGATTCTTACTAAAGAACTTTTAAAGAAAATGTAGAAACTAAAGAGCACTTTATATTATTTGATGCAATACATTCTTAAAAGGTTACATACATTTCTTTCATTGGTCTTATTACAAAATTTTTGCCAAGAAAGAGCATTCATAAAGTGTGTAAACATAGCCACTAATACACACATATGTCTTGATATCCTCTCTGTAATTTAGGTTCATGCTCAGTCTCCAAATTAATTCACATGTCTGTATATATATATATATTATATGCATATATAATGGTGGTGATATTTAGAGGTGGTCCTTTTGGAAGGAATGAGAATAATAATATGATCAGCACAAGCCTTCAGTGATTTCTATTGGACTCTTAGTAAGAATACACATACTCACAGATACACACACACATGCACACACATATGCACACAGAGATAGAAAGACAAACAGAGAGAGAGATGGAAAGAGGGAGGGAGAGAGAGAGCTAGAGCAAGAGAGAGAGAGTGTGTGTGGGTGAGAGAGATGCTTTGCTCTTACATGGTAGGAGGCCTGGATTATGCTAGAATGTAGTAAGAAGATTCTGACTGGGTGCCAGAGCCTTAGTTGTGTAGCAGCAATAGCATACATTTGGTATATAAAAAATATGCAACAGAAATGTGCTTCTCATAGCTTTGGAATTATGGGAAGTCTGAGACAAAGACAACAGAATTTCTCTTACTGGGGATTGCAGATGATGACCTCTTCATGCACCCTCAAATGGTGACAAGAGGAAGTCGAATGTTCTGAGTCTTCTTTTTCATGAAGAATTTGTTTTCATGATAGAACATTTAGTCAGTAAATCAGTTTCAATTATTTTAAAATTTCCAGTCTGTGGTGCTTAGTAAGGTAGAGAAAAAGGGATAAAACTCTAAACAAATAGTACAAACATATACATTCTTCATAATATTTAATCAATATAAAATAATTTATTCCAATTATGATGGAGTCTCAAAAATCTGCATTGTGTATTTATTCCTGGGAAATATGAACAAATATCGATTGATTATATAGGCAGAGAGGACATTGACAATAGGCCAAGGAAAAGATGAGAGTGTAACTTGGGCTATAGCTGAGGCATTACAACTATAGGGGTGACTCCAAGTCAGCTGCATCTCAAGAATGCCCACCCTAGATTTAGGAATGACTAACAAATGCTGCCTCCTTAAATTCCCTGTCTACAGGGAGGTCCTTTCCCCCTGCAATGTTTCACTGCTCACATCACCTTTCAGAAAATTATTTTATGGGTTCTTGTTTAATAATTAACAGTAAAATTATAAGCTCTTGATGAAAGGTTGCACATAAGGTGAAAGTTTTGAGACTCGTTATAAAAACTAATAGCAATAGTAGTAGCTAAGAAAGAATAGACTATAAACAATGGCTTCATAAGTCTTTGAACAAATGTCCATAACATCTACTTTTGGTGGTTGCGAAACTAATATACTTACTAGGAAAATCTTTTCAGATTAAGCTAAATAAATTCAACTAGTTGATTTTCATTTATCCATGAGTTCTATTTGCTACTGTAATTCACTAGTAAAAATATACATATACATAGGCATATAGGAATTTTACAGATCGTTAGCTATATATAAACGATTATTTACAATATATATATATATATATATATATATATATATATATATATATATATTTGGGCAGATTAAACCTAAGACATGCTTTTGGCATGGTTCCATCAGGCATTTTTGGATCCTGTTAAAATTTTTAATTGCCCAACTGTTTTGTGGGAATACTTATAAAGAAAAATAATGATTCATTCAGAAAGGTAAGCTCCTTCACATAAGCTGAATATCAATGATGAAAGAGAGGTGGTAGACATTGTGTAATAAATTGAAATGCCTGTTCAGAATCTAAACTTTAAGGATAATGCATTTGGGTTGTAAAAAGTTTAAAAATACCTAGTCTCTCCAAAGTTTCTTGCTCTAACAAATATCACAACTTAGATTTTTAAAGCACCCTTTTGTCTTTTTCTCTTTTCTATGACCTCATGGGTATCTATAGAATCAAGAAGGAGGGCACACATTGTGTTTGTACAGGAGAACATGTTTATGTCATTTTAAGAACAGAACAATTCTGCCATTGGTCAAGGTAACACTTCCTTGACTCTGTCTACATTTTGAGAGAACAACTTGCAAGGAGTCCTTATAAGTTAAAAATATCTCTGAAAATATAAAAGTATTTCTTTAGTTCACAAGACACAGAGATGTGTGTGTGTGCATGTGCACACACATACACACACACACACACACACACACACACACACACAGAGGTCCATTTGTATACCACAAACTTGTCTCATTATTTATCTGTATGCAATAAACTGCCTCCTGGTTTAACTCTCTATAAAAAAGCAGATTGAGCTTCTGTAGAACTCTTAAGCTACATTCACAGAGGACTCTGTCCACACTAACCCATGCATCTGTCTTTTCTTCATTTCCTTATTGACCTAGCACATCAGTCCTTGGTTCTCACTGTACTTGGCAGGGTTCTTAATCAGAGAGCCATCTCTTCAGTCCCAACAGGGGACTTACTTACTAAACTTATTTTCTTTTATATAGGAGTGAATTTAAATATTTTCTTCTTAAATTTTTGATATGATAATTACTTATAACATCTCTTTCTTCCCTTTCCACCCTTTAAACATTCCTAAATATATCCCTTCCTTTCTTTCCAATTCATGCATTTTGTTGTGTTTTGTTTTTGAAAATTGTTATTGCATGCAGTATAAAGCATATGTTCTTAAATATAAGGTGCTCACCTCTTTTCCTAACTTGCTCCTTTTTGCCCACCTTCTTCAGCGTTTTTTCTTTTTCAGTTTTAGGGATTTGGTTGTTTTGTTTTGTTTTTTTGAGAGAGTTTGTGTTTCCCAAATAGCTCTAAACTCCTTATGTACCTGCAGACAATCTTGTATTCCTAATCCTATTGACTATACTTCCCAAGTCCAGGAGAGTAAGTATTCACCACTATACTTCACTTCTATTCTGTGTGTACTTCCCTAGTCTGTTAGAGGAATGCACTGTGCCAGCACATTAAATGGAATTTCATCTGTTGATCTGGCTAGTCAGTTTGTTCAAGAGACATAGTTATTTCATTACTGCAGTCTTAGTGACTGCCTTCTCTGTAAATGTCAAAGGCTTTAAGTAAGTAAAACCAAGTTATTAGGTCAAACTAAAAACATTTAGTAACGTCCACCTATTAGCTAGTTAGGCCAAGAGAAAGGACAAATAACTTATTCTCTATGTTATCTTGAATTTAACCAGAGAGATAGTTTTTAGCATAATACTAGAAAATATTGACTGTTCACCAGAACTTAGTATCTATTACTCAGAGGTCCTGAGGTAGAAAAGATCAGCCCTATCACTTGACTTCAACAGATGATAGCCCTGACCACACAAGGGTGTTGGAGAGAACTGAGTGACTTTCTGCTTCTTCTTTACTCAGTTCTGCTGCTCAGACAAATTATAACATTTTACTGCTATAAGTAAGTGCAGACCATAGGGGATCTATGCAGAGAAATATCGATTTAAAGAAAACATGTCATTTAATATATATTTTAAGTTAGAGGTTAGAGTTACAGTGATAACGTTAGAGCATCATCTTCAACCTTCTGGTGCAGTATCTCTGAACAACATATTTGTGAGGCAGGAATTATTGAGGACTCGCTTACTCTGTCTTGGCAGAGTTGGCCATCGAGTCTGCCTGGATCTAAACTTGCCCATTTTTAGACAAAATTCTGTCTGTGGCAGAAATGAGGACATTTTGCCCAGTGGCTGGTCTGCCACATTTGAAGCCAAGCCCCTAAGGAGGTTCTTAGATGCTCATCTTCTTCTTTGAGGCAGGCTGGATGTTGCTAGGAGTTAACTTGTCTTGTTGTCAAAGAATGTTTAGAATAATAAAATCATCTTTAAATGCCATATTCTGTAGGTCCCTTAGGATTTTGAAGACCTTATTTAACTATTTTACCTCAATTATCTATAGAATCATATCTATCTATTAGACCTAGAGTATATATTCTTGTGATAAAATTAGACTAGTTTTTGACATGAGCATGATTTGTATCAATATACAAGATTCAATACCATTGAATTAAAAAATAACCTTATATATGAGTAACAATTAGGTCCCTGAGATGAGGAGTAGATTCAATAATCTACATCTTGTTCTATCTTCCCTCTATATTTCTATATCCCCCTTTTCTTCTTTTCAGCTCTTATCTCCTTACCTATAAAAGAAAGATAAAGGAAAAGAGTTATGCCCAAGTCAAACCTAGTTTCCTCTCTGTAAAAGAATAATAAAACTTATAACCAACTCCCAATGATAATAATCATCTGCAGACTAAGAGAGCAAACAGAAACCTATCCACCCCCCCACCACCACCACCCCCACCCCCCCACCTCCCCCACCCCCCGCTTAGAGGAAAAGGGAGGTTATTCTCTTAGTGGTCAGTGACAGTTCAGGCAATAAACTGTCTTCAGTCATTTTTTTCATGTTGGAAGTTGCTAATCTGCACTCAAGGTTCATTCAGGTATTTAAGTTTTATCCCATTTCAAGTATGTGATGGATTTGAAGACCAGATAGTTTAGTCTTTCATTTAGGCTTAGTAGGATAGGGGTTAAGATATTTTTAGATCAAGATAGATATTTTAATATAATAGAGATGAGATATGATATAGTAATCTACATTCAGAAATTTAGACCCAAGATAGGAAAGATGTTTACTTCAAGTTTGCCAAATACAAATGAACAAATCACTATGAATGTAACATTTATATAATTCTTGATTGTTTCACGGTTTTTCCTGCTATATGTAGTTTATTTTACTCATGTGTGATAATATAAATGTATATGTTAAAAAAGAATCATAATAAATTTTTTTCAAAAAATAGTCATAGTAATTATCTGCCATAAATTTTGGCTCTCAAGCACTAGGAACAAAGGAAGTGGTGCAATTGTCTGTAAGAAGTTAGTGGTTTTTATGAACTCTGCTGCTTTGATTAAAAATATTAATTGTGGAGATCCAAGATGGCGGCGGCCAGTGTGGACCGTGTTTGAAAGCTCCAGTGAACAATTCAGGGAATTGCACAGATTTCTGAGCCAGGAACACCAAGGTCCCCACACCATGGCAGCAGAAGTGCTCCACGGTTCGGAGGGACCAGGTTCGGAGGACCTGCTTGGCCCTGCACAAGGGAGGAGTGAGGACTTTCTCAGATCAGAGCAGCAGTGGCAGAGACAGCAGTGTCACCAGTGTCACCAGCGGCACCAGCAGAGGTAGCAGAAGTTTGCAGCTCATAGCCTTCCAGTGGAGGCGATTGGTGTGGTGGACGGTGGGAGTTGCTGTGGGAGAGGGGACTCTGGACAGGATTTAGGTCGCGTGGTGCCTTGAGGCCCAAACTGTACTCAGCAGACAGTTCAGCCCCAGAGTCCTGGGTTTGCTCAGTGAACTGTGCTGTGGAGAGGCTGGCTCAGCTCAGCAAGCAATTCTGCCCGAGGCACAGCTCCCCTGCTGTGACACAGGCTGGGCTGAGGGCTCACTTCCACCCTAGGCTCCAGCTCAGCACAGCCCCAGTTTTCCTGCTGTAACGCAGGCTGGGTGGAGTGCTCACTTCCACCCAAGGCGCTTGCTCAGTGCAGTCACAGTTCTCCTGCTGTAGCAGATGGTTCAGGCCCTGAGAAACTAGCTGAGCTCGACATGTGGTTCGGGCCCAGTATCCCTGGCTGGACTTGGCAGGGAACCCAAAAGGCTGTGGATACCTTGGCCTGATCCAATGCTCATTCAGAGACCCAGAACGATTGCAGGACCAACAAAAAGGGGAGCTGAGGATCACTGGCTGTGAGAGCCCAAAACAACAGGGCTAACCTCCTGACATCCACACCAGTGAAGTATCAGGGCTTACAGCCTACGGAAATTGTGAGAAAACAAGTGAATCTATCATCAGACACCCTCCACCCAACTCTGGAAGTTACCCAACAAAAACAGAGACGGCAAGATGTCTAAAGGACAGCATAAAAGCATACACAAAAAAACCCAAAACAACATGGCATATCCAGTTCCCAACTATCCCAAAGAAAACAACCTGGAGAACTCAAATACAACGGAAACAGAAGAAAATGACCTCAAATCCTTGGTAATGAGGATGATAACAGAGGAAACAAATAAAATTTGAAATCAGATGCAGGAAGACAAAGCCAATCAGGTGTGAGACATAAAAGAAGCACATAGAGAGGAACTGTAAAATTTTCAGGAAAATGTAAACAACCAGATGAAAGAAATCAGAAAATCTGTTCAAGATATGAAGATGAAAATGGATTCAATGATAAACACACAGACAGAAGAAAAACGAGAATGTGAGGCCTCAAAGAAGAAGGCGAATGACACAGTGCTGAGCTTTTCTAACAGAATCCAAGAGATGGAAGAACGAATCTCAAGTCTAGAAGATACAATCACAGATCTTGAAGCAACCATTAAAGAAAATGCCAAATATGGAAAACTCCTGACATCCAAGAAATTAAGGACACCATGAAAAGAAGAAATCTGAGGATAATAGGCATCGAAGAAAGAGAAGATATCAGACTCCAAGGCCCAGAAACTATTCTCAACAAAATCATAGAAGAAAATTTCCCCAATCTAAAGAAAGAGATGCCTATAAACATACAAGAGGCATACAGAACACCAAACAGAATTGACCAGAAAAGAAAAACTGCCTGTCACATAATAATCAAAATACAAAACATACAGAACAAAGAAAAAATATTAAAAGCTGCAAGGGAAAAGGGCCAAATAACATTTAATGGCAAACCTATCAGAATTACACCCGACTTCTCAGCAGAGACCATCAAAGCCAGAAGGGCCTGGACAGAGATCCTGCAAACCCTAAGAGACCACAGATGCCAGGCCAGACTACTTTACCCAGCAAAACTATCAATAACCATTGATGGAGAAAACAAAATATTTCATGACAAAACCAAATTCAAACAGTACCTATCCACAAATCCAGCTTTACAGAAGGTACTAGAAGGAAAACTCCATCCCAAAGGGTTAAGCTACAAACAAAACTACTCAGGAAATAGAAAACTATACCATGGCAAAACCACAACTACACAAACGCTGGGCAGGAACCAACATCAAAATTAAGACTCTTAATAGTAACTGATCATTAATATCTTTCAACATCAATGGTCTCAATTCTCCAATAAAAAGACACAGACTAACTGAATGGGTGCATAAACAGGATCCAACCTTCTTCTGCATTCAAGAAACACATCTCACCCATAATGATAGGCATTACCTCAGGATAAAAGGTTGGAAAAAATATTCCAAGCAAATGGTCACAAGAAGCAAGCAGGCATAGCCATTTTAATATCGAACAAAATAGACTTTCAACCAAGATTAATCAAAAGGGATGAGGATGGACACTTCATACTCATTAAAGGTAAAGTCAACCAAGATGACATCACAATTCTGAACATCTATGCTCCCAATACAAGGGCCCCACATTTGTAAAAGATCTGCTAAAAAGGCTTAAACCACACATCGATCCCCACACAATAATAGTGGGAGACTTCAACACCCCACTCTCACTGAAGGACAAGTCATCGAAACAGAAACTAAGCCGAGAAATAACATCATTAACCAATGCCATGGGTCAAATGGATCTAACAGATATCTATAGAACCTTTCACCCAAACAAGAAAGAATATACCTTCTTCTCTGCACCCCATGGAACCTTATCCAATCACATCATAGTGCACAAAGAAAGCCTGAAAAGAGGATTGAAATAATACCTTGTATCCTATCAGATCATCATGGGCTTAGGCTGCAATTCAACAACAACAGAAATAACAAAAAGCCTACACGTATGTGGAAACTAAACAACTCTCTGCTAAATGACACCTGGGTCAGGGAAGAAATAAAGAAAGAAATCAAGGAGTTTCTGAAATTCAATGAAAATGAAGGAACAACATACCCAAATTTGTGGGATACATTGAAAGCAGTGCTGAGAGGAAAATTGATAGCACTAAGTGCCTTTAAAAAGAAATTGAAAGCATCGCACATAAGCACCTTAACAACACAACTGAAAGCCCTAGAAAAAAAAAGAAGCAGAAACACCCAAAAGGAGTAGACGTCTGGAAATAATCAAACTCAGGGGTGAAATTAACAAATTAGAAACTAAGAAAACAGTCCAAAGAATCAACAAAACCAAGAGCTGGTTCTTTGAGAAAGTCAACAAGATAGACAGACCATTAGCCAAACTAACTAAAAGGCAGAGAGACAGTATTGAAATCAACAAAATCAGAAATGAAAAGGGAGACATAACAACAGACACTGAAGAAATACAAAGAATCATAAGATCCTATTTTGAAGGCATATATGCCACAAAATTTGAAAATCTAAGGGAAATGGATGATTTTCTTGATCAATTTTACTTGTTGAGTGAAGAACAGATAAACAAGCTAAATAGTCCCATTTCCACTACAGAAATTGAAGTAATCATTGATAGTCTCCCAACCAAAAAAAGCCCAGGAGCAAATGGTTTCAGTGCAGAATTCTACCAGACCTTCAAGAGCGAGCTAATACCGATACTCTTCAAGCTACTCCAAAAGATAGAAAGGGATGGAACATTACCAAATTCATTCTATGAGGCCATAGTCTCATTGATACCTAAACCTAACAAAGACTCAACAAAGAAAGAGAATTTCAGACCAATTTCTCTTATGAACATCGATGTAAAAATACTAAATAAAATACTTGCAAAACAAATACAAGAGCACATCAGAGATATCATTCATCATGACCAAGTAGGCTTCATTCCAGGCATGCAGGGATGGTTTAATATACAGAAATCCATCAATGTAATCCACCATATAAACAAACTGAAAATAAAAAAACACATGATCATCTCTTTAGATGCAGAGAAAGCATTTTATAAAATCCAACACCCATTCATGTTTAAAGTTTTAGAGAGATCAGGAATACAAGACACTTTCCTCAACACAATAAAGGCTATCTATAGGAAGCCAATAGCCAAAATCAAAGTAAATGGTGAGATACTCAAGGAAATTCCTCTAAAATCAGGAACAAGGCAAGGCTGCCCACTCTCTCCATATCTCTTCAATATAGTACTCGAAGTTCTAGCCAGAGCAATAAGACAACAAAAGGTGATCAAGGGTATTCAAATGGGAAAGGAGGAAGTCAAATTATCCCTATTTGCAGATGATATGATAGTCTACATAAGTGACCCTCAAAATTCCACCAGACAACTCCTACAGCTGATAAACACCTTCAGCAAATTGGCTGGATACAAAATTAACTCAAAAAAGTCTGTAGCCTTCCTATACACAAATGACAAGCTTGCAGAGGAAGAAATTAGGAAAACTACACCCTTCACATTAACCACAAGCAATATAAAGTACTTAGGAGTTACTCTAACTAAGCAAGTGAAGGACTTGTTTGAAAAAAATTTCAAAACTCTAAAAAAAGAGATTGAAGATGACATGAGAAGATGGAATGATCTTCCTTGCTCATGGATTGGGAGAATTAACATAATAAAAATGGCCATCCTACCAAAAGCAATCTACAGATTCAATGCAATCCCTATCAAAATACCTACACAATTTTTAAAGACATTGAAAGTTCAATTCTGAACTTCATATGGAAAAACAAAAAACCCAGAATAGCTAAAATAATCTTGTACAATAAAAGGTGCTCTGGAGGAGTCTCCATACCTGATCTCAAACTGTACTATAAAGCAATAGTAATTAAAACAGCATGGTACTGGCACAGCAACAGGCTGGTTGATCAGTGGAATCGAATCGAAGACCCAGATATGAATCCACACACATATGGTCACTTGATTTTCGACAAAGAAGCCAAATCCATTCGATGGAAAAAGGATAGCATCTTCAACAAATGGTGCTGGTCTAACTGGATGTCTATGTGTAAAAAAATGCAACTGGACCCATATTTGTCACCTTGTACAAAACTCATCCAAGTGGAATAAAGACTTCAACATAAAACCAGAGACACTAACTCACTTAGAAGAAAAAGTGGGGAAGAGCCTGGAACATATTGGAACAGGAGACAACTTCCTGAACAGAACACCAACAGCCCAGGCATTAATGTCAACAATTAATAAATGGGACCTCATGAGGCTGAGAAGCTTCTGTAAGGCAGGAGACACTGTCAAGAGAACAAAGCGACAGCCTACAAACTGGGAAAAGATCTTCACCAACCCTACATCTGACAAAGGTCTAATATCCAAAATATATAAAGAACTCAAGAAATTAAACACCACCAAACCAAGTAATCCAATTGAGAAATGGGGCTTGGAACTAAACAGAGAATTCTCAACAGAGGAATATCTAATGGCTGAGAAACACTTAAAGAAATGCTCAACCTCCTTAATCATCAGGGAAATGCAAATCAAAACAACTCTGAGATTCCATCTTACACCCATCAGGATGGCTAAGATCAAAAATTCAAGTGACACCCCATGCTGGCGAGGATGTGGGGAGAGAGGAACACTCCTTCATTGCTGGTGGGAATGCAAACTAGTACAACCACTTTGGAAATCTATCTGGTGCTATCTCAGAAAACTGGGAATAGGGCTTCCTCAAGACCCAGCTATTCCACTCCTTGGAATATACCCAGAAGATGCTCCAGCACACAACAAGAAAATTTGCTCAACTATGTTCATAGCAGCCTTATTCATAATAGCCAGAACATGGAAACAGCCTAAGTGTCCCTCAATAGAAGAATGGATAAAGAAACTGTGGTACATATACACTATGGAATACTATTCAGCTATTAAAAACAAGGAATTCCCGAAATTTGTGGATAAATGGATTGAGCTAGAAATGATCATAATGAGTGAGTTAACCCAGAAGCAGAAAGACTCAAATGGTATATACTCACTTATATCTGCATATTAGCCCAAGGGGCATGTCCCACGAAAGCCTTCACTTACCAGGAAACTGAGACAGAAGGGAGGACATTCTAGTGGAACTCTAGATGAGAGAAGCATGGGAGAATGGCAACGTAGAAGGATCCTGAGAGTCCTAGAAGCCTACAAGTAGAACATTATGATAGGCAGATTTGGGCACAGGGGTCCCACTCAAACTAAGGCACCAGTCGAGGAAAATACAGGCGGTAAACCTTAAACCCCTACCCAGATCTAGACAATGGTCAGAACATTCTCCACAGTAGAGTGGAGAGAGGGATATTACTTTTTCACATACTCTGGTGCCTCACCTTTGACCATGTCCCCTGGAGGGGGAGGCCTGGTGGCACTCAGAGGAAGGACAGCAGGTTACCAAGAAGAGACTTGATACCCTATGAGCATATACAGGGGGAGGAAATCCCCCTCAGAAACAGTCATAGGGGAGGGGAATAAGGAGAAAATGGGAGGGAGGGAAGAATGGGAGGATACAAGGGATGGGATTAACGATTGAGATGTAACAAGAATAAATTAAGAAAGGAGAAAAAAAAGTAAAAAAATATTAATTGTTTAAAAGTAAGCTCCTCAATAGTAGTATATGCCTAACATTCACAAAGTCCTATCTTTAATCCTGCAAACACACAAATGAAAAAGACCTAAAAACTTTGCAAATACATGGAATTATAAAAATGTTCATGTAATACTAATTTGGAGAATCAAATGTATTATAATTGAAGATGTAAGATTTATGTTTTCGATTTTCCTTAAAACTTTTATTCTAAGAAAAACATTTTGTTATATAAATAATCTTCCATGTATTTTCTTGAAACTTTTAGCCCCTTGCATATTTCTAATTTGGAAACTAATACATAAGTTTATGTATTTTTTCATCCTCTTTATATTGTTTCCAACAAAACTGAAAAAAATGCAGACAGCACAATCATATGATAATGCATATGACATTTTTATTCTTAGTGACTCACTGCTCTGCTTTCCCGCATTCATGAATGCTGTGTCACAAAGCTGGAAGCACTCTATCATGGCATCTGTGTGGCCGGGTGAGAGCCACCTGCAGGGTTTATGGCTTCAGTGTATTCTTCACACAGTGTAATGGAGCATCTGAACCAGCGAACAAGAGAAGAAATATGAACAAAAGATCTGACTTTTCCCTACCTACATGCACCTAGGCTCAACAATGACTGACTGAGCCAGTCTTACTTTTAGCCTTCCAAAGTGAATATCTGACATCTATTTAAATATCTATTGTATATTATATATATATCTTTCCAATGTATATTTTTACTATATATTATATGTATATACAGTGAAAAATCATTCCTATTCCAGGAAGAATACTTCAGTTTTCCAGTTTGATCATTATGCAAATGAGGCTTGAATTCAGAGAAATGTGAAGATATTTGAAGGGATTTCTTCATGTATAATTGGCTAAGACTGATCTTTCAGATTATAGTGTATATTCACTGTACAGCTTAGGAACTGTACATTATTTCTTGCCCTTACTATTAGTATAGTAGAAATTTGCAAGAAAGTGCTGGCAAGCTTCCATATTGACAGGCTTGCGTGAAGAGATGGTTCAGTGGTTTAGTGCACTGGCTGCTGTTCCCGAGGATCTGAGTTCAGTGTCTAACATCTGCCTAGAGGTTCACAGCTGTCTGTAGCTCCAGTCCCAGTGGATCCAATGTCCTCTTGTGCCCTATATGTGCACAATGCCATGACACACAGTATTACATTCAGGCAACATACATATATGCATTTATTAAATATATTAATAATAAATATGTCTTTAAAAATACCAAGAAGGCCTAATATGAGCATGTTATTTTTTTTTCCTGCTGAGAGGACTATCTCTGTAGGGAGTTAGAGAGAAAGAATACCACCAGCATAGCAGATAAACATTTAGAGCCACCTGCCCCAAATATAGCCTATCATGACACTAAGAAAAGTATAAACTTTAGAATGTACTTTTGAAATGTTTTAATGTTTTAAATCAATTGTGTCAGGGGGGCATGTGTGGAAGTCAGAGTTCTGAGTACAGTTCTGAGGATAAAAATTTTAAACCACTTTTTCAAGGCAATTTAGCATTTGCAACTGAATCTGAGAGTCTTGATTTTAAACATTTTTAAAATTTAAATTCCTATTTTAATATTTTGAATTAAAAGCTTTTAAAATAAAGTTTAGACAACAAAATGATCATTTCCAATAATGACCAATATATCTTTAAGTATAATATGCATGTATAATACATATGTATAAATGTAAATATATATTGCTGATACTAGATGTATATCAAATGTTTTAGTGGCATTTTCTGTTATAGCAAACATAACATCACTTTAACACTCTTAATATTATGATTCTTCTCTCCATATAGTAAATGTGGTTTCCAAATTTTACTTAAAACAATTCCCTAGGCCCATTTCTTTCTAAATTACTATGACATAAAGCAAAGGTGTGCTCTTGGAACAAATCACCATCACAGAAATCGAAATATGCCAATGCTAAAGAAAAAAATACAGCAGATAAACTGAGCAGAGGAGAAAAAATTATGCTAGTTGATTGCAATAGGGTAGGAAAGATTGGGCTTAGCTCTCTTAAAGATGTAGGCCAGAGTTCTGACATCCCAGTGTTACTGAAGCATCAAATGGCTTAGGAGGAGGCAGGTCCATATGATTAGACCATTTGTTCAAGTCCAGCTCCTGCCATGCCATTGGCTAGTTTCCTTAAGTGATAGCTACTCAATAGGATGGGTTCAATGTCCTTGAGACAGTTTTCTTGGTTGTGAAACTGAAGGGAAACAGGAATATCATTATTATCTTTTTGATTTTTGTATTATCATAAATTTCATCATGGGTGTTTTTCAAGACTATGGGTGATTATAATGTTTCTCAAAACATGGGTGTTAATTTCTAGCTTGTTCTTTTCTGAAAGGAAACTGAGGTGGTGGATCCAGGGCTGAGAGAGGAAATGTGGGGAGGGAGCTAGGAGGAGTGGAGGGAGGGGAGGCTGAAGTAGGCGTGTATCTTATGAGAAAAGAATCAATTTTCAGTAAAACGGGAAAATGTGTTAATTTCTATTGCCCCTCTCTCTGCCGTATCTCCTATAACCTTTTGTGTGCCTCCACTCCTCTAGCCATTTTTACCTTCCGCGTCACAAGTGTTCTTTGTGTTCCTCTTCCTTCAGCACCTCTCACATTCTTCTCTCTAGGTTTTTCACTTAAACAAACTCACACCATCTCACCTACGTACATAAAAAACATTAAAATTTAGAAACTGCATACGAAGGATGTAGGAACCAGGCCCGACTGGGCTGCCTGCCGTCCCTTGGGTGAGATCTCGGATAAAAATGGGTTTCTTTGGGGGATAGAATGCACAGGTAGAATCATTTGAAGGGCAGGTGTCTGCAATGCTCCGCACACCTGTCTTGACGGGGCCTGGAGTTGACCCCGGGGCCCGTTTCCCTGCAATGGCCTCCCTGGGCTATTTGTCTTAGAGCGGCACTCATTCCCCCAATGATACCCTCGTTGGCAACAAGGACGCAAGCCTGGCTTAGTATGATCAACTCTATCTCGAGCTTGTCCAAGTCTCCCTTCGAGTACATTCTCTCTTAAGGTGTCCTATCTGACCACATCTGAAACATGTTTTCGGCCGGATTTCCCCAGAACGTGACCATCCCTAAACAGCAGAAGCTAATACTTGTCCCATTATGTGAGTAGTATCTATACTTCGGCAAATTTTCAGATAGTCATTCACACTTTTATATTTATAAGGCCGAAGGGCTTCCTGACAATACTTATTAGCATTTTCAAAGGCCAATTGTTTAATAATAGGCATGGTTCCTTCCACATCTCCAAAAATCCTTCCTGCCAATTGCATAAGGCGATCAACAAATTCCTGGAAGGACTCCGAGGGTCCCTGGACCACTTTCGACAGCTGTTCTCCTGCCCGCTTATTAGGCAAGGACTTCCAAGCCCTTGTAGCACAAGTTGCAATCTGCGCCTACACAGCTGGGTCATACTGTATCTGGGCACTAAATTCATTATACAAACCCATGCCTGTTAGCATATCCACGTTTCTCTGTGGAACCCCAGCCGCAGCATTACGTGCGGCCGTCTGAATACACTGTTCTTGATAATCACTGAGCCAAAGCAAATAATCACCCCCACTGAGGACTGCCCTACACATTTGTTGCCAGTCACTAGGTGTTAAGAATTGTCCTGTGAAGGATTCAAAAATGGCAATCGTAAAAGGGGCATGTGGACCATAGGCCATAACTGCCTCCTTAAGCTGTTTTATGTCTTTAAACTGGAGGGCTTCATGCTGTCTCTGCGTTTGCCCTAGGTTAGTTGGGTGAGGCACTTCGAGTACTGGAAAGACTACTCCCCGAGGGGGAGCAGAAGGCTTTGCCAAAGATAATTGACTTTGATAATCTGGATTATATGCCGGGGGTTGCTCTCCTCTAGTTTCTTTTCCTTCAATCTTACACTCCTTCAACTTCTTCTTTAGGGCCCATATCTCAGAGGTTAAAGTTGCCTCATCCTCCTCAGAATTAGAAGAAGATGTATCAGAGGCAATCTCAGACGGGCCAAAGATTTTATAGATTGCTCCTCCTGCACTTATTTAGGGCAAGTTCCAAACTTTCTAGCTGCTCTCTTATTTTCTCGTCCTCGCTCCTAAGCGCATCTCTAACAAGATGCCATAACGAAAAGCTAGCGATAGGAACACTGTTGGACCTTTCATTTCGTAAAGTCCTCTGGAGATCAGACTTCACCTGATCCCAAGTTTGGATATTTAGCTCTCCTGATACCATAAACCAAGGACTACTCAATTCTATTGTTTTTATAAAATCTTTAACACTCTCATGCTTGATCCCGGTGCTTTGATCCTCTAACAATCTCACTACTTGATCCACCAGAACCGTGTACGAACCTGCAGCACCTATTTTCCCGGTGCCTCAATCACTAGCCCACCAAAACCATGGACAAACCTGTGGCACCTATTTCTAATACGCCCATTTCCTACCTCCCTGAGGCGCTGGCCAGCTTCCCTGGGCAACCCTTCAGCTTCCTCCCTTCTTTTCCTGATCTCAGTGGAACCTCCACTTGTGGCGCCCGCAGCACCGCACTACAGAGCTGAGGGTGAGGGACTGCGGATTTAACTCATGCACACACACGCCCGCGCACACACACAAACAGTAACACACTGGGTCCTTCGTGCTAAGAGAGCAGCAGCCGCAGCAGCAGCCATGGCAATGGTTTATTCTCCTTGTTTTTTTCCCCCTCAGAGTTCCCAAAGAGCCTTCTTATAGGCAGCAAAACAGGAATCCTCCTCCCAGGTAGAATCCCTCAAGAGGTGATTGCACACAGGAGGACAAGTCTCGAGGAAGGGAGGGGCGTGTTCTCAGAGCAGTAAACACGGCTAGCTAACCAAGATAAACACAGACATGGAAGCTGCTAGAAACAGGACATGAAACAGCAAGACAGGCCGGCAGCCCAGTCGGGCCAGGCCTGGTTCCTACAGAAGGAGAACATATTATCTTTGCTTTTCAACTCTGGCCCATATTACTTGATTTAATACTTCCAAGATTCATCTCTTTTCCCTCAAATATCATTTCCTTTTTCATTCTAGCTGAGTAAGATTCCATTGTGTTTATATACCACATTTCCTTCTCTATCCGTCTGTTTCTGAATGTCTGGGCTGCTTCTGTGCCTTGCTATTGAAATAATACATCAATAAACATGAAACAACAAGTGTATCTATGGTAGGAAGTATAATTCTGTCATATAGGTCCATGTCATGGTTGGGTTTTGTTAACTAATGCAAACCTAGACATGTATAGAAAGAGGGAGTCTTAATTGAGGACCTTCTTGCATAAGATTGGCCTCTGAGCAAACATATGGGATGTTTTCTTGGTAAATGATTTATGTAGAAGGGTTCAGTCCATTGTAGGTGGTGTCACGCTCTGGGTTGGTGGTCCCGGGTTCTCTCTCTTTTTCTATTTTCCTATATCATATTTTATTCAGAATACATCCTAATTGTTATCCCCTTGCTGGTATCTTCCTGTTCCCACCCTTCCTCCTTCTTCTGCCCTATTCCCCTCTCCTACACCTCTGACAGAAGGAGACCTCTTTTACTACCATATGACCCCAACCTATCAGGTCTCATTCTGGTAGTCTGCTTCCCCATCCTCTATGTGCTGCTGTGCCCTGTGAAAGGGAAAATAATAATATTGAGGTCACCAGAATTCATGCCAGAGGCAGTCCCCCTACCCCAACAACAGTGGAGAATGAGCTGTCCATTGGCTGTGTCTGAAAGGGGGACTAGGCTCACTGCATGCGTTGTCCTTGGTTGTTGTTACAGTTTGGGCAGGCCTCCCTGGGTACAGATAGTCTTCCTATGGGACTCCTAAACACTCTGGGTCCTTCCATCCTCCCATTTTAGAAACCAGGCTGAACAAGAGTATTAGCAGCATTCCTCCATGTCTTCTGCTTCTGTTCTGGTATCCATGTTTTAGCTTATAGGTCTTGTCTTTGACTCCACTCCATGACAGGGTATGACCTGGGTTTGTAATATTAAACATGTCCTTTCTTCCTTAAGTTGCTTTTTTTAAAAATGGTTTTTCGAGACAGAGTTTCTCTGTGTAGCAGCTCTGGCTGTCCTGGAAGTCACTTTGTAGGGCACACTGACCTTCAACTTATAACCATCCACCTGCCGCTGCCTCCCGAGTGCTGGGATTAAAGGCATGCACCTCCACGCCCGACCCCAAGTTGCATTTTTGTCAGAAGGTTTAATCACAGCAATAGAAAACTGTATACCGTATTTTGTACTAAATTCATGGGAGATTATGTGACAGATCTAACAACATTGATTTGGAGACGATTGTGGAAGGATTTTAGAAATGTGAGCTCATGAAGCCAATTACTATACAGAGTTTAATGAACTATTATTATTGAAACATAGGAGATAACTCTGAAAGCAGTGTAGATGATTAAATCCTAACATGTAAAGTTTTATTTTTATTTTTTTTGGGTTTTTTTAAACATGTAAAGTAAAAAGGGACGTTTTTAGAACCATTTAAAGAACCCATCTGAGCTGTCTAAATTAATAATCTGTAGCTCTAGTCACCTGGTGCTAAAGAATAAATTGTGATTAATAAGAGATCAGAACCATTAAAGTGAAATTGTTGTTTTGCTGAGGAATTACCAGGTGAGTTGAACTCTCCCAGAAAGTGTTTCCTCAGGTCAGACCTTAGAAGGTGCAGTCCAGAGGGTACAAAAGCAATACATTGTTCTGGCAGCAAAGCTTGACAATGTGTATGTATTCCAGAGGACCTGAAGGCATGAAGGGGTAGTGAAAAGTAGCTGAGCCTTGTTACTTTGAGATATCAGGAGAGGTAAATGTTTAAAAGTATAACATCAGTTGCAGTAAAAAGTATCAGGAACAATGGGTAATTGAGAGAAGAAGATTGGTACTGGGAGGCCAGGTCAGGGTCTCTAAACATCATCCAGGAGACGCCACTAGAGAAGGCGCAGCCCATTTGCAACAAAATATATGGGATTTTAGAAATGACAATACTAGTTGGTGACTCCCAAGAATAGTAGCAAGTTTGGAGTAGGGCTGGCCGGAGCCTTGCTGCCTGTGCTGTGGATGACAGAGGCAGAGAAGAAAAAGCCTAGGCCTGTTTGGAGCCTAGAAGCTAGCGAGACCCAGATATCCAACACTGGGTTTATTACATTATTTGACTTTGGTTCTGATTTTATTTTTATGTAACTGTTTCCTTGTTTTTTCCTCCCAGAAGAGGAAACATTTGACAAAAAAAAATGTCAAAAGGTTATAGTGAAAATTTTTGGGGGGAATTTTAAGAAATTTTCGTATTATAGAGAAAGCTTTGGATAGCTAAGATTTCAGAAGGACAATATGATAAGAATGTTGCAAAAACAGTGGCTAACTTACCAAATCCTTTACACTTAAGCACATTCGTCATCATAGAAAGAGATATTCTACTAAATAATTACAACATGAAAGGGAAAACAAGAGGTTTGTCTGGGGTGATAAAATCTCTTAAAATTATTTTCTATAATAAATTTTAAGAGCAAATTTAAAAGGTAGAGAAGTTAAATAATATTTTACATAGATAGAACTGAGTCTGTACCATTATCTTCCATTCACCTTCCTTTATTTTTTCTGAATATTTAATCCATCAATAACTTCCATCACTCATACTAAAAATATTTGCTAATATGTATTTGATTAATCAAAACAAGTCAAATTGTAAAGAAAGTCAATTCTGAATGCATTTTTTCTCTATCTACTGCTTCTCTATGGAACATCTTCAAATGCCTCCCCTCAAGGATCTATGCAGGACAGGAGACAGAATGCGTATAAGAGCCAGAGGTGGTGAATGACTCCTACGAAATAGTGTTTTACAGACACACTATGACTGATACTCATACAAACTCAAGGAGACAGGAAAGTATGCAGAAGACATCACACTAAAAAAATCTCCAATGCTGAAAAGGGAACTGGAAACCAAACCCAACCAGGAACCAAAAAGCTATTTGCAATTAATACCTGCTGTGAACAGAAAAATCATTATCTCCAGTGGTTTGACTTTGAGTATGCCTATTACACTTTAGGCAGACCCTATTCTCAGAAGCTGGGGAACAAAAATAAAATATGCTCTTCTGTGGCCTTTTTGTTTTGCTTTGATATTTTTATTTTATTTTATTTTTTGTTAATTTGTTTGATTTTTGAATTTTTTTTTGTTTTGTGTGCTCATGTATGTGTGTGTGTGTGTGTGTGTGTGTGAGTGAGCATGTGCATATTTATGTGTTTTAAAGCCTTTCTTTTTTCACATTATTAATGTTTTTATTTTTTAAATTTATACAATATGTCTTGATTATACTTTTCTGCTCCCCCACCTTCTCTCAGACCCTCCTCACCTCTCCAAAAAACTTGCTCTTCCTTTTAAAAACAAACAAAAAATGAAAACATTGATTTATAATGTTATTTAATTCCAGTACCTCTCTGTTTAGTTTTTGTCTGAATTAACTGTCTCTTGGTAAAAGTGTGGTATGAAGTCACCCACTATCACTGTATAATGGTCAGTTGTAGTTTCAATTACAACAGTATTTCTTTTTTTTTTCTATTAATTTATTCAGATTACAACTCAATTGTTCTCCCATCACTCGTATCTTCCATTTCTCCTACCTTTCCACACTCTCCCTATTACCCTCCCTTAGGTCCATGTCTGAGGGGGATCTCCTCCCCCACTTTATGGTAGCAGGCTAACAAGTCTCATCTTGGTAGTCTGCCTATTCTATCTTTGAGTGCCACCAGGCCTCCCCACCAAGGGTAGGTCGTCAAATATGGGGCACCAAAGTTCATGTCAGAGTTAGTCCCTGTTCTCCACATAACTGTGGAGTATATCCTTTCCATTGGCTATATCAGAGTAGGGGTTCGATATTTACTACTTGTATTGTCCTTGGTTAGTACAATAGTTTGAGCAGACAACCCTAGGCCCTGATCTACCCATTACAGTGTTCTTCTTGTATGTTTCTAAGACCCTATAGATCCTTCTATTTCCCCATCCTATATTTCTCTTACCTAGAGTCCCAGTAGGATGTCATCACATCTGTCCCAACCTACTGGTAAGTAAAGATTATCATGTCACATGCCTCTTGGGCTAGTGTCCAGTTGTAAATGAGTATATACCATGTGAGTCTTTCTGTTTCTGGGATAACTTACTCAATATGATCTTTTCTAATTTCCTCCATTTGTCCACATGTTTCTGGATTTCCTTGTTTTTGTTTTTGTTTTTGTTTTGTAGCTGAGTAGTATTCCATAGTGTAAATGTGCCACAATTTCTTTATCCATTCTTTAACTGAGAGACATTTAGGCTGTTTCCAGATTCTGGCTATTATGAATAAGGCCGCTATGAACATGGTTGAGCATACGTCCCAAATCTGTGGTGGAGCATTTTCTGAGTATATTTCAAGGAGTGGAATAGCTGCATCTCGAGGAAGCACTATTCCCATTTTTCTGAGAAAGCATCAGATAGGTTTCAAAAGTTGTTGTACAAGTTTGCATTCCTACCAGCATTAAAGGAGTGCTTCTCTTTCTCTACATCCTCGCCGGCATATGGTGTTACTCGAATTTTTCATCTTAGACGTTCTGATGGGTTTAAGATGGAATCTCAGAGTCATTTTGATTTGCATTTCTCTGATGACAAAAGACGTTGAGCATTTCTTTAAGTGTTTCTCAGCTATTCCATATTCTTCTGTTGAGAATTCTCTGTTTAAATTTGAGCCCCATTTTTTAATTGGTTTATTTGGTTTGGTGGTGTTTAATTTCTTGAGCTCTCTATGTATTTTGGATATAAGACCTTTGTTAGATGTAGGGTTGGTGAAGATCTTTTCCCAGTCTGTAGGCTGTCATTTTGTTCTGTTGAGAGTGTCTCCTGCCTTACAGAAGCTTCTTAGCCTCATGAGGTCCCATTGGTTAATTGTTGACCTTAAGGCCTGGGCTGTTGGTGTTCTGTTCAGGAAGTTGTCTCCTGTGCCCATGTGTTCCGGGCTCTTCCCTACTTCTTCCTCTAACCGATTTAATGTCTCTGGTTTTATGTTGAGGTCTTTAATCCACTTGGACTTGAGTTTTGTGCATTGTGATAAATATGGGTCTTGTTGCATTTTTCTACATGTGGACACCTAGTTAGACCAGCACCATTTTATAGTTTTTCCATTGAATAGATTTGGCTTCTTTGTCAAATATCAAGTGACCATATGTGTGAAGATTCATTTCTGAGTCTTTGATTCGATTCCACTGATCAACCAGCCTATTGCTGTGACAGTGCCATTAATGTTGCTCTATAGTACAGCTTGAGATCAGGAATGGAGATTCCTCCTGAGGATCTTTTATTGTATAGGATTGTTTAGCTATTCTGTTTTTTTGTTTTTGTTTTTGTTTTTGTTTTTCCATATGAAGTTGAGATTTGACCTTTCAGTGTCTTTTACAAATTGTGTAGGTATTTTGATAGGAATTGCATTGAATCTGTACATTTCTTTTGGTAAGATGGCCATTTTCACTATGTTAATTCTCCTGATTTACGAACAAGGGAGATCCTTCCATCTACTCATGTCATCTTCAATCTCTTTCTTCAGAGACTTAAAGTTTTTTCAAACAAGTCCTTCACTTGCTTGGTTAGAAAAACTCCTAGATTCTCCCATGTTTCTATCATGGGAGAATGGCAAAGTTGAGGGATCCAAAGGATCCTAGAAACCTATAAGAAGAACATTATGATAGGCAGTTTTCGGCCCAGGGGTCCCGCTCAAACTATGGTACCACCCAAGGACAATACATGCAGTAAACTTCAAACCCCTACCCAGATCTAGCAAATGGACAAGACATTCTCCAGTTGAGTGGAGAGTGGGGACTGACTTTCACACGTACTCTGTTGCCTCATATTTGACCACGTCCCCTGAATGGGGAGACCTGGTGGCACTCAGAGGAAGGATAGCAGGCTACCAAGAAGAGACTTGATACCCTATGAGCATATACAGGAGGAGGAAGTCCCCCTCAGTCACAGTCATAGGGGAGGGGAGTAAGGGGAAAATGGGAGGGAGGGAGGAATGGGAGGATACAAGGGAGGGGATAACCATTGAGATGTAATATGAATAAATTAATAAAATAAAATTAAAAAAGAAAAACTCCTAGATATTATATATTGCTTGTGGCTAACGTGAAGAGATTTCCTAATTTTTTTCCTCTGTATGATTGTCATTTGTATATAGGAAGACTACTGATTTTTTTGAGTTAAGTTTTTATTCAGCCTACTTGGTGAAGGTGTTTATCAGCTGTAGGAGTTCTCTGGTGGAATTTTGGAGGTCACTTGTGTACACTATCATATCATCTGCAAACAGGGATAATTTGACTCCCTCCTTTCCTATTTGTATTCCCTTGATCTCCTTTTGATGTCTTATTGTACTTATTGAAGTACTCTGGCTAGTACTTCAAGAGCTATATTGAAGAGATATAGAGAAAGTGAGCAGCCTTGTCTAGTTCCCGATTTTAGAGGAATTTTCTTGAGTATCTCTCCATTTAATTTGATGTTAGCTATTGGTTTGCTGTATATAGTCTTTAGATATGTGCCTTGAATCCCTGATATCTCTAAATATGAATGGGTGTTGGATTTTGCCAAATGCTTTTTCTGCATCTAAGGAAATGCTCATGTGGATTTTTCTTTCAGTTTGTTTATATGGTGGATTCCATTGACGGATTTCCATATGATAAACCATCCCTGCATGCCTGGAATGAAGCCTCCCTGGTCATGGTGAATGATATCTTTAATTTCTACTTCAAAGGCATATATGCCACAAATTTGAAAATCTAAGGGCAATGGACAATTTTCTTGATCGATTCCATTTGCCAAAACTGAATCAAGATCAGATAAACAAATTAAATAGTTCTATTTTGCCAATACTAATAGAAGCAATCATTGATACTCTCCCAACATCAACAACAACAATACCCCCCAAAAGAACCCAACCCAGGGCCAGATGGTTTCAGGGCAGAATTCTACCAGACCTTCAAAAAGGAGCTAATACTGATACTCTTCAAGCTACTCCAAAAGATAGAAATGGATGGAACATTACTGAATTCTTTCTGTGAGGCCACAGTCATGTAGATACCTAAACCCCACAAAGACCCAACCATAAGAGAGAGAGAGAGAGAGAGAGAGAGAGAGAGAGAGAGAGAGAGAGAGAGAGAGAGAGAATTTCAGAGCAATTTCTCTTATGAACAATGATGCAAAAACACTCAATAGAATACTTGCAACAGTATTTCTTTTATGACCGTATATGCCCTTATGTTTGGTGCATAAATGTGTAAAATATCAATGTCTTCTCAGTGAAGTTTTTATTTAATGACCATATAATATATTTCCTACCATTCCTTTTATTTTTGGTTTAAAATATATTCTGTCAGATATAAAATGACTAAAGTTGCTTGCCTTTTGGGTCCGTGTGATTACAATACATTTTTACCTAGAAATGATGTCTATTCTTGGTGGTAAGAGGTATTTCTTACACTCACCAGAAATATGTTTCCTAATACTTCCTTTTAGTCTGTATCTTTTCAATTTAGGATTGATTAATTAATGCTGGGAGTTATAAATGAGAAATATTTATTGATTCCTGAAATTTTGTTTGTATGGAGTGTGTTTTCCCTTCCACTTTTGACTTATTGTTCTGGGGTTATTTATCATTTTGTCTTCTGGATTGTGCACAATCTCTTTAGACCAAAACTTTTCTTCTAGTGCCTTCTGTAGATCTGGATTGGTAGATAGATATTACTTAAATTGGGTTTTATCCTAGAAGGTTTTTATTTCTCTATTCATTGTGATTTATAGTTTGGCTGGGCATAGTAATCTCAGGTAATATCTCTGGTGTCTCGGAATTTGTAGAATACTCTTACAAACCCTCATGGCATTCCGAGCTGCCACTAAAGAGCCAGGTGTTATTCTAAGAGGACTGCTTATTATGTTACTTGGTCTTTTTACCCTTGTAGTTTTTAGCATCTTTTCTTTGTTCTGTGCCTTTAATAGTTTGATTATTATGTGTTGTTGGTGATTATTATTTTTTCTGGTCATGTAATTTGGTGCTCTGTGTCTTTTCCATGGTTGGTATAATTTCTTATAATTTTGTTTTAAAAAATTATCTTCTTTTTCCCTGTGTTTCTTCTCCTCTGTCCCTATTACTCATTTGTTTGGTGTTTTCATACTGTCCCAGGTTTTTCTGGATGATCTATGACTAGATTTCTTAAATTTTAATGTTTTCTTACTGAATTGCCTTTTTCTTCAATCTTGTTTTCAATGCCTGCAATTTTCTTTTCCATGTCTTCTACTCCCATGCTAAGGCTTACCTCATGGTTTTTATTAGTTTGTTTGTTTTGGCTTACTAAATTTTTAATTTCTAGTTTTATCTCAGTTTGACCCTTTTTTAATTGATTCTATTTCCATATTCTTGTCTGAAACTGTTTTCATCCCACTTTTTTCATTATTTCATCCCACAGTTTTCATTATTTCCTAGATTTCATGAAGGGATTTACTTATGTCCTCCTTAAAGTCCTTAAACATATTCATAATTTGCAGCACATGTCTTGTGCTTCTGATATATTGAATTTATCTGGGCCTATTTTAATAGAGTTACTGTATTCTAGTAGAGACATATTATGTTGGCTATTAATGATTGTGTTTCTGCACTGGTTTCTTGGTATCTGGGGTTAAAATTATTATGATTCTAGGTATTGATATCTGGTGTAACGTTTGTTACGTGCATGCTCCATTCCATGGTTTCTGTTGGCTTTTCTGTATCATAGAGAGGTGGGCTGCCCGTGGTTTGCATCATAGTGGATGCTTATGCAAATCTGTGTGTATCGGAGAGGAACAGATGTGGGCTAGGAGAAACATCTGAGAGAGGCTTGAGAAAAGAACTCAGGGGATCCTGCTCTCACCTAGATGTGGGGTACACAGGGAGTTGGAAGTGAGGTGGGAAAAGTGCCTTGTGCCTTGTGTTTCCACTACCTTGCTTCTTCTCAGAGCCTATTGTATTAGGGTTATTGGGATCTGGTGGCATGGAGTCATCATGTTGTCTGTTCATGTTTGTAGGTTTTTGTTTGCTTGTTTGTTTGTTTTTATTTGTTTTGTCTTGTTGCTTGGATATAAGCATCTGGAGTCATGGTGTTCGAGATGTTTCTTGGAGATGATAAGTGGTCTTCAATTTTTTAGGATAGATGTTCTATTCTTTGGTGGCTGTTGGCCTCCCTGAATTCTAAGTAAGTGTACCGACTGTTGGGCTTCCGGTAGAGAGTGCTTCTGCAGTGCAGGAAGTAGCAGAAAGAAATGGAGATGGGTTAAGGCAAAAGGCTGAGAAGGAGTTTAGGAAAGAGGAAGAGCAAGGGGGACTGTGACCCAGCAGGAGAGAGAGAGTATGCTGGAAGTAGAGGTACAACAGTAGGATGGCTCCTGCAAGTAAGCTACAGTAAGACAAAGGATATTTTGCAGAGACAGGAGTTAAAAAGCTATGGCTACGTCATTTTGAGCCAAGGGTTAGATTCTCCAGTGAATGAATTTGGGGGAAGGAGGGAGCAGAAGATCCTGAAAGGAGGCTGGTATGAGAGACTAAGAGTAAATCTAGACAGAGCATAATGGAGGGCAGAAAAAATACTGAGAATGCCCTACCTGTGTCCCAGCCATTAGGTATCACTTGATATCACTTAGGGTCCCCAGTAGAAAGTGATTTTGCAGATTAGTGGCTGGCAGAAAGAATGAAATTGGGTTAGGAGGGAAGGCTGAGAGGATTTGCCAGTTTTGTATATTTTTGAGAGAGAGAGAGAGAGAGAGAGAGAGAGAGAGAGAGAGAGAGACAGAGACAGAGACAGAGACAGAGACAGAGACACAGAGAGAGAGACAGAGAAAGAGAGACAGAGAGACAGAGACAGACCGAGACAGACCGAGACAGACAGACAGACAGACAGACAGATAGAGAGACAGAGACAGGCATAGACAGAGAAACAGAGACAGAGAGAAACAGAGAGATATATACAGAGAAGGACAGAGAAAGCATTCAAGTAGGTTCAGTACAGAGGAGATGAGAAAAAAAATTATATTGCATGAAAACCTTAAATAACACCTTCTTAAAAATTCTTGACCTCAGATTTGAATTTAGAATCATTTTCTCTGTCAGTTTGTTATGTAGACATACTATAGAAACTTGCCTGATTTAATCATTTTTAATTTATTACAAGTTATGCCAATAGGCTGACTGCTTACGTGAGTGTGCATGTATATATCTGATTTTCTATGCACACTTGCAAAATACAGCTATACATATGCACATAGAAATATACATGCAGATAAATAATCTTGTTTTATGTTTATCCATATGTGTGTTTATAACTAAATATCCATATCAGTTTATTCAAAACACACAATCAGTTATTTATTAATAAGTATTTTTTTTTTTACCTTCTTTTTGTCTGGTGTAAGTTCGTGCCATAGATTATCACAGACCTGGTTCCCCACTTCAGTACTTATTCTTACAATCATGCACCTGGCTTTTTGATAGTGACAAGAGGAGAGTTTCAAAAGTGACTGTAACCTACAGTGAGATGCCTGTATTACCACATGAGAGGAAGATAGTTAGCAAAGACTTTTTAAAAATAGCTCTAGGAAATTTCAGAATGTTTGCTTTATATTATTTCCACCCTGACTTGATTGCTGTTTTCTTCTAATCTTCTAACAATTTAAATCTGAAACTTGCCATGCAAGAAACTCAATGAAGGAGACATTTTCATCTCAAAATCTTTTAAAGCTCCCTCAGTAGGGGGTTGAGTCTCATGCAGGCATGGAAATTACCACTTGCTGAAGGCCTAGGAGGCAGAAGAATGAGATGGTTAGAAGTTATGTTGAGACTATTAAATGTACCAATAATGTATCAAATAGAATCCTTTACAACAAATCACGCTTTTCTGAGTTGCTGATATGTACTGCTTTGAATATAGACACAATACACTGAATATCAAAATGGTCTCCTTTCTCCTGGATTTTGCACATAAATCAGACCAGTAAAGAATGGATAGGACATACTTCAAGAGTAAGTATTATGGTTAACATAACAGAAATAAGAGGCAGAGCACCAAGGTATAAGTCCTCCTTAGGTCTTTAAATCTTACCAAGGCAAGTCATTACATTTGCTTTCCTCTTTTAAAAAAAGCATCAAAGTAAACCAGGCAGTGGTGACACATACCTTTAATCTCAGCACTTGGGAAGCAGAGGCAGCTGGATCTTTGAGTTGGAGGCCAGCCTAGTCTTCAAAATAAGTTTCAGTACAGCCAGGTCTACACAGAGAAACTGTCTCAACCTCCCCCTCCCCCCACAGATAATAATACAATCCTACTTCACATTTCACAAGGTACTGGGTTATATAAGAAGATCTAAGCGTTGTGATTGACACATTGGTTTAATGCGTCTTGGATACCCATGGCCATAAACCTTGGGATTTGAAGTAGAGAAAAAAAAAGTTTTATTTCACAAAGAAATATAGGCAAGTAGATCTCTGTGAGTTCAAACCCAGCTTAGTGTATGTAGTGAACTCCAGTACAACCAGGTTATGTAGTGAGACTGACTCATGAGAGAGAGAGAGAGAAAAGAAGAAGAAGAAGAAGAAGAAGAAGAAGAAGAAGAAGAAGAAGAAGAAGAAGAAGAAGAAGACAATGAAGTAAAGAGTGTGGCATTTTTAAAATCAGAGGCAGAGAGAAATCTTTGCAAATTTACATCATATGAAAGGATTAATGTCCATTAAAAGGTTACAGTGTCCATGCACTTCATTAGCTCACCAACGTTTTAGAAAAAGCTAAGGGGATTGTAACTCTCCTAGCTCCATCAGCATGGTTTCCTGGAATCAGTAGTGATATCAATGGTCTGCAGTTGACACAGTAAGAACATCATAGGATGAGCCTAGGGGTAATCAGATCTTTCTGAAATAAGAGAAAATTGAAAGGTCAATTGTACTTTGAAGCTTCCCCGTCTCTTTCTGTGAAGAATGCAGATGCACAGTGCTGTCTGCGGAATGATCTGCGCAAGTACCCTTGCTTTAATAAAATACCACCTTTATCTTTCTTATACACACATTATTCCAAGCTCCCATTAACTCATTCTGCACGCTAAGAGCTAATCTCATTTCCTCGTACCTGTCACTGAATCACGTTAAATATCTCTCAAAGAATAATTACTTCTCAGCTAAATTTTCCAGGCATGCGCAACACACACACACACACACACACACACACACACACACACACACACACGTGAAACAAATGAGTCTTGGGCTATTTATTCTTATATATCACAGAAAAAATATTGCCTGATTATTTTGACATAATTACACTATCAATGCTGTGTATTTTTAATATATTTAAGCTACTATGTTATTTAATAAGGACCCTAAGAGCTTCTCAAATATAGTCTTCCCTGGACATTTTATTTTTTCAAATTTTCCATGTTGAACGTGTTTAAAATCGTGCCATTCCCTAAGCTCTGTCTTTTCTGCCAGTTTACTTTTCTTGTTCTTACACTGTCTTTGACTTTCTCAGAAAGATGCAACAGAAAAGGTAACTTTAGTTTCCTGAGTTGCATGTGAGTGGCCTGATTAATGTGTTTGTGAATTCTTAATAAGGGTGTGTGTATATCCACAGTGATGTTTATTAATTCATAGAGCAGCTGCTCAGAGGCAGCAAGTGGAGAGATCTCTCGCTCCCACTGAAGCCTCTTGGCAGCCATCAGGGCTTTTCCCTGCCTGGTCATTTGGAGAACATTCTCCTTGCAAGAACTGATGGTCCTTTTTCTGCCTCCTGGCAAAGGATCTCTCAAGCCAGCAGGGGGCTGGTGGGATTGGAGGGTCAGGCCTGAATCTCCTCAATGTGTGGAGGATGAAATAAAAAACTTAATGAGTGTAGTAGAGACCACAGCTCATTTCAATTATTTTTTAATTGTTTTCTGATGCTCCCGGGCATGCTTCGTTTAACTCTGCAATAAACAGAGCATACAGCATGGTAGTGGATCACACTGGAGACCCTAAGGAAATATCCCCAGGAGGTGATGAAAATAATAGAGGCTTTATACACATTCTAGCAGGTCCCTAGCACATGAATTGGAAAAGCAACCAAACACAGCAATAGGACATCCAGAGGCCATGCATCCCTGTCACTTGAAAATTCGCAATGTCTGCTTTTAAGTCCTTACAACCACCCTTGAAATGAACATTCAATCCATAAATAGTGGGGACCCTGAGTGAAATCTACTCTATCTGACTTAACGTTGTTCTTTGCTGAGTTTCCACTTCCCTACCTGGGGCAAAGGCGATGGGAGACATAGACACAGGACTCAGTATAGTTTAGGTACTTGAGACCTCTATGCTCACATGAACTTAAAGCTTAGATTATTTCCCAGCAATCTGAGAGGGTTAGTTATAACCAAAGCACCTCTTCTGAAACTTGAGGTGATGTTTATAAAGTATTTCCAGCATTTAGTTGAAAATCCCCGAAGGATTTTGTTAGGTATCATTTACTAGTATGTGGTTTGGAGAAGTTCAAACCTGTCACCCTGACGGCTGTAATATTTTATCACTTTGAGTAGGAGACTAAAATAAAACTGGGACACACAAATGAACAGCATAAAAGCTCGAAAAGCAGTCTATACGCACAGCAGTGGCAACTGAACACAGAATCGAACCCGTGGCTGTAAGTTAAAATACTTCTTTCATTTCATGTTTAGATATTCCCAAGTATTAAGGATTCAGAAGAAACTTTGGTGAGTTTTGAATGACGCCCACGGCCCATACCCAGACATATGAAATTCGAATAGCTATAAATAAGATGAGTATTGGTTTTAGAAGCTTTACATGTAAGGATGATTTTGAAAATACCGGACACTCCATGATTCATGGATTCAATGGTTTTAATTATCTACACACTTTATAGCACAGAAAAGACAATATATGCATATAATTAAAATATGATAGATCTCTAAATGTATTGAGGGTAGTTCTTAAAAATTCAATGATTATGAGCATTTACTCTGATCTGTTCCTATTATTTTGATATCAAGGTATAAGAAAGACAGGATGGCTAAAGTGAGAAGTTATATAAGAATCTACAGGGCCACCAAAAGTCACTGTGAGCCCATCCTCAGAAGAATACTTTTTCCAAAAGTGACTCTTCTTTAATTTCTTTCCATCTTCATTGTGTTTGCATCTTATGTTGCTTTACAATAATAATAAAAGCAGTAACGTTTGATGTGGATAATTACTAATGCTATAAAATTAAGACTATGTTACATTTTATTTCATGTTTAGAAGCTGATTGTTAATTATATTAATTATTATTAATATTATAAATTATTATTAATTCACATATTTGTGTTTCCTTAATGTCAGTTGAAATGTAATACCCATCAACTGGACACACGCATAGTTTTCTTCTATTTATAAGCTATAAAGTGTTTATCACATATATTAAAATTGTTCTTAGCAGTTTCTTTCTATTTTCCCCTCATTTTTAGATTGTTATCTGATTATTTTATGTGCCTGCTTTCTTTCCTCCCTCCAAACTTTCATATTTACCTTTCTTTGTCACTTTCAAATTCCTGGCTGTCCTCATTTTTCAATAATAATTGCTACGTACATATATGTGTCTCTATAGACATATATTTCTAAATACCTAATGCTCAGTTTGTATGAAGATTACTTATATGTATCTTTCCATGGCTGACCATGTGATGCTTGATAAATTGGTATGCTATCCCCCAAGGGAAGATTATGCCTCCCACTCTGAGCGTTCCTAAATTGCCTGTGGTTCTTTTTTTCCCATCAAGGACTCACCATCTTTCTCCGTTGTACTTTGGCATGCATATTGGTACCATCTTTGTTCATCTAGCCTTTGTGGGGTCATGTTGGTGTGGCTTTATAGGTATAGTTTCAAACATAATAAGGAAACATGATCTCGATGCAAGCTTCCTGATCCTGGCTGTTACCAAATGTCCCCTGAGCCTTAGGTGAGGGAGTGCTTTGTAGATGTGTCCAGTGTGGCTGCATCCCACACCCCTGCATTTTGATCAGCTGTGGTTCTCTGTAATGCTCTCACACTGTTTCTAAGAGAAGTATCCTTAATAAGGGGTGAGGACCTTTCTTATCTGTGAGTATAAGGACAATATTTTCGTTTATAAATAATCTGATACAGCTGAGACATTGGTCGATATTAGAGCACCTCACTATGTGCACAATGCAATGGATTCAACATTCAGCATCAAAAGTAAAATTTAAGATGAAGAAATAAAATAATGAATATTATTAAATATAAAGTTACATACATACACCTTTATCTGATAATTGTGTGTAGGAAATTGTAAGAAAAACTCATCAGGCAAAGTGAAGATTTATTATACTTTTTAAGACACTTCTCAAAGGATTAATTTCCTAAAGAGAACACCCTCACTATGAGTGCATGACATTTCATCTTTTCTTCAGTCAAACTGAGAATTATGTTTATAATGTTTAGTGAATTTCACAATGTATAATTAAAATGAATGTCTTAATTTCCATCTCCTTTATTACTATGAAATAAATATTTGGGGAATATTCAGTTCATAGTCTTTATATTGGTATATTAGTTCTTTCCTGTCTATTTTAAGTCCTCTCTACATAACCCAGTGTTTGTTATATGTGTATCCCATATGCTTCTAGTTTTTAAATTGCCTTATAACTTATTTATGGCATACGTTTGCATCTAAATGACTTTATTTTATATTGCCAAGCTTATTGGCATTTACTTTTATAAAATCTATAAGTGTTAGGAACAAAAAAAAAAGTTTTGTACCTGATAATGAAACAATTGCTTCTATTTTCTTGTAGTTTGTTTAGAGTTAATTTTTTTGTTTTTACATATTTATATAATCTTGGGGTATATTTTGGCCTTGTAACAGTTGTGAGCCAAGCAGTTAGATTTTTCTCTCAAAAATAACTTTAATGAATAATTTATTTCTCAATTTTAACATATATTTAATCACATAAAAACACAGTTGTGCTTACACATGGGGGCTGTTTAATCCATTTGTAGATGTAACAAAGTATAAAACTTTAAAAAGATTATAGACTTACACATCTAAGAATAACTAAATGGAAAACATTTCTTCTCAGCTAACTTTTTCTATGATTTTGTTTTTTATTTGAAACATTTCATGCACTATATTTTGATCATATACTGTCACTTTCTCAGTGCCTTCCAGACCACCTACCTCACTACCCACCCAATTTCATGTTCTTCCCCCTCTCAAAAACACAATGTGCGTGCACACACACACACACACACACACACACACACACACACACACACACACTGAAAAATTAAAACCCATAAATCAAAACAAATAAGACAAAAAGTACAAAACAAATAAAATAACCACATGTAATACATGGAGTCTCTTTTGTGTTGGCCAATTATTCCTGGGCATGAGTCTTGTGGACATACCCAGTGGCACCCCATTGCTAAGAAATAATCTTACTTTGCCCAGCAGGGACCAAGTGCAAATACCTTCCTGCATAGGGGTGAGACTTTATGTCCACTTCCCTATCTTGATTCTGGGATTTTATCTGATTTAAAAGTGTGACGGTCTTGTGCCTGATGTCAGTCTCTTCATGACAGTGGTTTCCTTAGAGTCATTCAAAACTTCTGGCTCCCATGATCTTCCCACCCTCTACATAGAACACTAAACCATGACGATGAGGTTTTATAAAAACTTCTATTCATGGCTGATTGTTTCAAATGTTGTCACTCCCTCAAACTCTCTGCATATGTCTTGTGGTGATTATTTCTGTGAATCCCCATCTATTGAAAGAAAAAGCATACAGATAGAGATATATTATCTATCTACCTATTTATCATTTATCAAGCAATGATATGATCTATCTATCTATCTATCTATCTATCCATCTATCCATCTATATATCTATCTATCTATCTATCTGAAGCCTCAGTAGTATTAGGTTTTCATATAAGGTTTTCAAAACTCCATGTTTATTAGTTGTCTTTTCCTATCCCCTCCTTTACTCTGTCTTCTCTTCAGATGTATTTACTTATTTCTTCAATTAGATGCCATTCTATATAAGTGTGTCTTTTTAATGCCAAAACCATTCTGTTTTTATTATCAGAGAAAGGGCTGTAGGAATCTTCAGTAGAGCATGGTGAGAACACTATGGATCGCAGCACTCAGGACACTGAGGCAGGGAAATTACAAGTTTGAGGTGAGCCTGGACCGCCATAGTTAGTTTGGGTTTAAGACAGGTGACAAAAGGAAACTGTATATCTAATTAATTAATTAATTAATTTAAAACTCCTCTTCAAAAGAAACTGGGTAAAATAGCTCTTTCATGTTTTCACTAGCATATGTTGTTGGGACAGTACCAAAATCCTTTAAAATAATTAGTCAAAATAATTTAGTTTTAGGAATTGTCTAGAATTAATGCTAGCATGTATACTAAATAAATACATACTCCAAATCATCAATAATTACTTATTGCAATAAAAAGATTACCCAAGCATTTAACAATAATATTTATTATCTTTCAGGGATTTACCATGTTTAGGAACTATGAATTAAACAAATTCCCAGTTAAGAAGGGAGGAAGAGGTGCCATGAAATGGCAGCAAATATGGTGAACTTCCAAGATGGCTTGGTTTTTCTACACTTTCCTGACCTAAGACGAAAACCTGGCAACTTAAACATCACCCCGTGATGACACCCAGTCTTAGAGTCTAAGATCTGCACATGTTTACACAACAGATGTGGGGCAATCAGCCATTCTGCCTTTGTTCCAAGTAACCTAGCCTAAATTAAAATGGACAACCACTCAGAGGTCTTCAACAACCAAGCACTCAAGAAGATCCTGTATTTCGGGTCTGCTGAGACATCCCTCTGCTTTTCAGAGTGTCTTCCTCAGCATGTGCTTGGTGTGTGTGTGTGTGTGTGTGTGTGTGTGTGTGTGTGTGATTTCTAGGCCGTAATAAAATCTTTCTTTGCCAGTGGATAGTGTTTGCTCAGCTGGAGACTTTCCCTTCCACTTCCTGTGTGCTCCTGCCTTTTAATTCATTAATGAGAAGAATAAGCAAACCTGATAGAGACCCCTGAATAGTACCATATTTCAGAGAAAGTTTATGCTGTGACTGGCAGATAGTTTATTTTAAAAAAATCCAGACATTGCAGGAAAATAGGTATCCATAATATTCTTACTTTGAGGACTGGAAGTTGAGAAAAAAATTAAGACATCTATTTTAATATGAACTAAGTCTAGCTAGAGAGTTAGGAATCATTTTTTAATGAAGGATATGCAACTGCTTTTCAATAATGATGAATTTCCTTTAAATATACTTTGCATAAGATTAATATCCTGTATTCTTTACTCAGAGAATGAAATAATTCAGTCCTCCATTCTTACAGTTTCTAATTCCGTTTGATTCTTAAGAAGTATATTTGTCCTGAGTCCCATGTTTATGTCTGCTTCATACCTCCAAACAACTGGTGCGATATGAAAACCTTATGTAACAAATATTTCATTTCTTAAACATGTTGATTATTTTCTAGAATGATATGGCTTATTAAGCGTTTAATGTTAAAGAGCTGTGATATTTTTTCTTTTTCTTTTTTAAAAATATATTTTATTGATTTATTGATATTACATCTCAATTGTTATCCCATCCCTTGTATCCTCCCATTCCTCCCTCACTCCCGCTTCCCCCCTACTCCCTTCCTCTATGTCTGTGACTGACATGTATATGCCCCTGTATATGCTCATAGGGTATGGAGTCTCTTCTTGGTGACCTATTATCCTTCCTCTGAGTGCCACCAGGCCTTCCCATCCAAGGAACATGGTCCAATATGGGGCCCCAGAGTTTGTGTGAAAGTCAGATCTCCTTCTCCACTTAACGGTGGAGAATGCCCTGTCCATCGGCTAGACTGGGTAGGGGTTCAAAGTTTACTGCCTATGTTTTCCTTAGCTGGTGCCATAGTTTGAGGAGGATCCCAGGGCCCAGACCTGCCTGTAGTTTTCCAAGACCCTCTGGATCCATCTATTTCCTCATTCTCCCAGGCTTCTCACACCTAAAGTCTCAATAGGATGTCCTCCCCTCTGACCCACTTTCCTGGTAGGTAAAGTTTTTCATGGGGACGTACCCCTTGGCTCCCCCACTTCGGTATAAGTGAGTATATACCATTTGACTCTTTTTGCTTCTGTGTGAACTCACTCATTATGATAATTTCTCGTTCAATCCATTTGTCCACAAATTTTGGAAATCCCTTGTTTTTAATAGCTGAATAGTATTCCATAGTGTAAATGTACCACAGTTTCTTTATCCATTCTTCTACTGAGGGACACGTAGGCTGTTTCCATGTTATGGCTATTATGAATAAGGCAGCTATGAATATGGTTGAGCATATGTCCCTGTTGTGTGGTAGTGCATCTTCTGGGTATATTCCAAGGAGTGGAATAGCTGGGTCTTGCGGAAGCCCTATTCCCATTTTTCTGAGAATGCACCAGATAGATTTCCAAAGTGGTTGTACTAGTTTGCATTCCCACCAGCAATGAAGGAGTGTTCCTCTCTCTCCACATCCTCACCAGCATGTAGTGTCAGTTGAGTTATTGATCTTACTCTGCTTATAAATAAAATCAGTTTCAGGAATGTAATGTCTCTTTGTCATCAAATGATTCCTTTTAGGATTTAATAAATTGGTAGCCAACTGTGTAATTATTTATATGATTTAGATTTAAGCCTGGAATTAAAAAGCATTTTTTCAGACTACATTTGCTTGTAGATTAGAGAAATTAAGTGGAGTAATACTACCATGATGTTTGTTTATTTGATGGCAATTCTGTCATGCTTTGCAATATGAAAATGTAGTTCAGTTTAACGAGTATTGGAGCAGTGGCTGCTTCAAAGTAAGTCTTCAAAGAGAATTTTCTCTGAGGCTCATCTTGTGGTTTCTGACAATATTGAGAGTCAATTCTCATCAATATATTGATTGAAAGACTATAAACTCCACAGCCATTTTTATGAGCAGTCTTATGAATCTGTTCTTGTTTTCAATTCCTCTTCTTACCAAGCTGCTTCAACTCTCTGTGTGTCTATTCATTGCTTCGTTCTTCAGCTGTGCAACACTGCAAAAGGTGAATTCAATAGGCAGCAGGTTTGGGGGTTACTTTTGCATCTTTTTTTCCTGACTCATGGGAAAACTTGAAGGAAATATACTAGAATCATTTAATCTACAGGTTTATTATCTCAAATCACATCCTTAACTCTCTTCAATAGCTGTTAACTATCCACCTCTATAGGTAATGTTAGATGTTTGTTTTCATGCATAACCATGATATCTATTTTTGTCATATTCTATAAGACTCCTCCTGCCTTGCTGACATCCATAAAAATAATTGTTATAATCTTTAAGATATATGTGAGAGGCAAAATACAGTGGACATTAAAAAAAACTTCATTAAAAAGCCATATTTTTTGTCTATAAGCATACTTTTCCTGCTCATCCTTTTACAATAGAGTACTGGATTTGTTTCCTTTTGTTGCCAACTTCAAGATACCTCTACCCTCTTTTATTGAGAGGAGATTTATGTCTACTGAAGTCTTATTTTCCAACATCATTATTGTTCACCAAACTAGCGTGATTCTGCCAGATGCAAGTCTTAGGTTTTATTCAACATGTGTTGACTATTCATCTTTTGTTACTCAATATGATAATAAAATCTAATGCCTACTCCTGTGTGTTAAAATAACTGTTTCAGTGAACTCTACCTCTATAAGACACTCTGCTTAATGAAGCTGACTCCATCTTACAGTGTTTTGGTTTGGCTTTGCTATGGGTATTTTGGAAATATATTTTTGAATTGAGTTTAAAAATTATAAATGGTGTTAAGTGGTGACTTTATTTTCTGCCTTCAGTACTATGAGTCAAGAATCCCTAATTTCCAAATGCATTTCTAGTGTCCACTAATGTAACCTCTTCTGATGAATCCATGACCTTTTCTTTCTATGTGATTTGAGTAGTCAAGAGCTTCAGAACTTATAGTATCTTCGCTTTTGTTTCTAGACTTCAAACACAAAATAATTTATAATATCAATACTATGTTTGTTGCTTTACATTAACTTGGTTTTAAAAATAATTAATTAAAATCTTGCTTATGTTTATTAGACTTAATTTGGGAGCATCTTTAAGTGTGTGTCTTGTGCAAGTGTCTTGTGTGCCTCACCCTCAGTGCAGCCTTTAGATCTCAGTGAACCAATGAGTCGAGAGCCCAAATGACTGAGAATTTTTTCATTTTGTGTCTCAAGACCCTGGTTGTTTTTGTTGTGTATATAGCCCAAGATTATCTTCTCAGTATCACTAGAACATAATCTGTGTCTATAATGGGACTCTTCCTTCCTTTACACCTTGAAGCTGCACATTCTCATCTCTTTCAGAGCTCAGCAATCTGTCTGATCCTTGACCATTTCTTGCTCTGGGTGGGCATCTATTCTACAAATACATAATCTTTTGCTTAATGTCCAGCTCACTCAGCTATTGCCCATTGCTTGTCTACTACACAAATCCTCCCAACTCAGGGGCTTTGACATAAAACTGTGCCTATGTCAGTGTCATAGATACGGTCCATTTGAAATCTGAGATTGACCTTTCAATTCCTAAATAGATGCAATATGGCAAATTCCATTTGGATGATAGAGTCACATAGATAATTAGAAGAAAAGGTTTTAAAGAGAAGATTATGGTTTAATAGAACCATATCTACACATAATTTGAAATAATACTGAAGTGATCAATAGTCATTGCATTATTTTATGGTTTCCTTGAATTTATTGTTAAGGGTAGATGTGCTAAGTCCTGCTCATTTTTATAACAGTGTCCTGGGTATACTTTACAGCATACCTTAAAGCAGATATTTATAAAATTAATACCATGCCTTTTGACTTCACATCTGATCTTTAGCAACTTCAGTAGAATTATTATTGAGACCTTAGTAACCTTTAAAAGTAATTTTAGTATAATAGTTAAGGAAGTATCTAATGTCAAATAAAAACTAAATAGGGATGGAATGAGCTTGATAGAGTGATTACTTTTTAAGCAACGAGAGTGCAAGAAGCTATAGTTTTAAGCAGAAAAAAAATAAGTTTAACAAATGTTTTGGGGTTTTTGTTTTTGGTCTTTGCATATTTTGGAACTGTTGAGATTTCTTGTTTTCTGGCCAGAGGATTGACTACAGCTAATAACAGTAACCTGGAACACATAAACGATATGGGGTAAATGAATCAATATCATAATAGAAAGTGTATGTAAGTTTTATGTGAAGTGCTGAGGTCATAATTTTATTAAAAGAAAGTTATGCAAAGGAAAGAACTGGTTAGGGTGGTAATTTTCTCAATCTAAGGAGCAACATGGAAATGTTGAAAGACCTTAACTTTTTTTGCATAGATTTTTTTCTAAATTTAGATAGTTTCAAAGTGTCCTGGTTTGATTTCTATTGCTGTGATAAAATGCTAACCACAAAAACTTTGGAAGCCAGCTGGGTGAAAGAAACTGTTGCTTTATTAATTAGTGGTATATAGGTACAATGAGACTGGACTTCTTATATGGGGGCTGATATAGAAACCTACTACAGTAGAAACTTCCAGGATTCTGCAATGATTACCCTAGTGAGGACCTCTAATAATGGAGAACAAAGGACCTGAACTATTGATCTTCAATAATTAGGCCATTTCCAGTGGTGGTCCTGAGACCAATAAAAAAATCTTTTACCTATAATCAATCCTGTCTGCAAGCTATAAAGGGGAAAAGGAGACACAGAATTTTTGGGAGTAGCCAACCAAACACTGGCCTAATTTGAGTCCCACACCATGAGAGGGAGACCATACTTGATGCTGTTCAGATGAGCATGAACCCAAAGTTAGATAGCACAGTGAGCTAGGATTTAAAAAATAAAATAAAATGATTCCTAGTTATATTCTGCTATAGTCGTAGGGTTGGTGCTTAGCTCAATAGTCATCAGAGAGGCTTCTCTAGGCATCACATGGGAGCCCATAGAAGCTAGAGGTGATTCCTCAGAAAACTGGAAATCTGTCTACCTCAAGAACTAGGAATAAAGTTTCAGGCATATACCCAAAGGACACATCATCCTACCAAAAATAGACTTATACCATTACATTCAGAAAAGCTTTATTCATAATATCCAGAGACTGGAAACCACCTAGATGTCTCTCAACCAAAGAATGGATAAAGAAAATATGATACTTTTACACAATGGATTATTAACCAGCTGTTTAAAAAATGATATCATGAAATTTGTAGGCAATTGGGCGGAACAAAAATAATCACTCTGAGTGAGGTGACACATATCCAGGAATACAAATATTGTATGTACTCACCTATAAGTCAATATTATCTATTAATTAAATTATAATGATGCTACAATCCATAGACCCAGAAAGGCCAAGTAACAAGGAGGGCTTGGAAAAATATGCACGGATCTCCCTAATAAAGGTAAATAGAACAGATTTTGTGGGTGTATTCATTATCTTATTTTTAATACTTCTTTTTTAAGAAAGCCAGGTCACAATACCCATAGCTATCAGATTTCTATAAAATTTAACATATAATTGATACATAGCACATACAATACAACTATAACTGATATCGATTTCTGTTCATAAATACTCGTGTGATTTGTATTTACCTTGAATCTTACTTCAAGTTCTGATCCATACATACCTCTAAATTTCTGGGACAAATACGTAATTTCTAAGAAAATTTCCAAAGGTAGAAGAAATCATTTCAAACCAAACTCTAACCCAAATCATCCCATTCAAATCTTTGTGGCATCTGTCAGTTTCTGAATAAATTCTATAGACACTGCAGTAGAACCTCATAGTGAGTTATGCTCAGTTAAGAGAAAAATCATATGGTTTACATAGCTGCCAGCTGTATAGATAAGTTGAATCTACAGAATATTCATTATTTATGTAGTGTTTATAACAAAGAACAATCATTATAACACACCAGAAAACACTCAAGACCCTTAAAAGCTATGTGTTATATACATCTGAAACACTTGCTAAATCATTACAGACCTTTGCGGCCTGTGCAAAGTATATTCTACCTGGACATAATATAAAACAATTATAACTACTCCAAAAATCATGACTAATAAATTTTACACTATTTTAAATCTTACATTTTTATCCCAATGCTTTCATTCAAAATGTATCTGGTGTTTTAATTTTAAGGTTTTCCTCTTAAGGAAAATAGATTCTTTTCTCATATAATATATCCTGATTATAATTTCCCCTCTTTCTGCCCTTTCCAGTTCCTCCCAGCCTCCCTGTGAGATCTTCTCCATTTCTGTCTCTCATTGAAAAAGAACAGGCTTCTAAGCAATGATAGCAATATGATATATATATATATATATATATATATATAAAACTCCCAACAGAAGGAAAGGAGAACAATGATCAGACACAAGAAACAGAGACCTACTTGCCTCACACTCAGGATTCCGATAAAAATACTAATCCAAAAGGTACATTATATTCACCCGGGACCTGGTGCAGACTCTGGTCAGTCTCTTTGAATTCATAGGCACCTTGCTTAGTTTATTCTTGGCTTTTATCCTCTGATGTCTTCTAGCACCCTGGCTCATATTCTTTCTGCCTTCTCCTCCACAGGCAGAGTACCCTGACCTCTGAGGGGAGGGGTTTGGTGGAGATATCCCATCTCTCCATATAATTTCTGTCTCTGGGTATCTGCATATTTTACCATCTATAGCTGGAGGAAGCTTCTCTAGTGTGAATGAGCAAGACATGAATCTACAATCTACAAGTATATAATATTATTAGGGATTATTTTATTGATATTCCATGCTCCTTTTTAGTCCAATTTTGTTTGGTTTTACCCTAGATCTCTGGGATATCTAGTCTATGGTTCTTAGTCATGCAAGCAGTGTTAGGTATGGGTTCCTTCTCATGGAGTGAGGCTTAAGTCAAATAAGACATTGGTTGATTACCTCCCACAATTTCTATACCACCATTGCCCTGTCAGGCAGAGCAGATTGTAGGCCAAAGGTTTTGTGACTGGGATGGTGTTTCTGTTTCTCTTTTGGTAGCCTGAAGAGTACTTTCCAGCACCAAAGACACTAAAACATAGAGGTGGAGGCTCCACCTGGACTTCTTTTTCAATGAATTATGTGAGTGCTGTCTTTGGAAATGGGGTCTCCTGTATGTTTGCACAGAACAACCTATGTCCTAATAACAGCCTGGATTGTTGGTGATTTTCATGTGACACCCTGGTCCAACAATTCAGTTCACTGTGACACAGTCTTACTACTTGAAACTTCCTTTGGTAACAAAGGATGGCCAGTTAGAACTCCACATCCTCCATTTTTAGGAAGCCTCCCTAGGATCACCTTAATATATTTTAGGAAATTTCCACCTCATTAACTTTCTGTATCATGCCTCAAATGCCCCTCGTTTCTATCTGTCTCTTGCCCTAGTCTATCTCTCCTTCACATACACACCTGATACCCCTGTGCTCATCTCTACCAGGCCCCCAGTTCACCCATAAAAAATCTATTCTATTCTTCTCTCCCAGGGAGATTCATGTTTCCACCGCAGACCTTTCCTTTATACCTAACCTTTCTGCACCTACAGATTGATGCTTGGTTTTCATTTACTCAGCGGCTAATATACACATATACTACAATTATTTTTCTGGTTTTGAGTTGCTTCACTCAAGGTAATGTTCTCTAGTTCCATCCATTTGCCTACAAATTTCACAGTATAATTTTATAACAGATAAGCAATATTTCCTTGTATAACTGTTTCACATTTTCTTTATCTTAGTTGAGGCACATTTAGGTTGTTTCTAGTTGCTGGCTATTATGAATAAATATTTTGATACAATAGAATATGCTTACACTCAAGTATATTTTTAAATTGATACTACCTTAAATGATTTCTAAATTACTTATAGAGTGAATAAATTTACTTTTAAATAGAGTATTTAAGACATATGATAGCATTAGAATCCATATCTATATTTAATACAGGGTTTATTAAAAATTCACATCACACAATTTATGGAGTATAATTGCAAAGTTTTAAAAAAATATCTCAACCCAAATCCTACTTTCATAAAGGTAGTATCTCTGTATGAGTGTTCCTTCCTGTGTGTGGGCACATGTGCATGCAGATTTATGCAAATGCCTGTGGAAACAAGAAGTTAACATCAGGTGATTGATGTGAGAGGGAGAGCCCAGCCCATTATACGAGGGGCCACCTCTGGCCAGTTCATCTTAAGTTGTATAAGAAAAAATACTGAGCAGGCCATGTGGAACAAGGCAGTTAAGCAGCACAGCATTCCACTGTAGCTTTGCTTCAGTCCTGCCTCCAAAGTCCTGCTTGAATTCCTGTCACGACTTCCCTCAGTGATGGACTATGATCACCAAGGTAAAATAAACCCTTCTCTCTTCAAGTGCTTTTGTGTTCAGTGTTTTATCACAGCAATAGAAACCCACCAAGTACTCTGCAGTGTGTGCCTTAATTTTTTCCTTTCATTGGCAATAGATTTTTTAATACAATATATTTTGATTACAATTTCCCCTCCCCTTACTCTTCCTAGTTCCTCCCACCTTCTTTCCCATATGGATCCTCACTCTTTCTGAATCTCTTTAGAAAAAAACAAAACCAAGTCCAATCCAAACAAGAGGGAGGGGAGAGGAGAGAGAGAGAGAGAGAGAGAGAGAGAGAGAGAGAGAGAGAGAGAGAGAAATTCATCCAAGAAATAATAATAAAATAAAATGAAATAAAACAAATCAAAAATAAGCAAATGGAAATATGACAAAACAACCAAATAAGAAAAAGAGGCAACATAAAAATATAAGAAACACACATAGATGTAGAGGTACTGTTTTCACATAAAAAAAAAATGGGAGCCATAAAGTATATACAAGGGACCTATCACACTGAAAATAATAATTAATTAAAAGTCACCACTAATACCACCACCACCTGTAACAATGCCCTAACTTAACATTATGAGACAAAGAACATCCAAAGATACCTCTGGATTCATTTTGTACAAGTCTTCTAGTGCTGAGCATGGATCCTGTCATTTAGGAGTGGCTTCTTTCCCCACTGAGACTCCTTATTTACTGAGACAAGATCCCTGGCTGAACCAGGCAGGTGCTCACAACTTTCCAGCCCTTCAGCTCTACCTTGTAGGTTATTGCATTATGGATGCTTTCGTGCCTGACTCACTTTTACTGATGTTCTAGGAATCTGAACTGAAGTCCTCCTGCTTATGGGATGAATACTTTATCCACCAAGCCTTCACTGCATCCAGGGTGACTGATTTCTCCGAACTCACTTTGTTTTGTCCCTACAGTTTGTGTATGGTTGTCACTGTGACAGAAGTGTCCACTTCAGCAGGAGTCCCATTCACCTCCCCTGCCCTCAGTGATCCTCTAATAAAACTGCCTTGGAGGTACTTCTCCAAAGCTCTGTAGTCATCAGAGAAAACCTCTAAATTCTCTGTTTTATAAGATATACTGCATGAGAATTCCTGTACCGACTATTTTTTTGCTGGTGAGAAATCTGTCGAGATGAAAGCACTGCTTTAGAAATACAAAGATGTTGGTATCACATATTATCCAAAATTTTTAACACTGTACAGAAATTCTTTTATAAAATAAAAAATAGTATTTAGATTCAAGAAAATTTACTGCCATGGCATCAAGATAACAATTGCCCACAAGGAATTGGAAGTTGAATTAGTTTTTCAAGGTGTTGTGCCATTAAACTCAGAAGATACTTTTAAAGAAAATAACAGTGACCTGTCTATAATTCTAAACTTTTTCACTTTAGCAAGCAAAAACTCTTGCCAAATTACAAGCACTGTGTCATAGCATGACCTTTCCAGTTCTTTTTTCTTTCTACTGGAGGTTTCTAAGGGCAGCATACTTTTCACCACCAAGGAGTTATCATAGCAGTAGTTTATAGATGCCTGTAGCTTAAAGGATGATGTGTCTAAATTGTGTGAAATAGTGGTTGAAATTGAACCAACGTCCCACAAGAACAGTTGATGCACAAAAGAAAATTTGCATGGGATTTTTCTTTCAAGACTGTCCTTCAAAATTATCCAAGTAGTCTGGGTGGGGTGTGGCATATTTAAATTACGACAATCACCTGTGTCTCATTTACCAAAAATGTATTCATAATATAGCTATAATCATTTACTTATTAACTATTTTAAAGGTAAGAAAACTGAATAAAATGTTATGTGATGCTTTTATTTTTCCAAGCTTAATATTGACATGAGTAGAAATATAAAATCTTTCCAACAATATGCCAGAAGAATACAAAATGAGCTCTTTCAAAGACAATTTCTAGTGGTAGGAGAAGAGAATATGAGGAAGTTAAATTTAAAAATAGGAAAACAAAATAAAAGCCATATAGAAACACATTTTCCCAGTTAGAGAAAGGCTGTAATTTCTTTTTTTGTCAAGTGTAGTTGTTTCTGAGAGAAATGGACAAGAGCCCCTAAGCTGTAAATTGTTTTGGGATGTATTATTAAATATGGTGAGCAATAGTAACTATTGGTAGCATGCCGTGCAAAAGTCACTTAAAGGGTCTTTGCTCATTTAGCCATTCAGTAAGGAGTACATGTGATATTATACTAAGTTTTAAAAGCTGGTGAGGTAAAGGCTTGTGGGAAGGAGACAGTAAGAATGTCATAGTGGGGATTCTCATGAATAATAAGTAGAATAACAGGTCAGAAAAATGGGGGTCCTGGACACCAGAATCTCCCCCCCCCCAACATTGCATCCTCTGTTACCAAGAGTGAGCCTTTCTGTGTAGCTAGAAACGTGAAGTTCCTAAATGAGTGGCTTCCTTGACACAGTACTTAATACTATAACAAAGATTCAGAACAAAAGGATGGAAATAGCAGGAGAAGAAGTCAAGGATTAATTTTCATCTTGAACGCCACCATGGCATAATAGGTGTCCAAGAAAGGACTAGATTAAACTTCTCACTGATATCTTGAAGGGTAGCTCATTGTCCATTTGAAAATAATGTTTGTGCATGTATATGATTTTTGCAATCATGGACCTATTTGGGTGTGTTATTGTAAGCTTTCTTTCACTATAGTATGTGTATGGAAGCCACAGGACAATATCATGCGGGGGTCCTCTCTTTCTGGCTTATTTAAAACAGGATCTCTTGTGGCTTGCCATCCCACACACCAAGCTAACTGCTTACTGAGCTTCCAGGGACGGATTCTCTTCCTCCTGTCTCCCATCTTGTGAAAGAAGCCCTGAAACTACAGATTCCTCACAATCATCACACTTTTACAGAGATTCTTGAGATTCTGTGATCTGAGATCCTCATCCATACACAGTAAACATTTCTGCACTCAATCATCGTCCTAGCCTCCTTCCTCCACCCTTAGAACAGGTTGAAACACGGGCTTATGAATACGTTTCTGTGCAGCCCACAGAATATTTATCTTACTCTCTTTTCTTTGATTTCTGCCTGTAACCAACACTTATCAGCTCCTTCTCCCTCATTTTAGCATTAAAATTGTCCTTACTGTAGTCAAAATAGGACAGAGATGTCAATGGAAGGTAGAATTTACTAGGAACTAAAAATGAAGAGATACAGGATGGGAATGTTTGTAGACCCTGTATTCCACCAAGGTATTGACATGAGGCAACTACTTAGCTCCAGAAATAATTTTCACCCATCTCTTTGGCAAATTCTAATATACTCAGCTCCTCGACAAGTTTCTAAATTAGATCTTTTTTTTTATCACTACCACATTAAGAATATTGCTCCAGATAACTTAAGTGACATTCACATAGATAATGAATGCTTAAAATCAATTTTAATCCTATTCAACTTAAGTTTAGAACTCATTCATATTTTAAGATTTATCTATTCTTATTTTATATGTATGTGTGTTTTGGCTGCATGTAAGTCTGTGCACTGCATACCTGCATTACTTACAAGTGAAATTGTGAACCATCATGCATGCTCTTGAAATCAAACCCAGGGACACTGCCAGAATTGCAAGTGCTTTTAATGATTAGCTCATGTTCTTACACCCCTGACTCATTCCTATATGAGTTATGTGAGTTTAAATGAGGCTATGTGAACATACAATATACTATAGGAAGAAATGAGAGAGGAGTATTTTAATAATTTCTATCAAGTTTTATTTGATTGTAAGAATCCCAGTATTAATTTGGATATATAGGTTTCCAACTCATAGATAAGCAAGAAATAAAAGTAATAAATTAATATGTAATATTCATGATTTAGAGTCTGATTTATCTAAACAGCTAACATTAAGTTATTAATTCAATAATTTAACTAGTCAAAGCATTGTAATGTCTATTACACTGTGGGCATCAGCTTTGGTTTTAGGGATACACTGGTGATAAGGCAAGGCCCCACTCCTGGTGGATTTACATTCTAACTTTGCAGAGGAACAGAAGTTGAGAAGTATATGGAATGATTTCATCTGGCTCTCAATCATGATCCGATGCTGACTGAGCAGAGAAAGTCTCACTGAATGTCATATCAACAGCTAACTGGAGGCCAAGGATATTAGTCATGCAGAGATGGTCATTTGGGATCAAAGAAGGAAAATATTCATGTGGCACCTTGTGTCCAGGCTGATATTTTACTACTTAGTACCAGCCTTATACAATCTTGACAGGATGTATTCTGACTAATTGTTACTCTATCCCTACTTTTAAACATTTCATGTGTTCTGCATGAAGGTTGATTTGATAACCTTGTATAGTATTTTTAAAAGATTACTCTAGGTTGTATAGGATTTGATTTGATGCGTATTTAAAATGCATTTCTTGCTAATATTTGAACAACTAGATTGTGGAATATATGAATTCCTGACTTAGGTCTCCCATAGTAGTTTTGCTGAGAAAAAATATGGTCTAACAGAAATGAGAGGAGACACACAAACGGATATAAACAGTTTAAACAGATTTGACACTTTTAAATATAACTCAAAGTCAAACTGTTTAATATTTTGATAGAGTTAATGGAAAGAGGAATTAAATATGATCCATGCTCTAAGGTGATTAAGTTCCATTTGTTGAAAGGATAAAATCTGAAACAAGAACATTAACAAATAAAGATCTTTCTTGTAAGAATTAACTTTGAAGTAGTTGTTACACACAGTAGCCACTTGGAGAAACACTGTGAATAACTTTACATCAGAAATAAAGAAGTATATTTAGATTTGCTAGAGTTAGATTCCCCAGAAACAGATACTGGAATGAGACTCTGTCTCTTATTAATACATTACATGGTGTTCTCATGGGAATCCAATAAGTGGGTGGGAATGAAAATTAAAACAAAAAAAGTCCTGTGGGAACTGTGGAGGTGTAAGACTCCAAAGGAGGAAACTCACTTTCTGGGAGACCCGCAATGAGAATTGGAGACCTGCTCAATGTAAAAGCATGAGCTTTATTGATCCACTGTGCTGGGGTCAACCTACACTCTGAGGAGATGTGACCCCAAGCAACAGTTTTACGGAGATTATATATCTTTATGACCAGGCAGGCTTAAGCAACAGCAACCAAACGGTAGCATGTTTGTTCTCTCCCCTTTCTCTCTCCTCTCTCTCTCCTCTCTCTGTCTCTCTCTCTCTCTCTCTCTCTCTCTCTCTCTCTCTCTCTCTCTCTCTCTCTCTTCCTCCTTTCCTCATTTATGACCAATGCTTTTCAAAATTATAAAAGCATACTATCAGAATTTCTGTTAATTTTCACTCAATTGATTGCCTTTCATGTATGATTGATTTAATTTATAAGATATACTACTCCAACAATGATAACAGTTTGAGTTCCTAGACATCAACCTCTTTGGCTAGAGGAATCAAGAATAAGTACTTCTAAGTCTAAATATGAGTGTTAGAAATTGTTATTTTCTCCATTCTGTTCTGATACGGTGTTGTCCCCAGGGCATCTTGAGCTGTATATATCTACACATGGTCACAAGAGCTACAATTCTGAAATAGATCAATGCTTTCAATAGATAAATAACAAAAGAAACCTTTGTAATATTATACTATATGGACATAAAAAAGGAGAGAGCTGAATAAATCTATTTACTATTTCTGTATATAGATTGTCCCAAGATGTGGATACATAGATTTTTCTATGTCAAAGGCTGTACCTGTGCTGTTGACTAGACCCAAATAAACCAGTTATTGGCTTTGAAAGATGAACATGTAATCAAAATACTGATCAATTCTTAGGTCAACCACAGCGTCCTTCATGCATATCTAAAAGGCACTCTTGGAAAACAGCACTTAAACTGGAGTCACTGCACACATAATATCAGATCACACTTATTGTCTAAAGATCAGTGGATTTGACAGAAAATACATAAATACTTCTTTTTGCACACACAACACTCATAATCACATAATTTCACAAAATTTTAATGGAACCTCGACTATTAGACTATTTGAGGTGAAATATCCATGAAACAATTTGGAAAGAGAAGAATTACAGCAACTTGAAGGAAAAATGTAGAGCCAAATTACTAAATCAGATATTATCAGAGAGAAAAAGAAAGGCAGTGCTTAAAATTCTATACCATATGATGAAAGCTTGTGGAAATACTTCTTTCAAAAAGGGGAGAAAGAAACAACACACAGAAAAGCAGCAAGTGCAGAACTGGATAGGTAGCAGAGTTCAATAAAAATAAAGCAGCTATGTGTGTCACAAATGAAGAAATTCAGATGACTTAATATGAACAGACTCGTGGGGTATATGGTTATGTTAGAAGTTGTAAATAAGAATCCATGAGATTAGAAAAAGATTGGTACAGAAAACAATTTTTTAAAATAAGACAAACTTCTTAGATTTAGTAAAAGATAGCATGGAAACTTAACTATACTCTCAAAGGGCAACTCAAGAAAATTCATGGTCGTTGAATGAAACTACCAAGCACCAAAGATAAAAATACAAATTGGAAGCAACCAGCAAACACTGAACATAACTAATAAAGTAACTAAACTTGAAAAACAACCAAATAAACTGAGGGAAAGAGAACAAAAGGTTGCCATGTTCAAAGCACTGAAATTAAGGAAAGGGCAACAGAGTTCTACATTCATTTGCTGTGTCTTTCAGAAACAAGAAAAATAGACATTTACAAAAATAAAATAAAATAAACATCAAGAGAGGCTGTTGTCAAACTATCTGAGTTGAAGAAGTAGTTAAAACTCCCTTCTTACAAGCTGGGCGTGGTGGAGCATGCCTTTAATCCCAGCCTCAGGAGGCATAGGCAGGTGGATCTCTGAGTTCTAAGCCAGCCTAGTCTACAAAGCAAGTCCAGGACAGCCAGGGCTGTTACACAGAGAAACCCTATCTCAGAAAAATCTTTCTTATTAATGAGGACTAATAGCATAGGGATGCCTGCTATTATCTTGTTTGATTAAAGCAGTGTTTCTACTAAATATCAAAAATATGCAGGAAGAAAGGTTGCAGTAGAAGTTACTTTTCTTCTTAACTATTACTTCAAATTGAACATATATTAATCGGTCCAAAACATGTTAAATTGTACATAATTATTAAAATAATAATGTTATAGCACAGGAAAATATAGTACATGTACATATTATATAACATTTAAACATCTAACATTAATTGGTCTCTTAAGTGTTAGATATCAGCTTAGTATATAATTTAAAAATTCTCTCATAGAAAATATACTCAAGTGAAATAAGCACACATGTCTATTTATAGCTGTGTTAATTATTGTAGACAAAGACCAAGATAAACTCTATCTTATGAATATAAGGAATAAGGGTTTGTTTGTGTTATGTAATGATATAATATACTTTACAGTTAAGGATACCTAAAATATGATTGTTCTGCAAAGGCAGGCTAGGTAAGAAAGAGGGAAAAAAAAAGCCAGATGCAAAATACCACATAGCATGTGATGTATGTATATAAAATGTCCATAAAGGGTGATACATAGAACTAAGAAACAATTGCTTGCCTGGTGTTGGAAGTTAATAGAAGAGATTGTATGCAATTAGGATTAAAGGATTGTTCGGCATGCAAAAAATTCCCACAACGCGAATTGTAACACACAGTTGAATAACTACGTAAATCTATTACAAATCATTATCTGCTGTTTCTGCCAGTGCTGATTTACTTTCGGCTCTTCCTTGTGAAACCAGTTGCTTCTAGAGTACTTACAGTGTGAGAATTTTATGGTGCATAAAATATACTACATTAAATTATCTCAGAATATATTTAAGAAGCTGAGTGGGATGACATCCATCTGTAATCTCAGTACTCCGGCAGGAGAGGTAGAAATTCAAGGTCATTTGTAGTTTACACACTGAGCTGAAAGTCAGCCTGGATTACATGAGTCACTGTCTCAAACAAACAAAAAAAAAATATAAATTTAAATACATAATGACATAAGCACACAGCATAATACACACTGGACCCTGGAGGTAGTGTAAATACATATGTATTGAATGACTCTAGGAAGAGCAAAGCTCTGGAGTTGGGTATGGTTGCTTCGACCTGAAAACCCAGGATTTGGAAGAATGAGACAGGACGATCATAAATTTGATGGCATCGTGGGTTGCAGAGCAAGACTCCTTAAAATCAGTAATAATCATGTCAATTGTTCTTTCCAGAGGGTTGTAGTAGGGAGTATTTATCTCACAGTTGAGGATAGAGGGTGGACATCTTGGAAGTTACCGAAGTGTTTAATGTCTCTGACACCAGTTCTCATAATTTCCTAGAACTTTGCACCAACGAGCAAATCTTACATGCCAATTAAGAGTGCGCTTAAAAAACAGAGAGGCTAAGTTCATTTCTCCTACAGAATGGCATCACCCATGTCAGTTAATAGCTTAATATATACCCCCCAGCCAAACATGGCAATCACTCTACACCTTCAACTTACCATGTTTAAACAAACCCTAAACATCTTGGCAATCCCTTTGAACTGCATTTCTCCCGATTCCTGTACCTTTCCCTAAAGCAAAGCAACTCTTTACAAAGAATTTCTTGCCAGGGCATTAACTACAGCTCCATTCTTCTGATTGCTATGCATTCATGAGAAACAGACATTAGATCACATTCAGATTCCCCCTAGTAACAAACACTGAGTACTCCAGAAAAAGGTACAAGGACTCTGGGAAGTGAACTATTTCCACTTTGGGGAGAACATATTTGAGGTGAGAGTAACTTCATTTCACAAAGTGGTGACGCCCCTGTTTTGTGAAACTCGGATATGTGAGAGGGGACCATGATGCTGCACAGCCAAAGAGCATCTCGTGCCTCCCAGATCACAGCATATGCTTCTAAGTTCTCCTTTCTAGTAATAGAGACGGGATTCCAAACCATTACTCCTCCAGTAGGTGCTCAGAGGAGAGGCAAAACAATACCAGGAAGAGCTTTGTCTTTGTCATGTACTGACTATATTTATCAATGCCACTGTCAGTAGCCCTACTATTCCATATTGGTTGGCTATAGGCTCCTACTTCTAACAATTGGATTGACAGCTTCTTTGTAACTCCATCAGAGTTCTGCACAGGGTGACTCTCTTGCTTTGGGGATTCTATAACATTCTGTGACAAACATGCATTTTGTTACTTTTTGGTTTCTCTCGTGAAACATGGGAAAGAAGAACAGTTAGGAGAAAGGTTATGTTTTGACTCACAATTTGGGAAGGAACAACAGTCCATCATGTCAAGAGTGTTACGACAGAGTTCATGGTGGCTGTGGATGTCGTAGAGTGACATGGGGCTGCTTTCTTACGTTTCCACAGACCATGTAGCAATTGGTCTGAAAACAGAGCCATGTTGTAATTCAGAAAGCCAGCCTCCAGCGACTGTCATCCTTCAGATGAACTATACTGCCTAAAGGCACCATGACCTTTTCACAGAGTCATGTCCATCTCATAATGAGGCATACCTTAATCCACCTTCACAAACCCCAAGAGACGCACAATTCCAATACAAGACATTAAGGGTCAGAGGCCAAAAGCTGTAGTTTCAGCATGTTACTACCCCTCTCCCAGATGTACAGACATAGATGTTTGAATACATGGTATTTAGTTGGAAATGCTATTTTGAGATGTCGTATGGCAACTTGGAAGAATAACCAAAGATAAATCTTTTTCTTCCTCCCTTCCTTCCTTCTTTCCTTTACTCCTGAGTACCAAGGAAACTATTTAATAAAATGGCCAACTCATCTTTAAATAGTCATATTCTACCTTTGTCTACAAATGTTTGCAAACACACAGTATCTTGTGTCACTCCTCCCAGCATCTTACTGCTCGCATATAATATTTTTGTTTGATATTATAAATTATGTGAAGGATGCAGCACCTTCCTTACATGTTCTTTTTGTATCTGTGCCTGTGCTCGGCATGTATGTAACTAGCTTTTTGAAAAAGTTAGTTCAGTTCAGAAGACAAGGCAGAGTCTGTCCTGACATATAAAAGAGGGAGCTGAGTCTTCAGCACTCACCTCATTATTCAGGCTAGCAATTGAGTTAAACTCAGACTGTTTACTGATCAAATAGTTTTCCCAGTACATTCTGAAAAAAGATTTTGAAACTTTATGAAAAAAAGAGCTTTTAAATAGACTGAAATTTCCTTTTTGTATATATTAATTGACTTGAATGAATGAAATAAAGAAATATGTGTCAGGAAACACATACTTTCAGGGAGATAGAAAATTTATGCATGATGAAACAATAGTAGTTACTGTATTATTTTCATCATAATAATATAATTTTCCCTTAGCGCCATATGTTTTCAATTCACACACTATAAATTTTTATATAATAAATACTAGACAGGAACTATATAAATATTATCTCTCTACCTTACCTCCCTCACCTTTTTCATTATTGATGATTGGGTATTTCTAAAAATATCTCTAAAATAACAAAGGTGTATACTCAATATAATTTGTGACTATGTTTCATTAATATCAGTAAAATAAGGAGCTGATTAATGTGGCTTGGAAATTTTAGACAACATATTGAACAGCTTGCTGATGACAATTTATGATATTTCCTCTCTTCTGTGCAGATATTGATTTGATGGATGGAGTCGGGGTAATTTTTCTTTTGAAATAGGGATGTTAATGATTGTTGAATTCTCACTGACAACAGTAGTGGATCACATTTATTAGAGAGCTCCACTAGAGCCTTAAATTATTTCTCTCATTCCACTTGGATTTCCCTCTCCTTCATTCCTTCTTTCCTAAGATTTCCACATTTCAGAGACAATGAAAAACTCATGGGGAAAATAAAACATGTTTTTTAGCCTTCAAAAGACAAGATTAAGTAAAGAATAGAGAAGGAGGAGGAGGGGCTTTTGTGACTTTTGAGCCTGGTAAGATTTCAGTGAATATTAGGATTTACCTATGTGTATAATACTTAATATTGAGTCTGAGTTTTGATCTAATCACACACCATGTTTCATAAGCCCATGTTCATATAAATTTAGCTGTAGATGCTACTTGGGAAAGAATAACATTAATGACAGGTAAACAGAGTGAAGATGTCTCACCATCCAACGAGGTCACATATGGTGACAGCTGTTCAAATTATTGTGCCCTCCCCAAAATTAAGACCCACCCCTAAAGGCTAGAGGAAGGAATGATGCCTGTTATTAGAATAATAAAAATACTTCAAATTAAAAAAATGTTTAGAGAATAATCACAGGAATGATAGTGATTTCTCATGAGTACCTGTTCTATGTCATTTGTCATCAGCCCTATAAGAGACATAAGAGTCTACCTGCTCAAGAAGCCGAGTTGGAGAGATTCTTTGGGTAGATACTGCCAGATGGGATTAAGAAGGGTCTGCTAAGCAGATCAATAACTACACAACATAAATAAGTTCATAAAGTCATTTTTATATAATTTAACTCACAATCCCAACAGCCTTTTGCTTATTAAGTATAGATAATAAATTCATATTAAATAGACAAATTATGAAAACAATGTTTTATACCTTTTAATTATGTTAATATGCACATAATATGTCCACAAATACTTCGACCGAATATACACTTTATCTGAACATTTCATTAAAGAACATAAACAAGAGTGGAAATTATATTAACTGGATGATTTAATAAGATCAAGCTTTAATGTAAAACTTGCTTTTTAAAAAATATTTTAAATTAGTATTATAATTTATTTACATTACATCCTGATTGTAATCCCCTGGCTCTAATTGTCCTGTTCTGACACTTCCTCCCTTTTCTGCTATATTCCCCTCCTCTAGACCTCTGACAGGTGGGGTCCTCCTCAACCACTGTCTGACCACAGCCTATCAGGTCTCATCTGAATAGCCTGCATCCCTTCCTCTGTGCTCCCACAGGGCCTCTTCGCTAAGAGGGAGTGAACAAGTCAAGGGCACCAGAGCTCTCCTCAGCGGCAGTGGCCAGCCCTTTCTTCGCCCTGTGGATAATGAGATTTCCATTGGCTACATCTGAACAGGGATTCTAGGTCCTCTGCTTGCAATGTCTGTGGTTGGTGCAACAGTTTGAGCAGATCCCCCTGGGTCCAGGTCTACCAACTTTGATAGTCTCCTTGTGGAGCTCCTGATACTCCCCCGTTCTTTCCATCCATCAACTCTTCCATAAAATTTGCATTTCTTCACCCAGAATCCAGCTGTATGGTCCAGTATCTGTCCCAATCCCCATGAGTGTAATCTCTCAGAGGACACTTATGTTGGCCTAATATCCACTTATGAGTGAGTATATTACCATGTGTACTTTACTCACAATGATCATTTCTAGTTCCATCCATCTGCTGTAAATTTTCAGGATTTCCTTGTTTTTGATAGCTGAGTAGTATTCCATAGTGTAAATTACCATAGTTTCTTTATACAGTCTTCAGTTGAGGGACATTTAGGTTGCTTCCAGATTCTGCCTATTACAAATAAAACTGCTATGAACATAGTTGAGCAAATGTCCTTGTAGTATGGTGAGGCATCTTTCACATATATGCCCAGGAGTGGTATACCTGGATCTTTAGGCAGCACTATTCCCAATTTTCTGAGAAAGCTCCAGATTGATTTCCAAAATGGTTGTACAAGTCTGCACTGTCACAAGCAGTGGAAGAGTGCTCCCCTTTCTCCACATCATAAATCTTGGGTTTAAAATGTGGCCTTTAGTGATTTTCTTTGTTCCTGAGGCTTGGTCAATGACAAAATAGTGATCATATAACACTTTTCAGAGTTGTAGACTGTACTCATTAAGTAGAGTAATCCTTGTCTAGTGACATTGATATATCCAACTTATCAGTCAAACAAATATTTCACGACATTTTTATTCAACGAAGAACTCATTGCAACCACTTGTTTAAGAAGCATTTATTTACACCAATAGCATTTCAGTTGTTATGGAAATTAGGAAATGCAAAATCCACAAGTCCTATCTTCACTGGAAGTACATTTAGGGAAAGAATTGTGACGAAAAGGACATAATTGTATAACAAGTTACTCAAGCTATGAGATACAAAGTTGAATAGCGATTTACTCATGCTATGAGATATAGATTTGATTATACTTATCTCTCTTGTATATGTAATGTGAACTTATTATACACATTTAATAAACATAAGACTACTGGAATTTATATTAAAGAATAGGGTTATGTATTTGTTTTGTTTAATTTTTTGTTGATGCTAATCTCGTGGATAAATAAGAACTAGAATAGAGGCAAACTGCTCAAGCTGGGAATTTTCCCCATCAGGTTTACAGAAAGCCTCATTAATTGCATGACCTTCTAGGGCACTTAGGTATTTATTATTGCCAATGAATCTTTAAAATAACAAAAACATTTTAAAATGCCATGCTTTGTATGTCTCTGAGGTTTTTGAATACCATAACTAACTATTTTATCTTATCTTTCTATAGAATCATGTCTGTTGCACCTAAGGTGTATATTCTTGTGACAAAAATAGACTAATAATTGATATGATCATGATTTAATTAACTAACATTCAACTCATATAACCTATTTTTCCTAAGCAGCCTGCAGTAGCACTTTCAAAGTATTGGAAGTAAACCTTGTATTATAATTGAGTTATATGGGTACAATACCACACATTAGAGTAAAAATATATGTATAATGTGTATGAAGAACAATCTTAAATTTGAATTCTGTAGCGCTGTATCTAAAATTAAGCTTATTTTTCATGTATATACAAAATTCCATACCAATGAATTAAATGTAACCCTGTGAGTGACAATTGAGGTATTAAGTTAGGAGTAGATTCACTAATCTACTTTTTGTTCTATCTTCCCTATATATTTCTATATCCCCCCTTCTTTCTCTCAACCCCTATCTCCAAACCTAAGAATGGAAGATAAAAGAAAAGAGAGACATCCTTGAGATCAACCTTGTTTTCTCTAAATAAGACCAATAACCAACTTCCATTGAAAATAACCCTCTACAGCCCAAGAAAGCAACCAAAAACTTACCTGACCCCCCCCCCCTTAAAAGAAATGGGGCGTCATTCTCTTAATGTTTCTTCTGGCTGACTTGAGATGAGTAATACCTTTGTAGGGGTCCAAATAAAAGTGGGGAAATGGTTAAACAAGTTAGGACTAGCAGGAGCAAAGGGCATATTTGGCTTATAGGATACAGAGTATAACCAGGGAAAGTGAATAAAGGAACTCAAGGCAGGAACCTGGAGGCAAGAATCAACAAAGATCTCATGTAGAAATTTTTACTGACTTACACCTCATGGCTTGCTCATTTTGCATTCTTATACAGCCAAGGAGTACTTTCCTCAGAAGTGACACAACCTCTGCTATGTTTAACCCTACCACATCTAATATTAATCAAGAAAATGCACCCATATATTTTCTGCAGGCAATCTGATGTGTGTTTTTTCTCAGCCTTGCTCAGTTGGGAAAAGCATACTTGTATAGCATCACCGTAAACCTTCTATTGCAGCTGGGCTTGGGAACATGTTTTGTGTATCTCTTTATACCCTTTACCATCTGTTGTGTATCAATCTACTGCACATAGAAGGCAAGGACACTTTGAAGACATATCAGAGGACTCCAAATTTGTCTACAGGTTGCATAAGAAAACAAGTAAGAATTATAATGCATTAAGGTCATAGTGATTTGCATAGTAATTAAAATTCAAGGTAGAAACTGGCCTTCACAACAGAATACCATTGTAACACCTCTTGTTTCTCTCTGGGCACATGTGGCACATCTATTTTCAGTTACATATTTCTCTAAGATCATGATTTATTACTGTGTTGAATCACATGTGTTTATTACAGCAATAATACCAACAACAAGCCATCATTACAGATGGAAGATACAATAAAACCAGAAGATCTATTTGGAGTTTGTAATTATGATAGAGAAACAAAGCAAGATTCTTATTATTTGTAAGACATAGAGAAACTATTCAAATATAAACTTGTTCTTTTGTCTTCTTTTACCAAAATGGAATGCCTATCAACTACTATGGATACTGTGATCTCTGTGGATGAACTTTTTTTAAAAAAACAAATGTAAAGATTTCTGAAATATCTGCATATATACTGATTTTTCATATGAATGAAAATATTTATTATTAGTTAAATGAAATAAAACAATTATAGCATCTATGATTGTTAAGAAAAATCTACTTAATATTGTCTACAATTATCTACAAGATTTATTAATGGTGATAATGAGTGTGCTAGGAGGTAGGTCTATGTGAGTATATGTGTGAGTGTGCTTATGCATAAGTACATGTGTGTGCCAGTGGATATGCATGAATGTGCATGCATGTGTGAGTATGTATACATTGTAGGGTTTCATTGCTGTGAGGAGGCACCATGACCCCTTGACCACAGCAACTATTATAAAGGAGATCATTTATTCTGGCTGGCTTGTAATTTCAGAACTAAGCCCATTCTCATCATGGTCAGAAATAGCCTCATGCAGGCAGGCCACATCTCCTAATAGTACCTGCTCTCTAACAAACACATGGGTCTGTGGTGAGCATTCCTATGAAAACCAATACAGGGTGTGTGGTGTGTGTGTGTGTGTGTGTGTGTATAAAGAGAGAATGACCATTCTCCCATGCCTCTCTCATCTAGAGTCCCACTAGAATGTCCTCCCCTCTGTCTCAGTTTCCTGGTAAGTGAAGGCTTTCGTGGGACATGCCCCTTGGGCTAATATGCAGATATAAGTGAGTATATACCATTTGAGTCTTTCTGCTTCTGGGTTAACTCACTCATTATGATCATTTCTAGCTCAATCCATTTATCCACAAATTTCGGGAATTCCTTGTTTTTAATAGCTGAATAGTATTCCATAGTGTATATGTACCACAGTTTCTTTATCCATTCTTCTATTGAGGGACACTTAGGCTGTTTCCATGTTCTGGCTATTATGAATAAGGCTGCTATTAACAAGTGAGACTTTAGATTAAAATTTTCCATTCTAAGTAGAAGTCAGTAGAATTTATAATAATTCACAGTGGTTACCATCTTTGGTAAAGTTAATTTAAATTTTATATTCACCCATGTAAATACTAGCATATCATAACTATGATGAGAGGAGCAGAAAATTTCATTATACGAAAATATTTTACACATGTGCTTATGTATTCTGAGAATGAGATTGAGAGCTGCTGTGTTAACCTCAAAGAAGTTTCACCCTAGAAGATGGTTCCGATGAGATATCACTAACTTGGAAGAAATCAAAGAATTGCATTTTCTAGTGGTGGAATTACCTCCCTAAAGAGCTATTTTCAAAAACTGTATTAGATTCTGAGAAATTTCTTTTTTTTTTCTATTTTCTTATTTTGTTATCCAAATATTAGGAAAGCACATCTATATGTAAGCATAAAGGTTACTGTGTGATTCAAATGCTGATTTCAGTCCTCCCCATATCTGGTTGCAATCCTTGTTCTAAGAATCTCCTGCCCCAGTATGTAGACACTGCTCCCCAATGGTCCCTTGATATGCCAATAAAGCAGTTCATAGCCAATCACTGTGCAAGGGAGAGAATAGAGCTGGCCTTCATAGCAGCCAGAGAAGAAGGAGTTAAAGGAGGAATTAGGGGTTTCCAGCCATGGGTGAGTTCTAAGAGACATCGGGAGAGAAGCTGGGTCAGAGAAATGGAGCTGGGGGTAAGCCAAATTAGCTTAGAGTGTTAGGAACAGAGTTAAAACTGCTCAATGCTTGCATTGTGAAACTTGTTAGTATATTATGACTCTCAATTACTTGTGTGATATATGGGTTAAGGAATAAACTGGGAAACAAACACAATTTTTAAAAAATAACTTTAACATCTCTATGATCCAAAGTAATTGCCTTTACTTTATCATATAAAAACTAAAAATGAGAAATAGTATTCACTTTGCATATCTATGAAAGAATCAGAATTCCTCTGTGCATATTAGAATGCTCTAAACTTCTGTTAAATAGGGAGTTTTCTCCAATAATAAAGCTATCTGAAAACAAAGTTGGCCATTCACGGTCTTAAATAAAATTTTATGATAACAAATAACCTTTCTAGTAGGTTATCAGAAATAAGGCTTTCAATATTAAGGTTCAAAAATCTTCCTACATGTATTGTATTATTTTTAATAATTAAATTGCAATTTGGTGAGTTACAGTTGTAATGGCAGTACTTAATCAGTCTTTTAAAATTTTCCCTCACATGAACTGTTATTTAAATGTGATTAAAGAGTTGTACTGTATTTAATTTTATTACTCAGCAAATATACTGATTGAATTTATGAACATTTTCTGAGATTTTATGATTAAAAATAGATGTAAAAATGTATTATTCATATGTTTTATCAAGTTTGTTGTTGGTATTATGCTTGCAAAATGGGTTATTACTACACAGCAAGTATTTTAATATGGGATAAAATAATATAAGTAAGTAATTCATGATTTAGTGAAATTCTGAATAGCAATGCTGTTTGTGAGTTTAATTGTTTTTGAGGGTCAAAGGAATGTTCTTGTTGGATAGGCATCTTATCAACAGCAAGGAGTACAGTGATCGAGGGAAAAGGGTAGATTCAAGTTAAAAGTCAGCAACTTGCAAATTCTAATTTGTAACTAAGTAACAACTTGTACCTTCCTGCTCCTGATGGCCATGTCTTACATGGCTTTTCCAACAGTTCATAGCATCCTAGAACATGGAAGTCAGAAGACAAAAAATGTCTTTGCCTCAAAAGAACTGTGGAAATTAGAAACAAATAAGAAACTTGGTGATACATTGAATGAAAAATTTAAAACTGAGAAAGGTCAGAAGAAGAAATGAATGGATGGATGTCTTAAGATGAGAATCAACTAGTGTAAGAAAGATGATGATTGGGTTCCTGGCAGTACTGAGCATGTACATATAAAAGGGCAGGAGAATAAAGATCATTTGCACCAAGAAGAAGAAAAAAGACAACCATGAGTGCTGTGGTTTTTGGATAGCTAAGTTGTCTGTTTCTAAATGTTGGAAGAATGATCAGAAATGAGGAGAAAACTCTGAATAAAGGAAATACTGCCTTAAAATTCTTTTAAAAGATGCCATTTATATTGAAACAAACTTCTGCAATAATTATGTAGTAGCCTGCACAGTTTTCAACTCAAACTATTTTTATTTTTAAAAATCACCAAATGGTGGCTGGAGAGATGGTTTAGAAATTAAGAGCACTAGCTGCTCTATCAAAGGTCCTGAGTTCAATTCCCAGCAACAGCATGGTGGCTCACAACCATCTACAATGAGATCTGGTACCCTCTTCTTGCCTGCTGGTTACATGCAGGCAAATCACTGTAAATAAATAAATAAATAAATAATAAATCTTTTTAAAAATTCACAAAGTAAATGGATGTTTTATATTTAGTGTCTTTGTCTCAAGTCCTGTGTTAAAATCACACCGCATTAATTAATGAACATCTTAAAATATTGTGTAGTGAAATTCACTTCAGTATTTTTCTTCTTCAATTTTTGGAATCATTAAAAAATAAATGTAGTGAAAGGATGTTGTTTCTCTTTAGATTTGAAAGTTTACTGGAGGTAAGAAAAAATCTTCCTATCTTATTTATGGACATATATTTTAGGTAAATTTTATAATTGAATTTAGTATCTTTAGTTGTCACTATCAAGTGGGGAAATGCAAATCAAAACAACTTTGAGATTTCATCTTACTCTAATTAAAATGATAAATGTCAAGAAAACAAACAATAAATGCTGGAGCGGATTCAGAGAAAAGGAAAGCCTCACTTACTGTTTATGGAAATAAAAGTACTACAGTCACTGTAGAAATTGTATGAAGAATTATCAAATGGCTAAGAGAGTCTACAATATTACCGAGCTATACCACTCTGTGGTGTATGACCAAAGGACTTGACATCTTACTCCTCAAGCTCCTGACACTTGCTCAGCCTTGTTGCTGCTCTGTTCATGACATCTAGGAAATGGAAACAACCTAAATGTCCTACAACTGATAAATGGATAGTGCAAATGTAGTACATGTACACTATGGAATACTATTCAGTTATAAAAAAAACAGAAATTATGAATTTTGCTGACAAATGGCTGGAACTCAAAAATATAATATTGGGTGAAGGAACATAAAGCCAGAAGACAAACATTGATTTTTCTATCTTATTGGAGGCTCTTTCATCCAAAATTCTTCAGATATGGGTACATAGCATAGATAACATCAGAAACATTAGAAAGTAAAAATCCCTGTATTGTCCTTGGCTGGTGCCTTAGTTTGAGCGGGACACCTGGGCCCAAATCTGCCTATCATAATGTTCTACTTGTAGGTTTCTAGGACCCTCTGGATCCTTCTACTTTGCCATTCTCCCATGCTTCTCTCATCTAGAGTCTCAATAGAATGTCCTCCCCTCTGTCTCAGTTTCCTGGTAAGTGAAGGCTTTCGTGGGACATGCCTCTTGGGCTAATATGCAGATATAAATGAGTATATACCATTTGAGTCTTTCTGCTTCTGGGTTAACTCACTCATTATGATCATTTCTAGCTCAATCCATTTATCTACAAATTTCGGGAATTCCTTATTTTTAATAGCTGAATAGGCCGTAAAACTTTAAACCCCTACCCAGATCTAGCCAAGGGTCAGAACATTCTCCACAGTAGAGTGGAGAGTGGGATATTACTTTCTCACGTACTCTGGTGCCTCACCTTTGACCATGTCCCCTGGAGGGGGAGACCTGGTGGCACTCAGAGGAAGGACAGCAGGTTACCAAGAAGAGACTTGATACCCTATGAGCATATACAGGGGGAGGTAATCCTCCTCAGGAACTGTCATAGGGGAGGGGAATAAGGGGAAAATGGGAGGGAGGGAAGAATGGGAGGATACAAGGGATGGGATAACCATTGAGATGTAACAAGAATAAATTAATTAAAAAATGAAAAAAAAGATGTTTTAACTGAAAAAAAAAGAAAGAAAGTAAAAATCCAATCATTGGTGGGTTAAGGGGATCAAGGAAGGACAGAAAAGGAAACAGCAGGGTACATGTGATCTGATCAGGGAAATAGGAAGGGGGTTCTTTATAAGGAGGACAGAAGAATGAACACAGAATGAAGGGGAAGAATAAAGGGGAATAGGAAGTACATAATTGTTGTGACAGGGAAAATTGGAAAGGGAAGGCCAATGACAGGAGAACATTTGTAAATACAGATATGGGGAAAAGGAAGGAAGTTAAAATAATGGTACAAATATCTGAAATTTTCATAAGTATCCACTTTATTATTTATCCATGAAAACTATAGTACATGTAATTATGTGTATAAATCATACACAGATAGTTTAAACAAATTTTTCCTATCTGGGCTGATAGTGCTCCCTCCAATACCCAAGTCCACTTAACAAGAGACAGCCTCTTTTATTTGTTAGCAGATCTATTGAAGAGACTCCCTAAATATGCAGCCTATTGCTGCTGTCCTTGAGACAGAATGGTATGTCTCTATTTCTGAAGACATCATGACCCCATAATAGGAGCCAGAGACCCCTGACCTAGAAATGACCTGTAAACCTCTTCCAAGGGAACTAGCTTTCATGATACCAGTAAGCTACAGAGGACAGAAAGGCTTTGTGCACACAGATAAACACTGGAGAAGCCAGGAAATATAAACAAGCTTTTTACTTCTTCAATGCAATAGGGCATGTAGCTGTTCTTCTGAGAATGCCAGGAATGATGCAGTTTTATAACCTGGAAATCCTTTGCTGTCTGATAAGACAGGTTTTTGTCTCTATCTCCCAGAATTTACTTTTCCCAGACCCTTTCCCCTAAATGCCATGTACCGCTTTCAGATCATAAACCCATTCTTTCTTGTTTTTCCCCTGTTTGTTTTTTGTATTTACTTTCATTTTAATTCATTGTAATTTATTCTGATTACACCCAGATTGTTATCCCTTCACTTGTGTCTTCTCTTTCCCACCCTCCCTCCCTCTTCTGCCCTATTCTGCTCCCCTAGTCCTCTGACACAAGGGGACCTCTTCCCCACAATATGACCACAACCTATCAAGGTCATCTGGGTAGCCTGCTTCCCCTTCCTCTATGTGCCCACTGGAACTCCTCACCCTGTGAAAGTGATCAAATCAGAGGCAACAGAATTCATGTCAGAGGCAGTCCCTGCTCTCCCCACAAGGGTTGGACAATGAGCTGTCCATTGATTAGATCTGAAAAGGAGGTCTATGTTTGCTACATGCATTGTCCTTGCTTGGTTCAACAGTTTGTGCAGCCCCTGGGTGGAGGTCCACAGACCCTGATGGTCTCCTTATGGGGCTCCTGAGCTGTCTAATTCCTTACATAGCCCCATTCATCCATACTTTTCTCACCTAAAGTCCAGCTTTGAGTCCCAGCATCTGTCCAGATACCCCATTGTATGGAGTCTCTCAGAGGACATGTATGTTGGGGTAGTATCCCCTTATAAGTGAGTATATACCATGTGTGTCTTTCTGGGTCTGAGTAATCTCACTAAGGATAATTTCTAGTTTCATCCATTTGCCTGAAATTTTCAAATTTCCTTGTTTTTAATAGCTGAGTATCTTATGAGTGATGTCACTTATGCTTCTTGAGTTATCTTAGGGCCACGATAATCCTGACACCGCCAGTTATTATGTTTACCCCAAGCAAGAGTCCTAAACCCTAAATCTTAGGCACCATATTTGAGTCAACAGTACCCATTCTTGTGAAAGAAGCCAGATGCATTTTGTAAAGAATCTCAATGTAAATATGCTAAATTGGAATTGAGTTCATTGTTATCTGAGTACGTTTCTCCAAGATTATGCAGGGCTTTAATGTAGCTAAAAAAAATGGTCTGGGACATAATTTAGAAGTCCTGGTCCAGCACTTGTTACAATAAAATCAGACTGAGCCCAATTTCATTCTTTTTTTTTTTTTTTTTGAGTTTGGCACAAAAATATAACATTTATTTAACATATAAATGTTCAGAGTAACTTGTCACATTATTATTTTTTTTTTTGGTTTTTTTTTGACTATGCATTTGTTATTTTATTTTTTTAATTTTTATTTTTTTAAATTAATTTACTTCACCCTGATCTTTTTATTTTTCCTATGTGGTGTAAAGCTTACAGGGAAATCATCACAGTAAGTGTGATACAAGCCTCCAGAGGGAGGCAACCAACAGTCCTACCCAGCTCTGATGCCTATGAACCCCTTCAATGGCATGCACAGCATTATAACCCTAAGGATGCAGTAGTAGCAGGTCTACCTTGATGGTAACACACACTTTGCTTTCTCTCTAATTGGCCATAAGACTCGCTTAATAAGAGCAAAACCATCCCATGTGCTAACGTCTCAACTAACTACTGAGTGGTGGTGAACTCCTTTATACTAAGGGGGAACCTACATGCACTGCTTTACTAAATTATTAGCATTCTCTCTAATAACAATCTAAAACTTTGTTTAAATAAATCTAGTCTTGGTGATTCATCAAGAAAACTACTTATTGCAAAAGAAGGAGACCACTAAAGAAAAATACAGTCAATCAAAATGCAGAGTTGTGGACTCCAGTCTCAATGGACACATGCGCAAAGCATGTCCACCTACTGAGCTCAGGAAATGTGTGAGAAGAGGGGCAGAAAATTCACATGAGACAGATGATATCATATAACTGTGAGACTGTGAATGCCTAGCATATCAGAAGCTACACTCATAAAATCTCAATAAGGATATCAATAGCTAAAGAAGAAGGAAGAACTACACCAAGAGCTACAGGCAAGTAAGGAATGCTGAAATCAGGGGAAATAGTCATTCTCGGTGAAGAGTACAGCAATTGGTTATCTAATACCAAATGGTCATCCCTGAAGACATGCATACAAATAACATTGTATAGACTAGCAAATTATATTTAGAAATATGTACACACATATATATGTAACCATGCATAATAATTAATATAAATTGGCACCATTAATTTGGAGGGAAGCAATGAACGTATATGGAAATGTTTGGAGAGAGGAAAGAAATGGGAGAAATCATGTATTTATTACAATCTAATATATATTGTATAATATGTATTCTATGGTATATGTGTGAGATGTACATGCACAGACACACACACACACACACACACACACACACACACAGAGAGAGAGAGAGAGAGAGAGAGAGAGAGAGAGAGAGAGAGAGAGAGAGAGAGAGCACTTTTAAAAAAGAATTTTATAATTCAGAGCACTATCCTGGTGTGTTTTCCATAAGACAATGTTAAATACATTATTACCAATAAATCAGGTATATTCTGTCTCACTTAATTCTAGAGTTAAAATGTCAAGTGAGTGACAGTTTTATAATTTCACCTTATATAATAAAATAAGCTTTCATACCCAAAAGTTGACTAAAACAAATAAACTCACAAAACATGTCTTAAATTATCAAATCTTAATATTTTGAAAAGATGAAACATTTGTTGTAAATATTTTAAAATACATTTCCAAATATGTTAATATTGTAACTCAACAGAATCATATAAAACAAGACCACAGATTCTCAGAAGTGATTTAAAGACTAGAGAATAGAAATTTATATAAATAAAGAGTTCTAATTGCAGGTGAAAAAAATGTGAGTGTTCAGACAATGTACCTGAAAACTTTAAGTATAAGTATAAAAGCAAAAACATTTAATACACAGTTAAAACATATTTAAAGATATATATAACTATATACAATACACACAAAGTTATAGGTTAGTAATATTAGTTGTTCAAAGGAACAGTAAATGAGAATTAGCCTTTGATAAGGGGCAGAGAATTTAAAAGGCAAGAGCTTTTAAGAAAATTTTCTACTTCATTTGCCTAATAGGTATCAGAAAACGTAGACTTTTAATCTCTTTATTCCCTTATAAACTGTTACTCTCTTACTTGGCATGAATCATTTAACAACAATAATATAAAACTATCACATATTTCAATAAAAAATTATGTATCATAGATAAAAATATTTTCTGAATATATATATTATGGTAATCACAAAAATTATAAAGAATACAAATAGAAAATTAAGCTGGTGGAATGAAGTTCTTACTTAAGCATAAAACTGTGTAACATATGTTCCTAATGGTTTGAACCTTAGTACTGATGTGACATCTTAAGCTAAATGACTAGGAGGCCTTACAACTTGTTTGTTCAATTGATCTCTTAAATCTTCATGAAATTTTCCTTAACCAACTAAAATTCAACCTGTAACCTTTTAGTAATTGTATGAATCATGTATTTTTTGCAAAAAAAAATGAAATGCATTCATTTATATATATAATATGACCACTTCTTGGGAATAAGACATTATCCTTCATGAAAAAAGTAGTAAGTGTAGAGAGACAAATTCAGGATAATAATATCACAAATGAATCATATATTGTGAGGTAAAGCAGAAAACAAAATGGCAAAGAATATCCTGAGGAAGATATGGCATATTATTGAGCAATCAAAACATGTAAAAATCTTGGAAGATATGAGATAAAAGCATTAAAACTGTAAGTGCATATTTATAAATATTGGATAAGATAGCCATAGAGGATCCATTAGCAATGCTGATAATAAGTATTAACAGAAACATTTTTTACCCTTTTTTTCCTCCTTTATTAATTTATTCTTGTTACATCTCAATGGTTATCCCATCCCTTGTATCCTCCCATTCTTCCCTCCCTCCTATTTTCCCCTTATTCCCCTCCCCTATGACTGTTCCTGAGGGGGATTACCTCCCCCTGTATATGTTCATAGGGTATCAAGTCTCTTCTCGGTAACCTGCTGTCCTTCCTCTGAGTGCCACCAGGTCTCCCCCTCCAGGGGACATGGTCAAATGTGAGGCCCCAGAGTATGTGAGAAAGTAATATCACACTCTCCACTCTACTGTGGAGAGTGTTCAGTCCATTGGCTAGATCTGGGTAGGGGTTTAAGGTTTACCACCTGTATTGTCCTTGGCTGGTGCCTTAGTTTGAGCGGGACCCCTGAGCCCAAATCTGCCTATCATAATGTTCTACTTGTAGGTTTCTAGGACCCTCTGGATCCTTCTACTTTGCCATTCTCCCATGCTTCTCTCATCTAGAGTCCTAATAGAATGTCCTCCCATCTGTCTCAGTTTTCTGGTAAGTGAAGGCTTTCGTGGGACATGCCCCTTGGGCTAATATGCAGATATAAGTGAGTATATACCATTTGAGTCTTTCTGCTTCTGGCTTAACTCACTCATTATGATCATTTCTAGCTCAATCCATTTATCCACAAATTTCGGGAATTCCTTGTTTTTAATAGCTGAATAGTATTCCATAGTGTATATGTACCACAGTTTCTTTATCCATTCTTCTACTGATGGACACTTAGGCTGTTTCCATGTTCTGGCTATTATGAATAAGGCTGCTATGAACATAATTGAGCAAATTTTCTTGTTGTGTGCTGGAGCATCTTCTGGGTATATTCCAAGGAGTGGAATAGCTAGGTCTTGAGGAAGCCCTATTCCCATTTTTTCTGAGATAGCACAGCTGGAAAGAAGATTGGTCTGAATTTTTGTGTGACTGAGTAGTGTTTATATTGTCAACTTGACAGAATATGGATTTACCTGAGAAGAAAGTCTCAGTGAATGATTGTCTAGATTAAGTCATTTTGTAAGGATGTCTTGAGGAATCACGTTAGTCAATGAAGTAGGACCCAACCACTGATGATGGCACGATTCACTCGGAAGTAACATCCTGGGTTGGGTAAATTCAGGAAGCTGGCCCAGCATTAACATGTATGTACTCATTGTTGTCTTCTGACTGTAGACTTATGTGACCTGATACTTCAGGCACCTGTGGCTTGATTTTCCTCTCAAGACAGATAGACCCTTGAACTTTGATCCAAAATAAGCACCCTTTCTCCCTTAAGTTTTTTCTTCCTTTCTTTCTTTCTTTCTTTCTTTCTTTCTTTCTTTCTTTCTTTCTGTGTGTGTGTGTGTGTGTGTGTGTGTGTGTGTGTGTGTGCGTGTGAAGAGTCAAAATGATGAGCTTCAGAGAAAATATAAGAGGTTGATCTTTGAGTATATACTATTTGAGTCTTTCTGCTTCTGGTTAACTCACTCATTATGATCATTTCTAGTTCAATCCATTTGTCCACAAGTTTCAGGAATTCCTTGTTTTCAATAGCTGAGTAGTACTCCATAGTGTAAATGTACCACAGTTTCTTTGTCCATTCTTCTACTGAGGGACACTTAGGCTGTTTCCATGTTCTAGCTATTATGAATAAGGCTGCTATGAACATGCTTGAGCATATGTCCTTGTTGTGTGCTGGAGCATCTTCTGGGTATATTCCAAGGAGTGGAATAGCTGGGTCTTGAGGAAGCCCCATTTCTAGTTTTCTGAGATAGCACCAGACAGATTTTCAAAGAGGTTGTACTAATTTTCATTCCCACCAGCAATGGAGGAGTGTTCCTCTTTCTCCACATCCTCGCAAGCATGTGGTAACACTTGAATTTTTGAACTTAGCCATTCTGATGGGTGTTATATCTGGACACTAGCCTAAGGGGCATGTCCTATGAAAGTCTTCACTTATTAGGAAAGCAGGATAGAGGTGAAGACATCCTGTTGGCACTCTGTGTTAGAGAAGTATGGGAGATTGGGGAAATAGAAGGATCCAGAGAATCCTAGAAACCTACAAGAAGAACACTATGATGAGCGGATGTGCGCCCAGGGGTTTTGCTCAAGCTATGGCACCAACCAAGGACAATATATGCAGTAAGCATCAAATCCCTACCCAGAACCAGCCAATAGACAGGGCACTCTCCACAGTTAAGTGGAAAGTGGGGACTGACTTATACATGAACTCTAGTGCTCCATATTTGACCACATCCCCTTCATGGGGAGGCCCGGTGGTACTCAGAGGAAGGATAGCAGGCTACCAAGAAGAGACTTGATACCCTAGGATCATATACAATGGGAGGAGGTCCCCCTCAGTCACAGTCATAGGAGAGGGGAATAGGGTGATAGTGGGAGGGATGATGGAATGGGAGGATACAAGGGATGAGATGACAATTGAGATGTAATATGAATATTATCAATAAAAAAGGAAAAGCGGTTGAACTTTGGTGAAGAAAAGGTCTTACTGTCATTATAAAGCTAAAGGATAAATAGACTAACCAAGATTCACTTTTATTTTTTTTAATTTTATTAATTTATTCATATTACATCTCAATGGTTATCCCCTCCCTTGTATCCTTCCATTCCTCTCTCCCTCCCATTTTCCCCTTATTCCCCTCCCCTATGACTGTGACTGAGCAGGACTTCCTCCCCTTGTATATGCTCATAGGGTATCATGTCTCTTCTTGGTAGCCTGCTATCCTTCCTCTGATTACCACCAGGTCTCCCCATTCAGAGGACTTGGTCAAATATGAGGCACCAGAGTATGTGTGAAAGTCAGACCCCACTCTCCACTCAACTGTGGAGAATGTTCTGTCCATTTGCTAGATCTGGGTAAGGGTTTGAAGTTTATGGCCTGTATTGTCCTTTTATTTTTTAGGAAGATTAATAGTCTGTAGCACAATGTTTAGAAATCTTCAGCTCCAGGTAAGTTGCAACATTAAAAAATAAGATTCATCTTCACTGGCAGGTATCCTGAGCCTGGGGACTCACCTTGAGTCTCAGGTGCTATTGGCCTCTCATGCATGTGAGAATAGTTGCTGTGTTTATCCATTGTAAGCGTTTTCTTTTACTGTACTCCTAGACATCCAACAGTATGTGGAAACAGAGCAAGTGGTGTTGCTCCTGGAGTACAATTTGGAGGGTTATATTTCTCTTATGAATAGAAAAGAAAAAAAGCTATGTAATTGTTTCATAATAGTCAGCAATGCTGGATTATTCACCACACCTGACTGGTGTAGAATTCTTCTACAGTAGACATTAGAGAAAAGGACTCCTGAGTTACTTTGAATGAATCAGCATACTTTTTACCTTGTCAAAAAATTAAAACAGTAAATTGGTTGCTAATAGAGACATCATGTGATTTCAGATGAAGGAGACCATTTCTTCTGAAGGAGTACTGTAATGATACTCAGCAATCAATTTTCCAAAAATTAAATGAGATCTGACTGCATCACTGCAAAGAGCTTAACTGAAGTTGACTAAGGATCTTGGTGGTACTGAGCCCCACTGCTTTGTAACATCATCTGCAAAACCAAGAAGAGAAAACTTAGACACAAGTAGCTGGAATTATGAGTAATGACATGTCAGCAAAGTATATGTAAATGGTAAATGAATGGCTAGTAACATTTAATATGTATTGTTAGTAATAAGATAACAGATTAGAAGACAGGCAGATGATTCCAGGTTGCAGGAATGAATAAGAAGACAGCAGCGTGGACAATTAAAACTCTCAAACTAATAATATATGTACACTTTTGAATGGATAATATAAAATGCTGGCTTGCATGAAGAGTACCATTTCAAAGTGGATTATCCAGGGGAGAGTCACCATTACTAACTAATCTATGAGTCTATGCCATTATTTGCTCCTGTGATGTCACTGTGAGACACTGTTAAACCCAGTGTGCCTGGAAAAGGTGAAGACACTGGTCATAGTATGTACAAGCTAGCCAACAGAAACCAGCTGTGTTCAGCAAATCCAGTTAAACTCTAAGAATCAGCTGAACATTCTCAGTCAACAGTGAATTAGGGTAATACATGTAGAGATGGATGGCATTTAGTGAACTCTTAAAGGCCCACATTAGTCCCTTAGGATACATCGACAACTCTGGTTTACATAGGCTTAGTAAGTATATAAAGGTGTGTAAATCTGCTTAGATCATTGTTTGAAAGCTGGAGGTCTACAAATCTCATCTGGTCTAGAGGTTAGTTACAAGGATTATAGATATTTCAAATTGCGTAAACATGTTAACACTGGCAAATAAATGAACAATAACGCAAATAAAATTTGGACCTTCTCTTGAACAGTAAGAATGCTTGGTGACACTGAACTGAATCCTACCCAATATCTTTTAATATGAAAATTTGCACTTCTGTTTCATCATTGTTTCTATGCTCTCACACTTGAACCCTTTTGGAGAGCTTTTATGGGCTCACAGACATTGGATTTTAATGGCTGTTCAGACTAGCTTCTGAATACAAAGATTTTCTCCCAACTTTTCATCTGTTTTTATTATGTATGTTTACTCAAAGTTACATACAAACCTATAGGGCCCATAAAACATAGAGAATCGATGTAGCTCTGTACCTAAAGTGGAAGACAGAAAAAAAGGCTTTTTTTTTGTTTGAATCAAACCAGAAACAGTGAAGTGGTTGAAATAATACACAGCCAAAGTAAATAATATAGTTAATAAAATGAATGTGATCAAATAGGGAAAGAGTCATACAAAATGATCAATTGATCATGGAAACACATTTCAATGTTTAATTATTTCACAACTCTACTTCCTGGTTCAATTAATTCAGTAATGAGATTCTTTCTCATTTTTGTATTCCCCTGTCTTCAATTAATTAATACAGTAAATGAATGGAAGTCAATGTTAAGAGAAAATTTCTATAGAGTACAATTAAGTCCAAAGGAAAAGATTATGGGTAGAATTTAAATGAATAAAGTAAATTCTTTAAAATGATGACTAAAATCATCATAAATTATTTTGTGTAATTTCCTTAAAATTCTATATGGATGTCAATCTCTTACACATTTCATAAGGAAAGTATCATATTTAGCTGAACAGAGAGTTCATAGAGAATCACAAAATGAAGGAAAGTACAGCTTTTTTAAAATAAAAACATTCGGTTGTAAATGAAAGAATCAGACAAAATGATATGAGTGGATTCTAGCATTTTTCACAAAGGATAACTGAATAAATGAGTAGGAAATAACTTAAATGTGCAAGAGCCACACTAATGCCAAGTCCCTTCATTCTGCTTCTTGTTCACCTTGTTTATGACTGCTGATTTCTGGTAATCTTTGAATCCTTTCACTCATCTTTGAATCCTTAAACACATCCTCAGGATGGTTTGAAAACTCTCTGGAGAATCTTCTGGGGAATTTTGTGGGGGAAATTGATTTAATCTTTCTAGTGTAATGCCTATACATTATTTCATGATTTCGTAGTTAGTTTCTGAGGCTTACACATCTAATTGTAAGGTACCATTGATCCTCATGAAATACTTAATTATAGAAAGATCAAAGAAAGAATGTGGGAAACTGAGAAGGGGAAGAGAGAGAGAAAGGCTAAGACTCATCTTCAAGTGAGAACTAAAACTAAACTAAAACTAACCAAGAGAAAAGGAGACAGACAGAAACACACACACACACACACACACACACACAGAGAGAGAGAGAGAGAGAGAGAGAGACAGACAGACAGACAGACAGACAGACAGACAGACAGAACAGACAGAGTATGATGGAGACAGAAGTCTGAGTTTGGACTGTGTTTGATATCAACAGCCACTGACTCATTTTATTTAAACCACGTTCTTAATCGTTGTACTATTGATGCTTAGGACCAGATAGTGATTTGTTGTAGTGCATTGAGTTGCAGATTTAAAGGTGTTTAAGTCACCCTCTGCTCTCTAATTGTCAGTAAAATCCCCTTTTCCAATAGTGATAACCAAAACTAATGTCTTCTGGGTGGTAAAATATTTCACAAGCAACTCTCCTATATTTTAATTCAACACTCTGGGGTGAATTTTTTAATATTCCAATATTTTTGATTCAGAGTTGGTCAGCTGAAGAAAGTACATAATTTTTATTGTCTCCCATTTTGAAACAGGGAGAATCTCAGTTAGCATGCATTCTTTTTAAAAAAAATTATTTCAACAAAATTCTTAAAAGCACCCCATATCTACTTTGTATTAATAATCAACCAAGATATTTAAATTGTTTTCAGCATTAAATCTCAACACAAACAATATTATACAGCAATTAGGAATTATTAATCAGCCAGTGTTTGCTACCAAGTGATAATGTGATATGCCCACATATAAATAATACTTGCCTAATTTATACATCATTAATATAGTGAATACTATTTTCTTCTTAAATATGATAAATATTTATTTATATTTATAAAACAAAATTCATCAGTATTTTTCTCATAGTTTATTGAATTTTAGCATTCATTTTATCATGAAAATTTACTCTAATCAATAAATATTTACAGATAAAAATGCCATCTATATAGCTTATTTTTCAAACTATGAAAGATTCTGAAAATGTTATGTGTTGGCAGAATTTTTAATCATTAGTGTGACATTGAAGAGAGAAAATGCTATCTTTGTTAATTAAAATGGAACAATTGTACTAACACATTCATATTACCCTTCTTTCACATTACTATATAAACCTTTAGTTAAAGTTAATAGTGTAGACTATTGTGACAAATTTTGAAGGTACAAGATTTCTTTGTACCATATTCTATGAAGTAGCAATCTCAAAATATTCTGCTAAATTACATGGAGTTCTCAAGGCCATTATATTCTATATTTTATGTGAATATTCCTCTAACTCTATTCCTTACACTTATATTTTAAAAAGGATTAACTAGAACTTCCTTTATTATTTAATATGCATTTCTATTGAGTCTCAAATTACATTGTATTATGACTTTTTTCCAATCAGAATATTCTGGGGTTAACATCTTTCATGTCAACCTTGTTGATCCACTATTAAAAGTCTATGATGTTCATAAAAAAATACTGGATGCAGAAGTTGATCAAGCTCTTGAAGATCTCTAAATCCAGAATATTTTCATTTAAAATTGAAAATGTCAAGGCCAAATGTGTGGACTGCTTCATGCAAAAGTATGTTATGTTAGAGACGCTGTTCTAATCTTCCTCTCAGAGTCTATCACTGAGGAGATTATATGTATTATTATTACTGGTGAAGTTGACTAGAGGTAGATGTTCCCACCAAGTTTCACTAGCTACAGAGGGCTTTATACCTCCATGGCTTCATATGGATTTTTAAAATCACTGATACCCTAGCAGAGATTTAGAATTTTCTTAGAAATACTAGAGAAAACACACTAAATGATACAAGAGAGAATTAGGTAGTGAGTCAGAGCAAAGAACTGGCAATTTCTTATTTTTCTGCCAGCAAATGAACACAGGAATGAGCTCATTATAAACATAGTAACCTCAGAAGTACCAGGCAATATAATGTAATTTGTTTAAATTTAATTGAGTGTAGGCATACATGTTTATAAGCATGCACATATGCATCTGTGTTTCTGCTATACTTGTGTAGAACTCAGAGGAAACTTGGCAGAGATTTGGTTCTTTCTTACCATTTGATCCCAGGGACCAATTTTGAGTCATCAGGCTTAGCTGGAAAAACGATTTCTTCCTAAGCCATCGCAGAAGCCTTGTGTGTGTGTGTGTGTGTGTGTGTGTGTGTGTGTGTGTGTGTGTGTGTGTGTATTCTAGATGATTATTTAACATTGTTAAAAAAGAAAACATTTTATTTTATTATTTGCAAGTTATAATCTCCAAAAATATGTTTCATTTGTGATATAAATTTCTACTTTTTGAATGAGATTAATGGATTGAATAACCTTTTTCTAATCTTCCTGGTTAGGAATGCAGTTACCAAAGAGAGCAACAGAAGGAACAGAGAGAAGAGCAACACATTGGAGCAAAAGGTACTTTGGGACATTATGGGTGGTAGTGGAAATTAGTACTTCTATAATTGGATGCTGTTGGAGGTGCTTCTAAACATTATACAAACAAAAATACAGGGTCATGGAGTACCCTTCCTTAGGAATAGGACCAAAAGAAGTTAATACATCAAAGAGACATCTGCATTGTCTTTTTGTTTTTGTTTTTGCTTTTCGAGGAAGGGTTTCTCTTCTAGTCCTGGCTGTCCTTGACTCACTTTGTAGACCAGGCTGGCCTCAAACTCACAGCAATCCACCTGCCTCTGCCTCCCGAGTGCTGGGATTAAAGGCGTGGGACATCTGCATTGTCATGTTCACTGCAACAACCAAAGATTGAAAACAATCTGTGTGTCCATCACTGAGGGATTGATAAAATGTGATTCATATAAATTCATAGAGTGCTAATTTCCAGAAACATAGTTAGAAACAGAAATCCAAGTGTTAAATGGCATAATCTAGGCATAGAGAGACATGCACGACATGATCTCACTTAACATGAGGAATACAAAGAAATTACTCTCCATTTCTTCTAGAATTTCATAAATTTTGTCCTTAAGTTTTCATTTTCCCACTTAAAGTCTTCACTGTATGTGTTAAGATGAGTTTCTCCCAGAGGGTAGAGCTGTTCATTGGTATAAACGGTAAAGCTCGCCCTCAAATTTTTTTAAAATTTTTTTTATTTTTATTTTTTTATCTTTTTTTCTCCTTTATTAATTTATTCTTGTTACATCTCAATGGTTATCCCTTCCGTTGTATCCTCCCATTCTTCCCTCCCTCCCATTTTCCCCTTATTCCCCTCCCGTATGACTGTTCCTGAGGGGGATTACCTCCAGCTGTATATGCTCATAGGGTATCAAGTCTCTTCTTGGTAACCTGCTGTCCTTCCTCTGAATGCCACCAGGTCTCCCCCTCCAGGGGACATGGTCAAAGGTGAGGCACCAGAGTATGTGAGAAAGTAATATCCCACTCTTCACTGTACTGTGGAGAGTGTTCTGTCCATTGGCTAGATCTGGGTAGGGGTTTAAGGTTTACCACTTGTATTGTCCTTGGCTGGTGCCTTAGTTTGAGCGGGACCCCTGAGCCCAAATCTACCTATCATAATGTTCTACTTAACAATGCTCTTATTCAGTCCCACTATTTCATTTAAAAGATGCACAAATGAAATAAATTCTGTGTCTGAAAAAGAAGTGTGTGTTCCGTGTTCATTAAAATACCATTATTCACTGTCAAGACATGAAAACAACCTAAATATCTGTTGGTAGATGATGGATGAAGAAAATGTGATATGTATATTGCACGGAACATCATCTGGCCATTAACAGAAAACCCTACTCCTTGTGACATTATGGATTAGCTGAAGAACATTCTGCTGAGTGCAATGAACTGGACACAAACAGACACTATATGATCCAACTTGGATGTAGTAGAAGGAAGCATGATTTAAAAAAATATGGTTGCTATAGCCAAGGGTAGGAAATGAAAGGATATTGATCAAGGGCTATATATTTTCACCTATAGGAAGAATACATTCTGGAGATCTGTGTATTGTAAACTTGTATGACATGTACATACAACAGTGTTCTGCATGCTAAGAATTTATTATCATGGCAAACATAAGTGTCTTCCATACACAAACCTCGAAACACACAGAGATGAAAACTAGTCAGTGATGCAGATGCAGTTGACTTGAGTATTGTAAGCACTCTACTGATTATAAGCAGATCTCGTCATTATGTTAACATTGTGTGTATAGACGCCTACAACTTTGTTTGTGAATGATATTCAATAAAGATGTTGTTTAAGAAAAAGTCTATGTTTTTCCAGGAGATGTTATATGCTTCTTATTTCCAGGATCTTGGAATCCCAATTTTCACCCCCAGATCACAGAAGCTTCTCCACAATGTACCATATTTTTTGGACCATAAGACATACTTTTTCACCCCCAAAAGTGTGTGCATGGTAAGGATCAAGGTGAGCCTTATTGTCTGATTGTTCTTTTTCCTGTTGTTCTTCTTTTACTGCTCTAAAAACTGGGTGCATCTTATGGTCAGGTGCATCTTATAGAGCCTAAAAATACAGTACCGGTAGACTGTCTTACTCAATAGTGAAGTGGTTCTGACTAGGAAACAAAAATCATGCTTTCTCTTCTTTCTCTTCATGAGTCAAATACTTCATGAGCCAAAAACTTAAAATAGAGAAGAAGATGAAACAGTGTAACAGTGTATAACAAATTCAGAGGTTTATGTATCTCAGCCTATGAGAACTGGCAAAAACAAAATGAGAAACCACCATCACATCCAGTGCAGAGGATCTTGTATAATGAAGATGCTGGTGTCATCATAGGCTCAGAAACATCCCTGCTATTACTCTGTTGAAATGTTTTGAACCTAAGCATTTTGAAACATGCTGCTGGAGGGCATGAAGTACTTCTACTCTGGATTGAAAGTATCTTCTGAACTTGGCTGAATTCTGTGACACTTGACTTAAAGCTGTGCCCTTCATGTGTAGCTATCACCTTCCCATGCACATGGTGAGAAGCAGAGAGGCCTTAGCAAACTTTTGAGAGGTCCACAGATCCAATGAGTGTTCAGAAGAATCATCACAGAATCCTAACCAAGAGTCTCCCAAAGAACCTGAGAGTCCCTTGGAAGCTGAGATCACATACAATGACCGTGCTCAGAACACCATACTTCCCAGGGAAGAAATCACACACTCCAGGTCAGTTAATCAGAAGTCACAATAGAAATAATGGAGAAGAAAGCTGTAGACAAGAGGCCAGAAAATGAAAAAAAGGCTCCTGTTAAGATGACTTCTTACCTCCGCCAATCAAGTCTCATCTGTCAGGGAAGGAGGGCTCCCCTTTCTGAGGACTAACCAAGGGATGAAGAATGGGGATACAATCTGGATGTGAAGAACTTAAACTTCAGAACAAGCTGGTCTGCAGAACAAGGTGGTTTATTGCTAAACCCACTACCTGGGACTAGATCTGAGACTGGCTGAGACATGAATGTCTATACGTAGACAATGCTTCTTGTTGGTTACAGAATCCCTATCAATTATTATTAGATGCCATTCTTCATATGACATAAATGGCTCATACAAAGAACAGAAAACCAGCCTTAATTGTTCTGTGCATCATGCACACCTTATACATTTATAATTTTAGGACTGTAATGCTTGTGAGAAATCATATATTTTTTAGAACAAAAGAACTGCACACAGTTATTGGATCAGACCTAACAGGATTCATTCCTCTCAGCATACTGGACACTGACATTCTGCATCCTTCATGATCCAACACCAAGTGCTTCAGTTGCTGTTCCTCATCAGAATTGAGTTTTCTGCATTCTCTGGCAGTATATGTGTTCAGGCGCTTGAAGAATCTGCTTTCTGTGCAGAAGGTGCATGAGCACATACTTATTTCAACCTGGACGATCAGCAAGATGGTCATTTTCAGGCTTGGACCTCCCTCCTCAATAGTGATTTCACACAGTCTACACATGGAACGATAGGGTTGATTCATAGGAAGAAACTTACTAAACTCCTTTCTAGCTCATTTTGAAACTCATAAGATAAGTAGTTCAGAAAGCACTTAGGCAACTGACTAAGTACCTAAGAAACTGAGACTGAAGTTGGGTACTAGTCAGAGTAGGTGTGGCAGCGGTCTCCCTGAGCAAGTCTATCTGAAGTGACATCCCTCTCCTGGCTCTTGGTTGTTAAAGAATACTGTCTCCAGACTTCCCAGATGACAGCATTAAAACGAGCAGTATTGTGGATCCCGGTTATGGAAGAGTAAATGTGCTGTTTTGTGCCCATTAGTCTTTTGTGAAAACCATCAACTGCCTAGAACTTGACCGAGTTCTATGACTACCAAATCAAGGATGGAGAGGATTTAAACTCCCTTCTCAGGATGCTTCAGTGATAATTGCTTGGATGTGTGGTAAAATTCTAGTATCCATGCATGACTGAAGAGAAATTCCTTGAGACACAGGTGGTGCTCTTGTAGTAGAGATATCTGCATTATTGATTTTGTTTTATATTTTTGATAAATGTTTTACATCCTAGATTATGCTACTCAAATATGCACAAAGATAATATATTAGTCAAATTCTTCATCAAATACTGGGTGATTTTTATTTCATAAGAGTTCTATAGATCTTTATAGTCTTCTGCGCAAAACTGGTGTAAGCACCCTCATATCCTAGCTTTCATACTTTAGGACATAGTAAACATAATGAGCGTTCTATGACACTCATATAATGCACCCAATGTAAACAAGCAACTGCCTGCTGCTCGATGACATCATTAACAGAAACAATGAAAGTACAACATTCATTTTTCCAGCCTGAGTGCTTATTTCTTTATGTGAATACAAGCTTAATCCACATATAATACACGTATATGCACTGCAGGAGTCCCCACCACCCTCCACATTCCTTATTGGTAGTTCGTCTTGCAGGACTTATATGCTTTTCATAGTGTTCTAATTCTTCACTCAATTTAAGTGTGGGTTTTTGAGCTTATTTTGAACATTTTCCTTATTGTATATACACAATTTTAAGTTTACACACTATTTTAAAGTACTTTTTAAAAATCACACTCTTCATTTTGTACATCTGTCGATCTTCTACAAAACACATTCCATCATTTCTCGATCGTGATACTGGATTTGATGAGCTGATGACCTTGCCCCTGAGTGGACTGGAGGAAGTACAAGTGCTGGGGGACTGCCAAAACTGCTGCTTCTCATCCTGTGAGTCAGTGTCACACTTTATTGACATTTAGCTTTGTCAGCCACCTATGGTGAGGTACATTTAGTGCCCCCTGTCCTAATGCCACCTGTATGTACACTATAGGAATGAAACTAAACAGAATTACTTCGTGACATTAAACATGGAGAGATTAATCATCTATTGTAGAGCTATGCCAGTATAAAAGAGTACTAAAATGGTGCGAGAAAATTACTGGTGTCTTTCTTCAGTAAATATTTCTCCTTTTTCTTTTATATGGTAACAATATGTGAAAATATATTAAAAGGATGGCATACCTTTTCTTGCAAATCTGTATATGTATGTATATATATTTATAAATACACATGTATTCATATCTACATGCACATACATATATGTGTTTATACATGCATATATATGTATATATATATATATATACACATTTCTTCTCTCATATATTACATCCTAATCACAGTTTCCTTTTCCACCACTCTTTCCACCCCCACTCCACTTCTCCTCTCCCCAGATTCACTCCCTTTCTTTTCCCCTTCAGAATAGAGCAGGGTCCCCAGGGAAATCAGCCAAACATGGCAATAATAAGTTACAATAAGAGTAGGCATGACCTCTCATATCAAGGCTGGACAAGGCAACTCAGGAGAAAAAGATTCCCAAAGTAGAGAAAAGTGTTAGAAACCACCCACACTCGCACTGTTAGAAATCTATGAGGAACACCAAGCTCCACAACCATAACATATATAAAGGAAGCCTTGAAACTCTAGTCTCTGTGTCCTCAGAAAATTCTCTGTGGTGCAATAGTGGAAAAAACATGTCTGTGTTGAACTTAAACATGTCAGTATAATGATAGTAAGATAATAAATTACAGAGTGAATGCCCAAATTGTTAATAGGTCGAGGAAAAGATCCCAAGTTGCAGTGTCTTTTTAAAATACAAACCTCTGTCAGGAAAGATGGTTCAGTGTTTGTGTGCATATTGCTTCTTCAAGGAACTGAGTTCTATTTTCGGCAACCACATTGGGTTACTAACAACCACTAGCAACTAAAGCTCCATGGAGATCTGGTACCTTCATTAAATGTCTGCAGTCACACCCACATGTGTTAGACAATACCAACCCCAACACACACACACACACACACACACACACACACACACACACACACACACACACACAAATGTAAATATAAAAAGACATTTTAGGAAAGAATGCCTTAGCTTAAAGTATATTTACATTTTTGTTTTATTATTTTATGTATGTGTTTGTGTTTTCTACATATCTGTGCACAGTTCCCTCTGAGACCGAAGAGGGCATCAGGTCCCCTGGAACTGGAGTTAGGGATAATTATAAGCATCTTGCAAGTACTTGGTAATTAACCTTCATCTTCTGGAATGTCAACTAGTGCTTTTACCTGCTGATATCTCTCCAGCCCCCCTTGACATATTTCTAGCTAGGGTATAAAATACTAAAATTGTCATAGGGGGCCTTATAATAAAATAAGAACACAAGCTAGAAAACACCTATAGCTACCAAAAAATGCTATACAGTTGCTTTTGACTAAACATCATTTTTGTAGGATAAAATGAACAGGAGATTTAGCATATGCATTTGTAGAAATACATACATGGAAATAGTATGGATATTTTTACACAAAATATGATTCTGTTTTCAAAACTCTGTTTCTGAAAAAAATTCATAGTTAAGAATCCAGGGATTTAAAACATCAGTATATAATTACTGACTCCAAATGGCTTATGTAAAACATGTATAATTTTTGAAACAACTTCGCATTATACTCCAACTCAATCAAAAACATATATTTCCAAGTAGTAGAACATTATATATATATATATATATATATATATATATATATATATATATATATATATGAGATTCTCATAAAAAATAAATCTAACAAGTTTATTGTACACTCATTTATAATTTTATTTTCCCAAAAGAACAATTGAAAATGGGGGTAGCTTTCTGAGCACAGTTATAAAATTATGAATACACTTCCATTAACAGATTTCCAAGGATCTTGACTCCTAGATGTTATAATCATTCCAAGAGAAGTAAAATCTCAAAGGCGAGAGCCTACAGATGAAGATGTATACTCACTCAAATTGTCTTTGTCCTTTCATTTCTATCTCATCTCTATTTCAAAATCTCTGCAGTTTCCTCCTTTTCTTTTATATAAAGAATATCAAAATACTCAGCACAGCATCTTGGTTTATTTTTGAAGGATTTGCATCCTCGATTTTAAATGCTAATCTCCAATATTATATTTTTTTTCCTCCCAAAAAGCGTTGAACAACCTCACAGGAAAATGCTTCTCAAGCAATTGAGTTACCTTTTATAAATCTTGAAAATCGCATATCTAGGATTGTTTCCTCTGGCATAGCACAGGAGACTCACATAGCTGAGCAACCAACCATACTCTAATACAGGCAGTAATACAATTGGAAACCAAACTTGATTCTTTTTTCTTTTATTTTTTTGAAAAGAACAATTTTACTTGAAAATGAAAATCACAGACCATTTATGTAGGGCTTTACCACAGAATAAAATTGCCACTTTCCCCGGAAGACTCTATGAATGGATTTCTGTTCCATAGAGGAACATCATATGATAATTGTATAAGCAAGGGGTAATTATAATTTTGTGAGGTAATATAAGCAAACAGATGGAACAAAAAAAATTTCTCTCTTGATACAAGTAAAATTTAACTGTTACACATATTAAAAAGATAATTCTATTAAATAAAGTTAGATGAACATTTAACATCTTATTTTATTCCTAACTATTTGATCAATAAATCATAAAGCTCTCAGTATAACTTAACTCTCAAATTTTGGAAAGTTTATAAATATATTTTCAAGAGAACATAAAGCATTACTGTGCAAACTTGAAAATGAATTAATTCATGATGGGTTTGTCCTCTGAATGTTTATATCATATAACTTTTCAATAAATAACAGTGATGGTGGATTCAAAATAGTTGTGATGAACACACATACCTGGTCTGATCAGGACAGCAGTGACTAAACAGTGACCTAAGAGCCAAACTGAGAATACAGTGCTGGTAATTCGCAAGTGGGAGGGGACTACACTGTGTGAAAGATGGGTAGGTCCAGCCTCTGGCCACCCAGCTAATCCAGAGAAAAATCCCTAAGTCCCTGCAGGTTCATGCGCAGTCTTTAAAATCCAGCCACTGGCCTGCACGCATGTGTACTATACCTGCTCTCTGGGTATCAGGCTGAACTTGAGACTATAAAACACCAGTGTCTGAGTTTTTTGGTCCAGAGGACAACCCATGGTCTGGAACACATTGTCTGGAACAGAAGTGGATCTGATCTCCGGTCACCAGAGCTATCCACAGACAATTCCTGGGTCCATGCAGGCACAGGCACCACCACCAAGGTCTACCTTTAGTCCTGGCAGGATGCATAGCACCTGAGCTCTGTATCTCAGGAGGATCTTTGAGCTACAAAACACCAGTGTCTGAGGTTCTCTGCTGAGAGGGGACACCACTGTGTGGAATGTAGGTAGATCTGAGCTCAGGTTACCAGACTAGTCCACAGAAAGTTCAAAGATCTGATCTCAGGTCACCCACCTAGTCTACCTGAAGATGTCCTGATCTCCGCGATGAGGGGTGTCAACCTATAGCCATGCACATATGAACTGCTGTCAATAGCCAGTGAAGAACACCAGAAAATTCCATCCAACTCCAGAGACTGCAAGATGGCCAAAGGCCAGCATAACAACACAAACAACAAAAGTCCAAGTAATATGGCATCTCCACACCCCAGTTATCTCAAAGTCATCAGCTCTGGAAACTCTAACACAATTAAAACACAAGAAAATGAGTTCAAGTTTTCCCTTATGAAGATGATAATGAAGGACAGAAATAAAATCCTTAAACAAACACAAGAAGATACAGCCAAACAGGTTGAGACCCTTAGTAAGACCATGACAGAGACCTATATAGAGGGAAAATATAAACAATCAGGTGAAGGAAATCAGTAAAGCAGTTCAAGATCTGAAAATGAAAATGGAAACAATAATAAAAGCACAAACTGTGGAAAGCCTGGAAAGAGGGAACTTAGAGAAGAAAACAGAAAATGCAGACATACACATCGCCAGCAGAATACAAGAGACGGAGGAGAAAATAATCTCAGGTGTAGAATATAAAATGGAAGAATTTGATACAATGATCAAAGAAAATGTTAAATCTAAAAAATCCCAAAGCAAAACATCCAAGAAATCAAAGACAATGTGAAAGGTTGAAATGTAAAAATAAGTAGATGGTAAGTGAATGGAAGCAGAAGATAGCATTTTGAGTAAGGTAATACAGACTCATAAAGACAAATGGCAAATACTGTCTCATCTGAGGATCCTAGCTCTGAGCCTTCAAATATGTCTCTATAACCTGAAGTTCCTTCAGAAATAAGGAAAGTAAAAATGGACCCCCCGAGGAAGGGTTGATGTAGGTGGAAAAGACAGGTTATGAGTATTCTGAAGATGTAAATGGGAAAATGGGGAGGTTCATTAGACATGCTTAAGTAACAGTAAAAATCACCATAGGGATTCATACTATTTTCTATATGCCTAAGCATGTAAACTACATGTAAATATGTATGTATATGTACATATACAGATATTTAGTTGAATGAAATTTCTCCTGCACCTACATCTTAAGCTCATTTCTGTTAAGTGTAGTTATATTGAACCACCAGTCTATTTCTATGCCAATATCATGAAGTTGTTATTACTATTGCTCTGTAGTACAGCTTGAAGTCAGGGATGGAGATACCTCCAGATGTTCTTTTATGTATTGCACAGGTTTAGCTATCCTGGGTTTTTGTTGTTTTGTTTTGTTTTGATTTTCCATATGAAGTTGAGAACTGTTCTTTCAAGGTCTGTAAAAAAAAAAAAAAATATATATATATATATATATATATATATATATATATATATATATATGTATGTATATATATTTGATGGGAATTGCGTTGAAACTATAGATTGCTTTGGGCAGGGTGGCTATAATTATTACTATTATTATTATTATTACTATTATTATTATTATTAATTACTTTGCATAATACACCTTCCATCTTGGTTATAGCATCACCCTTCCTCTCCTCCCAGTCCCACCCTCCCTCTGTCTTACTGCTTTCCCCTCCCATTTTTATCAGAAAAGGTGAATCCCCCTTCTTTCCATCCAAGCTCATCAAGTCACACCAGGACTGTGAGTATCTTCTTCCCCTTTTGCCTGGCAAGGCAGCCCAGCCAGGGGGAGTGATAAAAAGTTGCCACCAGAGCTCATATAATTGACATCACTCATTACCTTTACTAGTAGATCCACGTAAAGCCTGAGCAGCCCATTAGCTACATCTGTTTAGAGGACCTACGTCCAGTCCATGCATGATCCTTGGTTGGTGCCTCATTCTCAGAAAACCCCTATGGGCCCTGGCTAGTTGGTTCTGTTGGATGTTCTTGTGGAGCTCCTGTTACCCCAGGTCCTTTTATCACCTCTCCGCCACCACTTTTCTCCAAGACTCCACATGCATTATCCAAAGTTTAGCTGTAAGTCTCAGCATCTGTTTCCAACCATTCCTGGGTGGACCTCTCAGAGGGCAACTCTGCTAGGTTCCTTTCTGAAAGCATAGCAGAAAATCATTAGACAGTGGTTGGCTCTCTCCCATAGAGTCGTTCTTGGGTTGGGCCAGGAATTGCTTGAACATTCTCTCAAACTCTGCTTTATTTGCTCTGTCTTTATCCTTCCACATCTTCTAGGCATGGTAAATTATGGGCCACAGTTTTTGTGGGTTGGTTGGTTTTCTCCTCCCTCTACTAGAAATCTTGTCTAGTTAGAAGGGTGTTCTCTTCACCACTATAGTCCCTGCTAAAAGGAGTCTCTGTTAGAATTGTTTTTTTCACCGTCTTAGAAGAATTATGTCGGTATTTTGATGAGGATCACATTGAATCTGTGCCCTGTTTCGGTAAGATTGCCATTTTTACTGTGTTGATCCTACAGATCCATGAGCATTGGATATAGTTCCATATTCTTAAGTGTTCTTCGATTTCTTTGTTTGGTGACTTGAAGTTCTTGTCATACAGGTCTTTGTCTTGCTTGGTTAGAGTTACCCCAAGATGCTTTATGTTTTTTGTGCCTATTGTGAATGGTGTTGTTTGATTCCCTAATTTCTTTCTCAGCCAGTCAGTCTTTTGTATAAAGGAAGGCTATTGATATTTGTGAGTTGGCTTTGTATCCAGGCATTTGCCAGAGATGTTTATCAGATGTAGGAGTTCTCTGGTATAATTTTTAGGGTCACTTATGTATACTATAAAATCATCTGATATAGAGATACTTTTACTTTCTCTTTCCAGTTTTTATCTCCTTAATATCCTTTAATTGTCTTTTTTTCTAGCTAGAACTTCAAGAACTATATTGAAGAGATATGGAGAGAGTGGGTAGCCTTGTCTTATACCTGATTTTAGTGGAACTGCTTTGAGTTTATCTCCATTTAATTTGATATTGGCTGTTTGATTGCTGTATATAGCCTTAATTTTTGTAGGTATGAACTTTGTATCCCTGATGTCTCCTAGTCATTCATTATGAAGGGATTTTGAACTTTGTCAAAGGTCTTTTCTGCATCTAATGTGATGATCACGTGAGTTTTCTTCTTCAATTTATTTAATTATGTTGATGGATTGTTTTATGTTGAACCATCCCTGCATCCCTTGGATGAAGCCTACTGATCATGATAGAAGATATATTTGATGTGTTCTTGGATTTGAGTTTTGAGTATTTTATTGAGTATTTTTGCATCAGTATTCACAAGTGAAATTGGTCTGAAATTCTTTCTTTGTTGAGTGTTTGTGTGGTTTAGGTATCAGTATAGCTGTGGCTTCATGTGACTTCATAGAATGAGTTCAGTAATATTCCTTCTTCTTTGAATGTCTAGTAAAATTATGTGCATTTTTTTGGTTGGGAGACTTTTGATAACTACTTGAATTTCTTTTGAGGTTATAGGACTCTTAAAACTGTTTGCCTGGTCTTGATTCAACTTTGGTAAGTGAATTGCACCAAGGAAATAATCCATTTCCTTTAAAATTTCCAATTTTATGGAACACCAGGTTCTGAAATAATGCCTAATGATTCTTTAGATTTCCTTGATATCTGTTGTTAGGCCCCTTTTCATTTCAGATTTTGTTAATTTGGATACTCTTCCTCTCTTTTTTAGTTACATTGGCTAAGCATTTGTCTATCTGTTGATTTTTTCAAAACAAGCAGTTCTTGATTTCATTGACTCTTTGTATTTTTCTTTTTGTTTCCAATTTATTGATTTCAGCTCTGAATTTGATGATTACTATTGTCGATTTCTCTTTGCTGTGTTAGCTTTTTTTTGTTCTAGAGATTTTGTTTCTAGAGATTTTTGTATATGTGGTGTTATTTATTTCCTGTCTTCTCCTTGGTGTAGTTAGCTTCCTTGGGTTGGAGTTTTCCATCTAGTGTCTTCTAGGACTAAATTTGTGGATAGATACTGTTTAAACTTGGTTTTGTCATAGAACACCTTGTTTTCTCCATCTATCATTACCGAAGTGCTGCTTCAATATCAACTGGAGAGGTAGGGCTTGAATCCTGTGGCTGACTGGCTGGTGACCTTGTACACCTTCTCAGAGGGCAGCCTTCCAAGCTGGAACTGATAGTTACCTACAATAGCTTCCACTGATGGTGGCAAGATGGAGCTACAGCTGATGGCTCCTAGCAAGGACTTCCACTGATGGTGGCAAGCGTCTAAAAAAGAAAGGGAAAGAAGGAGAAAAAGAAATGTTGCGTGCACGTGCACACACACACACACACACACACACACACACACACACACACACACACGGAGATGAAGTAACACAGACTCCAGCTGGTAGGTTTCAAGAAGCGGTTTCTTCCTTTTATTATTATTTTCTTATTTTCATTCTTATCCTTATTTTTATCTGTTGTCTTCTTCTTCTTCTTCTTCTTCTTCTTCTTCTTCTTCTTCTTCTTCTTCTTCTTCTTCTTCTTCTTCTTCTTCTTCTGCTCTTATCCTTTTCCTCTCACAGCTTATACACCCCAAAAAAATCTTTCAAGAAGTACAAAAATCACAATGTCTTTACATTCTATTTCTCTATAAATAAATGATTGCAATGGATATGTGTAAGAACATCATGTCCCCATAATACCTTCACATGACCAAGTGTTTTAAAGGAAAAAACATGAAAAACAAGTTATTTCTGAGAACCCATGTACATTTGTACATAAGCAACTTTTTACATATTAACTGAGTATAAGCAAGCAAGGAAATTTCTCAGCCAGCTTTTCTTTACTGGCAGGTGGCAATTTGTGCTTAAAAAGAAGGAATCAATTATCTTTTTAAAAATATATTTCATTAATTTATTCATATCACATCTCAGTGGTTATCCCATCCCTTCTACCCACCCATTCCTCCCTCCCTCTTATTTTCCCCTTATTCCCCTCTCCTATGACTGTTACTGAGGAGGACCTCCTCCCCCTGTATAGGCTCATAGGGTATCAAGTCTCTTCTTGGTAGCCTGCTGTCCTTCCTCTGAGTGCCACCAGGCCTCCCCATCCAGGGGACGTGGTCAAATATGGGGTAACAGAGTTTGTGTGAAAGTCAGACCCCACTCTCCACTCAACTGTGGAGAATATTCTGGCCATTGGTTCAAAGTTTACTGCATGTATTGTCCTTGGCTGATGCCATAATTTGAGCAGGACCCCTGTGCCCAGATCTAAGGTCATAATGTTCTTCTAGTAGGTTTCTAGGATCCTCTGGAATCAATTATCTTAAGAAATAATCTTATGAAGACCTTAAAGGAAACACAAGTCTAAACACCTATATACAAATAATCAGCCATGTCTATTTTAAATCCTAAAGGTACTCATTTTCTCATTAATATGTTTTATTAAATTATATCAGGAAGCCGAGGGAAGAAAAATAGAATAAGGAAATCAATCATCATCTCAGTCACCAACCAGCTTGAAAGAGTCACATCAGCCAGTGCTACTATGGGCCATTGTTCTTGCTTTGCCAACCACAAAAAGTCCCTAGCTTTACTAATAAGAGTGTACTTTCTATTAACTTCAATTGTCCCTTAAGATTTCCTGCATCAGGGCCAACATAAAAAAAAATTTAGATTATTTTGCTAAACAATCTATTTTTCCCTAAGACTTTCTACATTAGAGCCACTAGCAAAACCATCTTTACCTAACCTTGTTGAACAATCTATTTTTCCAAATTCTTTCTAAAGGTAGTGATCATTGTTAGCAATCTACATCCATAGGTTGTTTTCAGAGATGGTGGTTGAGTCACTAATCTGCTCCAGGAGCAATGCCTGAAAAAGATCAAGCATTGTTATTGCATATGTCAATAATACCACCAGGTGAGAGGCTGGGATCCTCCTTTATACTGCTCACACAATTAACATATTAAGGGTATTATAAGGACCACAAAGGTAACAAGTAGAGCTATGCTCCATAATAGCATGTAATACTCAGGTCGCATAGTTCTCAGGGTTATGCCTCACCAAGACACACCCATCATGGGTTTGCTAGCCTGTGGGCCACATTCCATGAGTTCTAGGAACTGTTTTGCTGTTCCTGTTGCACAGACCCCAACATATAGAGATTGACATTTTTGGTGGGTGTAGTAGTCTGGACAGATATCTGTGGTCTCCTAGGGTCTGCATGACATCTGTACAAGCCCTTCTGGTTTTTATATCTCTGTTGAGAAGTCAGTTTGCTTGGGTTTGGTGGTGTCATCTTGCCCTGGGTTTTGTGGTTTTTATTCTTATGTTGACCTCTAGTCATCTGGTTGTCCATGGTTTTAGCAGCTCTGGTGGTCCCTCTGCTAACCTTGTACCAGGTGGGGCTGGCTGATAAGGAGTCAGCAGCAGATAGGCCTCTAAGCTGAAAGTTGCTCGGCCTGGGACATGCATCCTTGGGGTGGAGGATGATGAGGATTGGGTCTCATAAATAACTCACTGCTGCTGGCTTTGCTGGCTCACTGCTGTCTATGTCCCAAGTGGGTCAGGCAGATGGAATCAGCATAGGAGAGGGCTCTAAGCTGAATGTTGCTTGGGCCACACACTGGCCTTCTTGGGATGTAGACAATGGTGGTTGGGTCCCATATACAGCTCACTTCTGCTAGCTGTGCTGAGGATGGCCATTTTTTATTATGTTAATCCTACCTATCCATGAGCGTGGGTGCTCTTTCCATCTTCTTATATCTTCTTCAATTTTTATTTCCAGAGACTTGAATTTTTTGTCATATAGGTCTTTCACTTGCTTGGTTAGAGTTACATGAAGATACTTTATATTATTTGTGTGAAGGGTATTGTTTCCTTACTTCTTCCTTGGCCTGTTTCCTGTCTCGTAGTCTCTAATGGCTGTTGTACTCTGGAATTACAGGTAAAAATGGGGATCAGGAAATTGGACATGCCAGATACTATTGGCCTCTGATGGGTGCCAGTTTCTGCTTTTCTTTGATGGTTGTTGCTGCTTCCTGATGGCTGATGTTCCCAGATGGTTCCCTGTCTGTTTTTCCAAGGTGTTAGCTGCTGTTCCCAGGTAGTTACCAGTCTGTAAGGGTGGTAGTGAAGATGTGGCCCAGGAAATGGTCAACTTCACCCCTAGAAAGGCCTTGGAGCATTGTGGGGGCTGGGAGGACTGGGCACCTACGGCCCGGGGCAGAGCATAACTCTGCAGCTGGGTCCTACCATGCCAGGAGCTGGGGAAGGGCTCTCACCTGCTGTTTCCAGGTGGTTGCTTGACACTGTGAATGAGGCTGGAGATGCAGCCCCAATAATATTTTAATAAATCATCAACTTATGCTGTTAATTATATTATATGAAAATCAATACCGTGCATATATAAATCTCCCATGAAGTAAACAGGAGAATAGCGAATAAAGAATCTCAGGTAGATTTTAAAGGACAGCAGAAATCATTTTGGGAGTGAGCAGATGCTCCGTGTTCACCATCTTCAGTGCGGTGGTGATTACATTGCTATGCACATTTGACAATACTAAAATTCTGCAATTTTTAAATGTGGTTTTTAATATGAAAACTTAATGGATAAGCTGTAGGAAAAAGAAGCCAGTACACTGAATATTTCTATTTCCTTGACTAAAATATGTCAAACATTTAAAATTTTTACCATATTTTATTTATAAATATGAAACAATTTTAATTAGAGAAATAAACTGGCATAAACTTACAGTAATAAGAACAAAACAAGAACATGTGTTTGTCTTTCTTTCCTTTTAAAGAAGAAGCATGTTGTTGACTGCTTAAAACAGCTTAGCATTTGTAATATGCTGGCATTCTGTTGTGTTGACACAGGATTCATCAATTGTGTTACTATTGAGTTAACTAGTCTCACTCCATTTGCCTACTTTTACATTAATATAATATATAGGTAGAAATTCACGTTTACACTTAAAAATGGTCCATTATCTACATTGTTAGTACTCTAACTACTTTGTTAAGGAGTAATAGTTCTTACAATATTTGTGCCTAACTGTAATACATGGATTAACATGGAAATAATACGTTTAAATTTCAGAATTAACACAAGAAAAATAATGCATTCAATTTCAGTTTAAACTTTTAACTTAAAACAGTGTGTCAGTTACTGTTTCTTTATTTACTATTTTTCAAAGTGTCAGTCACACTGAAATTCTGGTTTTTAGTTCACAAGAAAAGTTTCAAACTTTTCAAGATTCAGTAAATTTACATTTACTTTAGAGAACATAATTCACTATTTTAGTGGCCTAATTTTGTCACAAAAGATAGCCCATGATTATCCAATGACATATGATTCAGCTATAAATCAAAATAGCCAAATGTACTATTTCAAAAAAACAAGTGTGAGAGCTAATCATGTATGTGAGCTTGATATATCTGGGAAGAGAAAACCTGAGTCAAGGAATCACCTTCACAAGCTCAGTTGTGGGCTTGCCTGTAGGGCATCTTCTTGATTGATGTTTGATATAGGAGGACCTATCCCATTTTGGGTAGTGGCTCTCCTGGGTAAGTTGACCTGACATACATATGAAGGTACTTGGCTTCTAGATGGAAACTAGTCTCTGTGGATTTATTTCATTTCTTACCACTGTATTCTTTAGGTGATTCCATGAGTTGACAAATGAGAAACTGTAGCCTATAAGCCAAATAAACTCTCCCCTGACCTTAGTTTCTTTTTGTTAGCAACACAAAAGTCAAACAAAGATAAAAGTTGGTTCTCTGATAGACCTACCAATATCCCTTCATGAAAGTAGAGGAACTTGAAGCTTTAGGCTTAGCAAAACCACTGAGTGATCAGGGCTCAAAGAGCTGTTGTTGAAAGATTATTTCTATTTAATATTGAGTTATGATTTTTGTGGAATCAGCGGTTACTCCTTAACCAGTTTTACCACACAGAGAGACCAGGATCTATGTAATTAGCCTCTAGCAAAAATGCTGTGCAATAATTACTCCATCCTAAACCCTCCGTGCTAGTATAGTTTCTTCCCATTCTGATTTCCCACTTTGTACTTGCTATTTCCTCATGTCCTAGGCCTGGCTCATTCCTCTTGGTGCTTCCTGGTCTTCTCCTCTGGCTACATCCCGTCCTTCCTTCTCTTACTAAATCTGAATGTCCCACCCTATTCTCCCTTATCTCTCAACAATGGCTGGTTGGTTTTCTTTACAACATAGAGAACAATGGTGACATGTTCACATGAACTTGAGACAGGAGATGCTTAGACTAAACATCACAGTGCAATGTCCAGATTGATCCATAGAGTGGGGTAGAGAAATCAGCATTTGAAAGTCAAGGGAAAACCGTACACAGTCCACAAGACATTATGCCAATAACCTGAGCCGGGAGCCTGGAAAATAATGCTGAGAACTCCAGATAATGGAGGTCTACCACTTGAAGTTTCAGGAGAAACTTTGAGAATCCATAAAGAAATGTATAAGGGATATTGTGTGATATTTTGATTTAATAATTTCTGGATGTGGTCAGATGGCTAAAAACGACAGTGGTGTTTTACAATAGGCCACCGTAACTGAAAGAAAGTCTTCTGGGATGTGCTTTTCTAGGATCATCATACAGAAGTTTTAGACTAAGGGGCCAAGGCTGCCCTCCCAAGGTGGCAGCAGAACGTGGTAATGTTTAGGAAACTCTTGGATGGTCCTATTTGAAAGCATTCGGTGCTTATGGATAGCTGTTTAAGGTTGGCACTGTGTGGCAGGGTAAGCATCACTATAAGAAATGGTCAAGAGAGACAGACCACTGGTGAAGGCGCATGGTGCCAGAGAAGGTGGAGTTGAAGGTGTAGTGGAAAGAAGCTGAGATATGGTACCGTGTAACAGGGCAAGAGTCCTTGAGCAAGGTAGAAATGACCATTGGCAAGCTGAAGCCTCAGTTGCAGTGGAGTCCCCAGGATACTGGAGATGCCAGGAGCGTGGGACAGCTGCCAAGGACAGCAGCAGCAGGTATGCAGGACAGAGGGCCTGAAACTTAGGGGATGCTACATGCTGCCGATGAAGGAACTGGAGAAGTCATATTTTCCAAGCACGTTTGAGCCCAGAATATTATAAGTGTATTTCAGATGCCAGAAATATCAGGACCTATAGGCTTTAAAGACCCGTACTTAACAAGTATTGGATACTTTTAAAAGACATTAAAATTTTATGAGGTGGAATTTTAAATAGAACTGTGACTTTTAAAGTTATAATATGCTTTATATTGTGGTGGACTTTGTGATTTTTATAGACAATGAAGGCTTATAGCTTAACCCTGATGTGTATGTGATGAAGTTGACAACAGGGAGACTTTGTGACAGCCAGGACACATATGAAAAAAAGGAACCCCAATAGAACTGCCTCCATCATCTTGGTTTGAGGATAAATGAGTGTGGCATTTTTTTTTGTTATTCTTCTTTTCTTTTCTCTTTTCTTTCTTTTTTTTGTTTTCTTTTTTCCCTTTTTTTATTAATTTATTCTTGTTACATCTCAATGGTTATCCCATCCCTTGTATCCTCCCATTCTTCCCTCCCTCCCATTTTCCCCTTATTCCCCTCCCCTATGTTCCTGAGGGGGATTACCTCCCCCTGTATATGCTCATAGGGTATCAAGTCTCTTTTTGGTCTTTGACCATGTCCCCTGGAGGGAGAGGCCTGGTGGCACTCAGAGGAAGGACAGCAGGTTACCTTTCTCTTTTCTATTTTTGTTGTTGCTGCTGTAGCTTTCTCTATTTTATTTCATTCATGTTTTCTTTTAAAAAATTTTTGTTTGAAAATTATTTTTTTTGCCCTTTTTTATTAATTTATTCTTGTTACATCTCAATGATTATCCCATTCCTTGTAAATGCCTCCAATAAATGTGATATATATCATGGTCCTCTAGGGAACCCTGATTAACAAATCATCTCAGCACTGTGTGACATGGCTTCCAGCTCATGGAGCTGGCATTAAATCTACTCCGATTGTAGTTGGTTATCCCAACATCTGTGCTTCTATTGTTCCAGCTCGTCACACATTCAGTTCCCTATTGCAGAAAGAAGGGTTTGTAGCTGGGTAGGTGCTTCCTTATCTCCTTTGGTATTAATCAGAGCACCTTCCAGTACCATGAGACCTAGTCAGTAAAGATGAAGTCTCTAGGTAGTCATCAGCTCAACTTTTCTATCTTCAATGAGCTATGTAGGTGTTGTCTTCAGCAATAGGGTTTTATGATCAATTTTTTTGAGGGAAAACAATAGCTGTGGCAATATTTTGTGTTGTTTTGGTGTTGCCGTTAGATTCCTTTGGCCAATGGCACAACTAGATGTAATCCATTGCTGGCACTGATGGTTTCTGTTTGGTGGTTAGTGATGTCTACTTTGTGCCTCATCTTCCCCATTTTCAGTGATTCCGTTTTAGGTTTCTGTGTGCTCCCATCAATTAAGCTTCAGTGTTAGCTTTCCCTTCCTGTATTCCCTCCCTTAATACCCTCTCTAATCTCCTCCCTGTTCAATCCTCCATCTCCAGTCTCCATGATTTCTCTCCATAATAAACAATTTATTCCTCCTTCCTTGGGAAATCACCTCTTCCCATTGTCCCTAGCTTTGTGTGCTATCTTTGTAGCCCAGGCTTTGTACCTTACCTTACATCTACTGTAGGATACCTACAAAAGGATTAATAGCTGACTTCCACATTGTCTTACTTAGAGTTCTATTACTGTGATGAGATGTCATGATCGTGGCAAATGTCCTTTATCGTGAGGGTGGGAAACATGGCCAGATGTAGGCAGGCATGATGCTAGAGAAGAAGCCAAGATCAACAGGCAACAGGCAAAGCTAATAAGCCACTAGGTCTGACATGTGCATCTGAAACCACAAAGCCCAAACCCAGTGACATATTTCCTCCAACAAGGCCACACCTCCAAACAGTGCTACTCCCTACTAGCCTAAGAGGTCCATTTTCTTTCAAACCACCACACACATGTAAGAGAAAACATACATTATTTGTCTTTTAGGGCCTTCCTTTATTCAGGATGCTTTTGCTTGTTTGTTCTATCTACTCTGTCCATTTACTTGAAGATTTCATAATTTTATTTTTAACTGTTGAATAATATTCCACTAACATTAATATTTATTAAACACTATATAACATATTTATTATGGCATGTTACATACTTTTCACATAACTTTTTATTTACATGAGTTTATTACAAAAGTATATTCCATGTTCATTTACCATATTTTCATTATTCATTTATCTGCTGTGGAACATGTTGATTGCTAACTGATGTAGGAGTTGCCATCACTGACAGACAGCAGTGCTGTCTGTCCTTGTTTGTTTGGGCCTAGGGAATGGTAGTTAAATGTGTGCCTGGAAGCAAGCTGGCGGCCACCATTCCTCTACATTTTCTGCTTCATTTTCTACCTCCAGTTTTGAGTTCCTACCTTTGCTTCCCTTGAATGCTCTACTCTCCAGTGAGCCAAGTAACCCCTCCTCTCCAGATTGGTTTTGGTCAGTGTTGTACCACAAACACAGAACGCCAATAGAAAAATCATGTAATGACAATTAGTAGGAAGCACATTATGAGATTCTCCTTACACAAAAAGATGGTAGGATTTCCTTAGTGATGAAACAAAACAATTAGGATGTAACTAAAATTTGCACAACTGTGAAACATTCTTTTAGCATTTCGACAACCTAGCATTTAGCTTAGTACCAAAAAAAACTGGGAATAAGTTTGTACTTGTAATAGAAAAACTTGTAAGGAACAATGATTGTTATGTTTGTTAACAATTGTACTTTAAGCAAAAAGAAGAAAGACTCCACAATTTTTACAAATTATAACACCTAAAACAATAATCATTTTCTTATACAGTAACTAACTATTAAATAGGGCCTTCATATTTATTTGTTTCAGAAGAGAATGGTTTGTTTGTTATTTGTTTAATGTTTTATGCTAAGATGGAGTCTACCTGGAGGATATAGGAATGTAAAAATAGAGAGAGTAATATAATAGCAATCCCAGTAACTCACAAATAATATTGTAAAAGGGGTGAAAACCTTACCCTTCTCTGAGAGTTACCTTCTATTCAGACTTTCAAGTCCTCAGAGTTGCTCAGTTACCCTAGAGATCTGCTTCTGAATTCAGAGTATCCTTTGACACCTACAGGTATGTCTAGAATAAAATTTAAAATGTAGAGATTCCCACCAGAATACTTCTACTGTTGATTCCTTGCATTATGTACACAGCTTTATTTAATTTCAAGGTCTGTTCACGCCACTTCATAACCCTCTCCATAAATCTGTTATTAGGTATTCAGGAAATCTGTACATATAACTAAAAAGCAAGGAGAATGGTTCACACATACTCTGATTTTATTTTTCCAGACAGTATAATACAATTATAGGTAAATGTTTAATTATGTTACACAAATTTATATCTAACTACTCTACTTTACTTCCTCAAATTTATTAGAATAGCAAGGAGTAAAATAGAAAAAATAGTACTGCCATTACTTCAATCATATTCTTTTTTTCTTTTCTTTTGTTACATCATTTTTTATTTTGAACTTTTAGACATTGATGGAAAACTTAGATCTGTAATTTTTTAAATCCCTTAGTAATATTTATTTATTTATTTGTTCATTTTACATATCAACTGTAGCCCCCTCCCTCTTCTCCTCCCAATCTCACCCTATCTCCCATTACCTAGTCTTCAGGAAAGAGAAGCCCCCGACCAACCCAACCCAGAACATCAAGTGACATCAGGACTTGCAGAAAGAACCTAGCATAGCTGTCCTCTGAGTGACTCCCCCCAGCAGTGTATTGAAATAGACGCTGAGAGTCACAGCTGGACACCGGGAGTGCAAGGAGCCTTGTGGAAGAGTGTGGGAAAGGATAGAAGAATCTGGAAGGACAAGAACTCCACAGAAAGACGCACAGAGCCAAGTAACTTGGACCCACAGGGCTTTACAGAGACTGAAGCACCAACAAAGGATCATGCATAGACTATACTGAGGCCCCCTACATATTTAGCTCATGGGCAGCTTAGTCTTCCTGTGGTTCCCCTAGGAGAGCAGACTGTCTCTAACATGGACTCTGTTGCCTAATTATTGATTAGGACACCCTGGCAGGGCTGTCTTGCCAGGCCACAGTGAAAAATGATGCACTTTATCATCTTCTATGATCAGAATTCAGTGAGATGTTAGGAAATATGCCCAAATAAATGAGGAAAACCTGTAACTAATGGTATCCTCTAATTCCTTCCTGGAATAGTGTTGTCTGTGCTTATGGCTTCTAGTTAGTAAATAATTTATATTCATGTTTTTATAAAAATGAAGAGATCAAAAGTGTGAGGCTTATTGTACACATAAAGCATTATGTATTAACTGTAGAGTGATCAGGGAGGGTGGTATATAATTTAACTTACTGGAATTTTGGCATCCAAATTGTGAATACTTTTATAAATATGAACAGATAATTTAATTATAGTTCAGATCAATTTTTGCCACAAACTCATCTATGTTTTGACAGAATATTTTGTTTTGTTTTTTGATTTTTTATTATTAATTTATTCTTGTTACATCTCAATGGTTATCCCATCCCTTGTATCCTCCCATTCTTCCCTCCCTCCCATTTTCCCCTTATTCCCCTCCCCTATGACTGTTCCTGAGGGGGATTACCTCCCCCTGTATATGTTCATAGGGTATCAAGTCTCTTCTTGGTAACCTGCTGTCCTTCCTCTGAGTGCCACCAGGTCTCCTCCTCCAGGGGACATGGTCAAAGTTGAGGCACCAGAGTATGTGAGAAAGTAATATCCCACTCTCCACCCAAGTGTGGAGAGTGTTCTGTCCATTGTCTAGATCTGGGTAGGGGTTTAAAGTTTACCGCCTGTATTGTCCTTGGCTGGTGCCTTAGTTTGAGCGGGACCCCTGAATATTTTGTTTTTATAAATAAAGTTTTCATATTTTTGTTACTACATTCAAAATGAGGGATTTGTTTTTGTAATATAAATTATGTAATTGAAGTCCTTAAATTCATTTCATCCCAACATGAGGCAAATGCAAGCTTTGTAACCACAAGTAATATTGACATGTTATTATTGCTCTTATTTTAAAAACTGTTTCTATTGAATCAGTAACACTGATGATTTTTGCAATATGATCACAGAAGTTTACTTAATTTATAACATTATCTAAGATACAATACTCCATATGAGCATATATATGTGAATATATACTCATACACAGTACACATATATCTGAATATATATACTCATACACAGCACGTATATATGTGAATATATATATACTCATACACAGTATATATACTGTGTATATTACTGTATATATGCACACATGGTACATAGACTATATATCCATATATATGTACATATATTATGTATATATACCGCATATATATATGTGTACACTATTGTTCTAGATTTTAAAAACAAAGTCATTTTAAATCTTCAAGAAACTTTTTAACATATCACATGAAATTGGATTCTCAGCCAGTCCTAATGAGGCGTCAGATGGTAGGGGAGGAGGGCCCTGTGTTTCAGAGAACTAGTTGACGGGAATAGGTAGGAAGAAGGAGGTAGGGTAGGAATGAGAGGAGACAAGGGACTGGGCGGCAGTTTGGATGTAATGAGAAAAAATATAAAAAATTAAAATTAAAATGGAATAATAAATGTTTATTGACACATAAAAAGATAAATATTTAATTCTTACTATTTAAACCTTCAAAGTGAATCTTCTCCTTTCCTTTGGGTTAAATATTCTTATATTGAGAGCCCTTTGCTTTTAACTTTATTTCCCCTGGTATGTATTCCCCTTTTTCTACATCCAATTTTCCCTGGGTAATTATCAAAGTGCTCTCTACAGATGCTATATTTTTTCTTGCTTCTAAACTGGTGAATATAAATCGTCTCATGTGCATTATATTATTTGGTCAATATTTTCTTAATAATTAACAAATGATAACAGTTGAATATGTATTAGATCCAGAAAAAAAATTCATAAAATCTACAATGTAATAATATCAATATTATGTAGAAATGCATGACTTTTTTTTTGATAGGGTTTCTCTGAGTAGCCTTGGCTCTCTTGAACTCGCTTTGTAGACCAGGTTGGTCTCAAACTCAGAGAGATCTGCCGGCCTCTGCCTTCTCAAGTGATGGGATTAAAGGCATGAGCCACCATGCCTAGCTATAACATGTTCATTTTAAGTGCACTATCTACTAGTTTTACACCTCCAGGGACTGGGGTGCTTGGTAGTTTTAGGTACTATTTTTTACTGGTGTTTTTTTTTTCCCTTATTTGTACTGTAAGAGTCTGAAACTTTTAGAGAAGACTCTCTATCTACCAAGTTCTTTCCAGACAGTCACTCACCTCAAGAAAAAGTATTTTTGGGGTATCAGATGTTACATTCATTTTCTTGTTGAAATGATCAACACTCTGCTTCATTAGAGAGAGGGAGAGAGAGAGAGAGAGAGAGAGAGAGAGAGAGAGAGAGAGAGAGAGAGAGACTTGTTACCTATGCTGTTTCTTGAGTCTATTGACATGTCTTATAATATATATATTTCCGTAACTCACTATTTCCCCAAAATAAAGATGGAATTGGATGGTGTTGAAAATCAAAACAATGACAGGAGAACCACTGTGTGTCTTCATTTTCTGCATCAACCTCTGCCAAGCCTCAACTGAAAAAAATTGTAAATTCATGTTATGGTTCTTTTTTGATTGGGCCAACTCAAGATTCTAAAAGTGAATTTCCTTTTATTTCTTTATCTTGCCATAATACTTGAAGAATTACTATATGTTAAGACTCCAGTATTTTTATTATAGAAATTTTCCTTTGCTGTTGTAGAAATATAATGGTTTATTGTTGGAAAACAATTACTAAATATTTAATATGACTTTGGATCATATTTTGCAAATGTATTGTTTTTTTTTAATTGGAAGTTTGATTTTTTGAATCGAATTTTCTAAGACTATTAAATGAGTTTTGTTTTAGTATCAGGACAGAACGCCCAACAAATGTTGAAATGGCCCTTATTTTCTCTCCAAATAAGATGAATAATAACTTATAACCAACTCCCAATGAAAATAAACATGTATTGCTCAAGAAAACAACAAAAAATCTACCTAACCTCCCTTAAGAGAAATAAGGTGACAGGGGGAGGTAATCCCCCTCAGGAACAGTCATAGGGGAGGGGAATAAGGGGAAAAGAGGAGGGAGGGAAGAATGGGAGGATACAAGGGATGGGATAACCATTGAGATGTAACAAGAATAAATTAATAAAGAAAAAATGTGTCAAAAAAAGAGAAATAAGGTGTCATTTTCATAAAGTTTCTGTGGGTTCATTGATGATTGGCATGTTATGAACTATTTCAGATAAATTAATACATATGAGGCTAGTATTTCAATATTTGAGCAAATGAATAAATAAATTCTTATTATTTCTCATAATAAATTATAACCTTGAGAATCTGGACAATTTTATTCTCCTTTTACAACTAATAGATCAAATCCATACAATGTTACTACTACCAATATTAAAGAATATGTGATCAGTTCATAAAATGTATTATCAAATTATAGGTTTTATTAAATATTTTAGTTGGGTAATAAGCCATAAGTGTCTCAGACACTTAGAATTATCTTTACCAGCAAAGATAATTACATAAAACACATAATTGCATAAAAAGCATAAGAACATATTTTATATATGCAAATGTATGTGATTTATATTCAAAGACATAAATATTCATAAGTATATACTGCAACATTGAGTACACACATAAGAAAATTATAATAATTTAAGATGCTTTTATTTTGAAGAGCTAAATTGAAAAATAACACATCACTTTATGAAGGATTTGGACTTGCATATGGCGGCTGTCTGGTTTATCTCATCTAACTTTTACTTATTGATGTGTTTCTGTAAAAGTAGCTACAGCACATGGATCATTAAGTATTTAAAACTATGGTAATATTTATAAATAATGAAAATATTCATGTTTTGATCTAAAATTTCCACTTCTGAAAAATTATTCAACAGTTATATTGAATAGGTAGGTAAGAAGATAGGTAGGTAGGTAGATAATTAGATAGATAGATAAATAGATAGAAAGATAGATAGGATACATGGAAGGAAATAGAGATATTTTATGTATGAAGTAGATAAAATGATTATTTTAGCTGAATATTATAACATTTTTAATAATCTTTTATACTGTTTAAATAATATCTTTGTACTTAATATTTATTTCCTTTGTATTTTATCAGTAAAAATTCATACTTAATAATATTATATTGTTTAGAACTTCTAGTAATCAATACATAATTACAATATTAATATATCTTCAAATAATCATAGTCAAATAATCTTAGTCAAACTATACAATTAAAAAAAATCTTGTTGAGAGTTGGGGGATGGAAGGACAGAGGTGGGGAGTTCATCAGGAGCTCCAGAAGGAGACTATCAAGACTGGCAGATCTGGACACAGGGGAGCCTGCACAAACTGATGCACCAACCATGGATGTTGCGAGCAGAGGACCTAGACCCCCTGATCAAACATAGCTGATGGACAGCTCAATCTCCACATGGGGAAGGCGAGGAAGAGCAGGCGACTGCCCCTGACATGAACTGTGTTGCCTGCCCCTTAGCAGAGAGGCACCATGGGAACATAGAGGAAGGAGATGCAGGGTATCCAGATGAGACCTGATAGGCTGTGGTAATGTGGTAGAGGAGGAGGACCCCACCTATCAGAGTTCAAGGAAAAAGAATAAAGAAGAAAAGAGAGAAAGTCTAGGAACAGGAAGATAAAAGGGAAGGGATCACATTTAAGATGTAATGTGACTAAATTATAATAATAAAAAATAAAATAAAAATAAAGCCAAGGTCCTCAAAATGTGTTTATTTAGTCATTGTGAATAAATGCCTACTGTTTGCTAACAATTGCAAGACATCCTTTAAAAATATTGAAATCGTAGCATTATAAACATGCCAAACCTTTATAAAACATATAATTTCCTAAAGTATAGTATGGTTTGCTCAAAACACTAAAACATATCTTTTAAACTCTATATTCTCTGCTTAGGCTTGGAAATTTTTATGCCATAATTTCAACATAGCAATATATTGAATTCAATACATTAATAATATAAGTAATTTCAAGGGCTAAACAGATAAAAGATAGATGACACTAATTTCATATTTGAGATAGGTAACCCTATTAAACTATCCTCCATTGCACGGGGAAAAAATAAATGACAAGACCTTGAATGCACTATAAGACTGATCATCCTGAAGGCTGAAAGAGCCCTTTCTTTTCCCCTAGCCTGCTCATGATAGGGATGCACACCCACCTTATAAAATCTCTCCAGTGGAAAAGCAGCAGTCACTTGGCTAAACTCTGAAACAGTACCAGCATACCCAATCCAATAGTATTAATTCTTACAAGAAACTTGTAATGAAATTGTCGACATTTAAAAACACTGAAACTATCTTAAGGAGCACTTTATAGTTTCCAAAATTAAGACAACTATTACATCTGAGAAAAAAAAACCCCACCATTTAAAAGTAGATTAAAATTCTGTGCATGTTGTAAAAGATAAGCACGTGTCTTTGCTAGTCTGCCTATTGACTTTCTCAGGCTAAAAGATGCTATGAAACCCCAAATCATCTACTTGAGGAAGCCTAGTCACTCTCTGGAGGTGCAGAAAGATCACAGCACCCAGAGCTCTTTAGGGTTGCTTGCCATTACTCAATTATTCCTTAGAGGGATGGTAACTACACCATAGATTACAGCTTAACTCCATTTTCCACAACATGATAGTTTATAAAATTATAGTCTCTGCTATAGCATTTCAGTCTGATTTATGCCTAGCCTCGGGCATGAAATCTTTTTCCTTTCAGGAGGAAATTACACTTTCTTCAATGGAGAAGGCAGATGCCAAACATAACATCAGTCAGGTTCCTTTCCCTCCTCCACTTAGCCTTCATTTCTCACAAAAAGTGAAGAATTTTGAGATTACTAACGCATACTGGTCTTAGTAAACAAAAGAATTAGCCTTTTAGTTACATAGTTGCAAAATCTGCTTCAAACCTTTATATATCAGCAGTGGTTTTATAGCAATTGGTTAAGTTTAAACCTATGTGTTAAAAAAAAAAAAAGAGAATAATTCCAGACTTTGTGGTAATGTGTTTTTATGGAACAGTGCTCTTATGAAACAGTTAATCCTTTTGATGTGAGCAGTGATGTTTACAACTGACCTTGGAAGGTCACGAGTTAATTCAATTCCCAATCACTAATGTCTATGAAATTTTTTTGATGGAAGAAAAGTGAGAAACGTGAGGAATCATTTTATTTAGAATTTTATTAGGAAATGAATCCGAAGAAATGCTGTAGTTTGATAGTGAAAACTAAAAAACAACATAATTGTGGCAGTGAAATTGCATAAAAACAACACAATGTGGCAGTGAAATTGCATAAAATAGCAAAGAACTGAGCTGGTGTTGCAGCCTTCAGTATTTTCTAATAGTAAAGTCATCTTATTACTTATCACTTAATAAATCATTTAAATATTCATAATATTCTTAACTTTTTTCTAGAGATCTAATTGTGAGAGAGTAAAGCAAGGACAGTAGATAAGAACAAGCCATCTACTGCATTAAGCCTACAGGAAATATGTAGCCATTTTTTCCCATATTCCAATTCAGCATAAACTTTTAGAACATAAGAAAAAATATATGAAATTTTCTTGTGAATTACATCCATAGACTCAGTGTCCTATTAAGTCTCTGAAAACCTAGAATCTTTACATCTTCATCTTCTCGTTTCATGTATGAAGGCACAGAGACAGCCACAGATATAGGTACTAAGTCAATGCAGGCTCCCATTGAAGGAAATGAGCTTAGAACTGTAGTGAGAATTCTGGTTTCTTATTTTTTTTTTTTAAAAAAGGTAATTATGTGACTGTGTTTTTTGTTTTAATCCTAGGAGTAGAGTATGTGGCTGCTTCAGATTGTCCACAGCTGATAACTGTGATTTGTCTCATGTTCCAGGAGGAGCATACATTTGGAATTCTGGAGACTCTTGAGAGGGTATTAACTGTGAGAGCCCTAAGAGAGCCTGCGGCAGTTGTTGCTCCCCTTGCTGCTGCCCATGCTGCTGCTGCTTCTAGAGGCTTCTGCTGTTGTTTTTTTGCTGGTTACTGGTTGTTGGTTGCTCATTGCTGGTTACTGGTTGCTGGTTGCTGGTTGCTGGTTGCTGGTTGCTCATTACTGCATTGCTGGATTGCGGGATTGCTGGATTGCTGGTTTCTGGTTGCTAGTTACTGGTTATTTGCTGGTTGCTGGTTGCTGGTTGCTGGTTGCTGGTTGCTCATTCCTGGATTGCTGTACTGCTGGATTGCTGCATTGCTGGGTTAATAGATTGTTGGTTACTGGTTGATGGTTGTTCATTACTGCATTGCTGGATTGCAGGACTGCTGGATTGATGGTTTCTGGTTGCTGGTTACTGGTTTGTTGGTTGCTGGTTGCTGGTTGCTGGTTGCTGGTTGCTCATTCCTGGATTGCTGGACTGCTGGATTGCTGCATGGCTGGATTGATGGATTGCTGGTTTCTGGTTGCTGGCTGCTCATTGGTGGTTGCCAGTCAGCAAGAAGTAGTGTAAAGATGTCTATACCCTTTTCCCCATCTAACCTTCTTTTTAATTTATTGCATATTGGGGGTTTGAAAAGGATTGAGATGGAGAAGGCCAGTAGATACATGAACCCAATAAAGCCGCCAAAAGCCCGATTACATAGATCTGCATAGAAGGCAAATATCTTAGTTCTTGCTATCCAGCCATACTCAGCAAACCAAAGCTCCAGTCAAGTCGTACCAATGCAGAGTCAAAATAATCTAGTCAGTCACTCTTATTCCTATTGCAACAAATGAAAGTTGAATGGAATATTGGATAGATTTTTTTTTAAAGTTGCATTTAAGTTCAGCGTCAATCAAAATCTAAACAAATATCCTAACTGTAAAGGAAGTTGTTATGTTTGATTAGTATTTTCTAGTAACACATCACAGGGAACTGGTAGTGGACAGCTCTGACTGAGTCTGGTTTATACTGTTGAAGATTAGGAAGCATAGGAAGGCACCAGATTCAGAAGTGTCCCCAGATACGTTAATGCTAAAGTGACTGTCACCAAGGAATTAGTTTAAAATACCCATAGTTTGATGGTTTACATATTTCATTTAAAAACTAAGAAAGCAAACAAACAACAACAACATGACAGGTCAGAAGATAAATGCCATTGCCTCCAAGCCTGATGACTGAGCTAGATCCTAGGACCAGTAACACTGGAAGGAGAGAAACAATTGAGATGTAATATAAATTAATTAATAAAATATTTTTAAAAAGAATTAATTCTAAAAATTACTCCTAAACATTTTCATTGTGTATCTAACTACAAATCTTTCCATTTTATTGCATCTCTCTCTCTCTCTCTCTCTCTCTCTCTCTCTCTCTCTCTCTGTGTGTGTGTGTGTGTGTGTGTGTGTGTGTGTGTGTGTGTGTGTATGTGTGTGTGTATGATGTGTGTTTTTTTGCAGGAACAACTGGGGGCCAAAAGATGGCATCAGATACCCTGGCTGTGAGCCACCTTAAGTAGGTGCTAGAAACTAAACTCCAGGTCTCTGCCAAAGCTGTCCCTGCTAGTAACCTCTGAGCCATCTCTTCAGCAGAATCTATTTCTTTCTGGAATCACCTGGACTTAGGGAAAGAAATATTATGGCATCTTCAGTTATGAACCAACTGTACAGTGGAAGACCTGCCAGTGATCACCCTCTCAGGCAAAGACAGGCTCAGTTTAGAGCAGTGTTCAGTACCATAGAACGAAACAGGCAGAATCAAGCTGGCTGCACCATCTTGCTCTGAAGTTATGTGACTTCTCACAGCATCCTTTTTATGCCAATGGAGTTGAGCTGAGCTTATTTTGTTTCAAAATTTAGATTAAAAATCTTCAGAGACAAAGCAGTAATGAGGACAAAATTATTTAAGAGTATATTTGAAGCATTTGAACATGTTTTCACTTGTTATCTGATTATAAAAATGTTCATTGCCTGCATTTTAGAAATATTATCTTATCTAAAATGATTATGGAATATACATAGCATTTAAAGATAAGCAAGATATTTTTATTCTTTCTGGTTAATCTGAGAAGAAGGTTCAGGTGATTTTTCATCTCATGCTTTTAATTTTTTATTTATCTTCCTTTAAATTATATATATATATTATTAAATTATTTAAGATAAGGTTAATTAAAAAGTTAATCTCACACTTATTTAAATAAATTTCTATGGAAAAAAGAATCATACATGATCATATATTATTTGAGGTTTAATCTATGATTCTGCATGATTTATTGAAACTTAAATATGATTACTAGATGGTAACTTAATTTTTCCAGTAATTTTGTAGCAATTTCTAATTACCATTTTATAGTCAATGAGATTTTAAAAATCACTTGTCCTGGTTAAGTTTTGTTTTATTTACATTTTAGAGCGATGTACATCCTACAATCAGAAATGTCCAGTTTCATACTTGTTATTTGTAATGGTCAACTAGTTTCACTGTCATTTCCTTTTTTTGTATTATGTGGGTGTTGTAAACAGTGGAACCATAGAAATGATGGAAGGATTAAATTATTAATGTATGGGAAGTGTTTTTGATATGTGACTAATACATAAAAAGAGTTAAATTTAACAATATCCATAAGTCACTGGAACTTACAAGCACAATGAATGACGCTTTATTTGATTTTTATATGATTAGCTGTCATAAACACATCATTGTGCATATGGACTGAAATAAAAATACATTTAGATCCTGAAGTAATGTTGTTAAGGCTATTACTTGGTAGTACCAAAACGGGAATATAAAAAAACAGATTTAGATTAATTTTCTAATTATTCCAAAACTGCTAACTAGAACAAGGAATAACATTCGTTGTGAAATTTTTTCATGTGAAATAATTTTTTTTCTGTGACAGGGTTTTCCTGTGTAGCCTTTAAATAAATATATACCTCATGCCTTCATTTTTATGTTTCATTCTTTCCCGTTTTTATAGATGACATATTTTCTGTGAGAATCATCATGACAGAGCCTCTCCTAACGATGCCACCTATAGTCTTTCCAGTCCCTCTGACCTAAGTGTGGGTCTTGCTGTAATGAGTAATTCTAGAAGAAGCTGAAGCTCCTGATATTCAGTTAAGTAGGCATAGGGGTAAGGGACCCAGGTTGAAACTGGGCAAGAAAGGTAGTTTATACTTCCTGGTGAATTCTACAAGTATGTATGGTGATGTGTTGATATAAATGGTAATAGTAGATAGATAGCTTAACAATAACAACAACAACAACAACAACAACAACAACAAAGCAGATTGGGAAGACTGGACAAACGGCTCACCAGTTAGGACCACCTGCTGCTTTCACAAGTCCGTGTTGAGATCCCACCATTCATATCAAGCCAGCTCGCAGCCACCTGCACCTTTACCACCAGAGGATCAGACACTCTCTTTTGGCCTTCTCGGGTACCATACTCTTAGAGAGACACACACAAACATGAATTATATTATAAATATAAAATGATAACAGTAATAGATAGATGATGAAAATAGTTTACCTAACATTCTGCTTTAAAAGTATGTCGGTATGACTCAGAATTTATTTAGAAGTTATTTCTTGTCCATGTATTTGTAGCAAATTTCTACATTTTCTGTACACTTTTACTGATGGTTAATTAAGACTTTGAAAGCTCTAATTATTAATAGGATAAAAACCTAAAGAATGAGGATTTTAATGGAATATAGATTTTTGTTCCATTTGTCCTAAAATTATTAAGAAATATTCCTTCTTTTCTGCCTAATAAGCAGTGTTTTACTTTATTCTATGAATATTCCAGTCATTTTATGGAATTTCTATATTGATTAGTTAATGAGATTATATCTATGTGAGACTTCTGTGTGAACCCACCACAGGATATTTAACCAATGCATCATGCTCATTCTGAGAATGGCTGCCATTTCTTCAATAATACAATTGTATGTTTATGAAGCATATATTGCTGAGAAATGAAGAATCTTTAAAAGCAACAGAAGTATACAATCAACAAATTAAAAACAATGGGTATAGAGATTCAGATAACTCTGTGGAAATGATTGGGATGTTCCCAAATTATGACAACATTTTAAGAAAGACTGATTAATTTTCTAAAGTTCAGGTTAAAGTAAATGATAATTAACATTAACAAAGTAAATCATCAATAAAAGTATCTCGTGGAGTGTTACAGATTTATCTATATGCCCATTAGATAAAATCTTCTGGGTTTCAAACAAAGTCAGCATTTCTCAACAGAAAAATTCAAGACTTCCTTTTGCTTACCATTTGTAGCACCTTCATCCACCGAAACTGTCTCCTATTTTTATGAATATCAGTTGTTATTTATGAAATACAGATATTGAAGTGCTAAAAAGTTTGATGTTACAATCTCAGTGATATTGGTATTTCATCTTGAATGCATAGACTCAGAGTCAGATTTTCATAGAGGAATAGGTAGATTCTTACCTCAATGATACTTTCACAGGTGCTTGGTTTTTTATTTTAATTTTAGAACACACAGTGTTTTCTTAATATGGATGACTTACAGTTGTTGCAGAAAATATTACCTAATGAATAAGTGTGTAGTGAGGCAGAAATTAAGAGGTTCTGCTCATATTAGTTTTTTTAAGAATAAAAATTACAAAGGATCCCTAAGAAATTCTGTGTTCAAATTAAAAAGTAAGCTTAATTATAGAAGTTTGATTATGTGCTATATTCCCCAAGAGTGTTCCCTCTACAGCTGAGTTTTTACATCAGTTCCTCTCAGCATGTACTCATTTTAGTAGAAATATGAAAAATATCTCTCACTAATGGTACCAGTGATTATTATTCCATTGCCATACAAGAGATACATAACACAAGTGATAAAGTGATTTGTCCATAATGCAGTAATGGAACAAAGCAAATAATGTCTCCCCAGTTCAGAACTGGGGTTGAGTCAATCATAGAGTTGCTGTAATGAATATAATTTTGCTTCACCAAGCAAAATGGAGAAATAGAACCAACAAGTCTTGGAGCAAGAATTTTACATAAAATTTGCTGTAGGACTTTGTGGTTGTTTTAAAGTTAGATTGTGTTTTATTTTGTAATATTAACATGAAATCTTGTATAGTAATCACAAATGAATAGATATGATTAAATAATGATATGTTCATCTAAATGAGTCTCAAATGTGATCATTAATTTTGGTTAGCATGACGTAAGCTGTTGTTACCTGGGAAGAACGTTCTTCAATTCAGCAATTGCCTCCATCAGATGAATCTGTATGCATGTCCATAGGGCATTTTCTAATTGTTATTGTAGGAGGAACCATACCATTGTGAGACATCCCATTCCTAGGCAATATATGCTATACAAAAAAAATGTAGGTAATAAAGACAGTAAGTCATGTCATTCTTGCATGGTTTCTCCTTCAAGTTTCTACTTTGGGTTCATGTGAACACTGGATCATAATCCATATGACAAGTAATCCCTTCCTTCTCCAGGTTGCTTTTAGTCATAGTGTTTATCACATCCAGGAAAAGCTAACCAGGACACTGTGGACAATTCCATGTATAGAAAATGTATAGAGTAAGTACCAATCAAGATAAATAGTATTACTTAAAATAATTGCCTAATGCAATGCATCAACATGTTTTAAGGCCACCATTAACTTGTAATTATGTGCTCATGTCTATATTTTTAATGACGCTATGTATACATGAGTATGACCTACCCTTGGAGTCCAGTGCTGTTGGATGACCTGGACTAGAGTTACAAGTGGTTTCGAGCTGCCTAATGTGTGTTCTGAGAACCAAACTCTGGTCCTCTGCAAAAGTTGTTGATTCCTTAACTCTTTATCATCTCTCTGGCCCCCACCATAAGAAATTTTAAATCTTAAAGCATTAATCAATGAAAATATAAAATATGAATACAGGATTGGTAGAGAATATCAATGTCCCAATATGTAGAATGTATATACCTATTAGATAAACAAAGATAATAAACGTACATAATTTAGAGTTACTTATATTTATAACAAACATTGCATAACAATATCACTAAAACAAAGAATGAGAATCCTCCTATATCCTGTTTACCTACCTCATCAAACTCAAGGTCATTTACAGTTTACATTGGATTCTTTGCCCATTCTCTTTACTTCATCTCTATAAATATCTACTTTCTTTAACTTCAAATTATATTGAATCACGTATGTACTTATTGCCAGACTGTTGGCCATGAATATAATCAGTACAAATTGCATGAATTCTTTTACTTTTGTTTACATACTTAAAATTAAGGTTTTCAGGTATAATTTGCAAGTTAAGAGAAACACAGAAATTGGTTAATTAATTTTGATTTAATATATGAGGTAACATGATGCTTAGAATAACATGATGCACTATGAATAACACCAGCAAAGGGTACTAAATCAATAACACAACTGGAAAAGTAGATATTTTCAAATAACTTGAGTTAAAATTAAAGCTAAAATGTTCATATAAGATTTCAAGTAAATTAGTAATGTATTTTCACAATATCAATCAATATGCAGTGATTATTGGAATAATCTCCATCTACAAATATTTTCAAAATAAATATTGTAAATTTCACTACTGTGTTCAGTAGAAGGTTTCATAAAAAAGTGGTTGTTAACTATCTTGTGTTCAAAAACTATCTTGGAGATAAGTAGTGTGCACATATCCACAGTCACAGCTCTTTGTATTCTGAGACAGAGGATCACTACATGGAGGCCAGTCTGGTAATGTAATGAAAGTTTGTTACAAACAAAACTAAAAAAAACAAAACAAAACAAAAACAAAACAAAACAAAGCAAACAAACAAAAAACAACGCAAGAACAACTGGAATGCAACGCAGTCATTAAGCCTTTCCCTATCATGACCAACATTCTAGGTTTGAGCCCCACCCAATGGAAAGGAAGGGAAAAATAAAGAATTGAAGATTATAAAGTTTTTTCTCATATTATATATGCATAGATAGATGATAGATATAGTGATAGATTAATATTTATCATAATATAACAGTGAAACTAAACAATTATTTTGTTAATTCTGTAAAATTTAATTGCTCATACTATTGTAAAAATATATTTATCAAAATTATATTTCAAAATTTTCTTTTGAAAATAATGAGTACTTTCATTATTACAAACTATTAGTAAAGGCACTGAGTCTTCTACCTTTTCTTGCAGGCTTTGGAATGATGAAATAATCTTTACTTGGTGAGTGTGCAACAAGCCAGCCACACATAACTATGTAGCTGAAAATGTAGTATTTATTTAATTTTCTTAGGTAGTTGTTAATATTATTCTGTGAAACTTAAACTTAACAAGGGTATAGAAAGAAGCAAAAAGTGTAAACAAACTTTTTTACTTTGTTAGATGTAATTTACTGGTGTATTTTGCATTTGAAAGGAATTTTAAACATTCAAAATCATTTAACATTGATTGGAAATCATTGTTCACTAGGATATTCAAATTATCCATGTTACAATACTAAACAATTATGGTTTTAATTAATATTGTTATTATTCCTACCGCATCAGAGAAGCCACTACTCATCAGTGGACAATGACACATGTAGGCTTTGAGTTTTTTAAAAGAACTTTATTTGGGATTAATGAACACCTCTACCTCACTTCCAACCCACCTAGCAATCACAGGGGCAACTGTAGCAGCAACTCCCAAGTAATCTTTACACTGTTTCATTCTAGGAGCCTGTGGAAACAAAGTGGTGTGAAGAAGCCAAGAGATGCCAATTGATGCAAAAGTGCTCCCTCTTTGCCTTGTGGGATATTTTATATCCTCTCAGAGTCTGTGCAGCATGGTTTCCAACTGGCAGAGACCATGACTCTGCATGAAAGTTTCCAGCTGACAAAGATCATGCACCTTTTCATGAGTCTGTTACAAGTGGACGAACATCACATGCCCTCACACAAGGTAGTTTCACGTTCCATACTTGGGAGCAAAACAAAATCATGTTTACATCCACTACAGGAACAAGTTTCCAAAATTCTAATTTGCCTTCAAATAACAAATGTCATCATTAGCAACAAATGCTTTCAGATATTTTTCTTGAAATCACATTCATAGGTCATTCATCTTTTAGACAATACCTGTGTTAAAATACCTAAATCTGAGAAGTCAGAGTTTGTATCCTGTAACGTCAAGAAAAAATATGGTTCAAGATAAGTATAGCAAGGTGATAACCCTCAATCTCCCGGACTCTTTTCACAGGAATAGCCATCATGACCTGGTATGCAGCCATTACTTGTTAGCATACCCTTATTTTTAATTTTGAAAAGTCAAGAGTATATACTTGATATAATTTGTAAGATTTGCTGACTCACCATGGACTTAGGTGGTGTGAGTTTCTAGTTTTCTTGCATTTTTTGGAACTGTATAGCAAGGTAGAACAGAAAGATTATTTGTTAGCTTATACACTGCTAGGACTCGTTTCCAACAACCTGCACAGTGAAATAATGTTTTAGCAATGGTGCTGTTCAATTAGTTCTGAGACATTAGACCTATTGCATGGGTCTTAACAACTCGGGGGCCTGCATATGAACTCCTGGATAACAGGAGCGTTAAAAGGCAAATACATTATCGGTTAACAAAGAAGGGGAAAATAGTTTTACGGGAACTTTGTCTAAGTCGGAGAAAGTAGAAGTGCAGGCAAAGGAAAGACACTTCTATTGGTTTTATTTCTAAATGTGTGTGTGTGTGTGTGTGTGTGTGTGTGTGTGTGTGTGTGTGGTGTGTGTGTGCATGTGCATGCCTCTTCATGCACCATGCATGGGCCTGGTGCACAATCATACATGCTGGCACTCACATACACATAACATTTGAAAAAATTATTTTAGATATCTATGGAAACAGCCACATGTGTGGTTCTTTGCGGCAATGTTCTGGAATACATTTTTTTCTTACTTCTGTCAGCTTATCTTCAAAATTATATAGAGCAAAGAAAATGTCTTTCAAACTTTATAGAAAGTAAAGAGGCAATCTCATCGTAGAGAAATAAATTATTACATGATCCCACATAACCAATGTACTAGAGGAGTAAATGTACTGAAAAGATTTAAAGCCATTTTCTTTTTAATTTCATGAATGATTTGCATTGCACTATGCTGAAAGTTTACTTAATTCTGATTTATTTCCATGGGAAATAAATTGCACACACATATGTGAAACAATTTTTATTAAAGTTGAGTATTTGTTTTCAAACCAATAAAGAAAATATTAATTGTAGTTTTTAAATTTTATTTTGGGAAAATATAATGGTTTCTCTAATGTGTGTGTGTGTGTGTGTGTGTTTGTGTGTGTGTGTGTGTGTGTGTGCGCGTGCACATATGAGTGTGTGTGTAAAAGCAAAGATAAAAGTAAAACATCAAATCTTAATAAATAAGACTCACTCTGACAACTGTGAAAATAATCACTGAAATGAAGTTGAGCTGGAAGACTATAGGACCTGTTTCCTTTGGTAAAATTCTATATTTTGGATTAAACAAAATTCATTTACTTAAGTTCACTCAAACTTCTGTCTATCAAATATACTATATATTTAGCATTTGACCTGATTTCCTCTTAAATGTGTTTTTAAAAGTATAGGCATATTTAAAAACATGTCTGAATATAGGAAAATATTTATTTTAAGTAAATTATATCAATAAAAGTAAGATCCAGCTGCTTGACATTTATATTTTATTTAATCTATTCAATTTATATTATATTTAAAATGTGTATTTTAAATACACATTATAACCTTACTTTAATTATATCTCTGAAATAAGTTCATCAAAAACAGAAAGAAATGCCATGGCTGCTTCTACATTAGCTCACATCCCTAGTCCTACCCCTTCCATCTTGGCATCATTTAGACATTAGAAGATGTTTCATACACAAAAACAGAAACAATGCCTATTATCCTCAGATTTCTTCTTTTCATGGTGTCCTTAATTTCTTGGATGTTTTGTGTCAGGAGTTTTCCAGAATTGGCATTTTCTTTAATGGTTGTACAATAAAAGGTGCTCCAGGGGAGTCTCCATACCTGATCTCAAACTGTACTATAAAGCAATAGTAATTAAAACAGCATGGTACTGGCACAGCAACAGGCCGGTTGATCAGTGGAATCGAATTGAAGACCCAGATATGAATCCACACACATATAGTCACTTGATTTTTGACAAAGAAGCCAAATCCATTCGATGGAAAAAGGATAGCATCTTCAACAAATGGTGCTGGTCTAACTGGATGTCTATTGTAAAAAAATGCAACTGGACCCATATTTGTCACCTTGTACAAAACTCAAATCCAAGTGGATTAAAGACCTCAACATAAAACCAGAGACACTAAGTCACTTAGTGGAAAAAGTGGGGAAGAGCCTGGAACATATTGGCACAGGAGACAACTTCCTGAACAGAACACCAACAGCGCAGGCATTAATGTCAACAATTAATAAATGGGACCTCATGAGGCTGAGAAACTTCTGTAAGGCAGGAGACACTGTCAAGAGAACAAAACGAAAGCCTACAGACTGGGAAAAGATCTTCACCAACCCTACATCTGACAAAGGTCTAATATCCAAAATATATAAAGAACTCGAGAAATCAAACACCACCAAACCAAATAACCCAATTGAGAAATGGGGCTTGGAACTAAACAGAGAATTCTCAACAGAGGAATATCAAAGGGCTGAGAAACACTCAAAGAAATGCTCAACCTCCTTAATCATCAGGGAAATGCAAATCAAAACAACTCTGAGATTCCATCTTACACCCATCAGAATGGCTAAGATCAAAAATTCAAGCGACACCCCATGCTGGCGAGGATGTGGGGAGAGAGGAACACTCCTTCATTGCTGGTGGGAATGCAAACTAGTACAACCACTTTGGAAATCTATCTGGTGCTATCTCAGAAAACTGGGAAATAGGGCTTCCTCAAGACCCAGCTATTCCACTCCTTGGAATATACCCAGAAGATGCTCCAGCACACAACAAGAAAATTTGCTCAACCATGTTCATAGCAGCCTTATTCATAATAGCCAGAACATGGAAACAGCCTAAGTGTCCACCAGTAGAAGAATGGATAAGGAAACTGTGGTACATATACACTATGGAATACTATTCAGCTATTAAAAACAAGGAATTCCCGAAATTTGTGGATAAATGGATTGAGCTAGAAATGATCATAATGAGTGAGTTAAGCCAGAAGTAGAAAGACTCAAATGGTATATACTCACTTATATCTGCATATTAGCCCAAGGGGCATGTCCCACGAAAGCCTTCACTTACCAGGAAACTGAGGAAGAGGGGAGGGCATTCTATTGGGACTCTAGATGAGAGAAGCATGGGAGAATGGCAAAGTAGAAGGATCCAGAGTGTCCTAGAAACCTACAAGTAGAACATTATGATAGACAGATTTGGGCTCAGGGGTCCCGCTCAAACTAAGGCACCAGCCAAGGATAATACAGGCAGTAAACCTTAAACCCCTACCCTAGCCAATGGACTGAACACTCTCCACAGTAGAGTGGAGAGTGTGATATTACTTTCTCACATACTCTGGTGCCTCACCTTTGACTATGTCCCCTGGTGGGGGAAACCTGGTGGCACTCAGAGGAAGGACAGCAGGCTACCAAGAAGAGACTTGATACCCTATGAGCATACACAGGGGGAGGAAATCCCCCTCAGGAACAGTCATACGGGAGGGGAATAAGGGGAAAATGGGAGGGAGGGAGGAATGGGAGTATACAAGGGATGGTATAACCATTGAGATGTAACAAGAATAAATTAATAAAAAATACAAAAAATAGCTTTTGTCATTGTCAAATAGCTATTGTTGAAACTGAGCCATCGTTTCAGATATGGGAATGTGTGATTTCTACCATTTGTCTACATATATCATTTCATATCTTCCCTGACAACCTATTAGCTGTTAAGTTAATGCTGGTCAGTTAGTGTGTTCTTGTCTATGGAGTTGATTCCTATGAGTACTTTATTCCTGCTGAAGTCATTCAAATAATGGCTCATGACATAGTTCATACAAACTATTATTTCCTGTTCCTAAAGAACTTCCAAATATAAACTGAAATTTACAGGGGTTTTTTGTTGTTGTTGTTGTTCTTAAAATTTTTACACATTATTCAAGTTCACAGACCCAGAAATTACAAAGCATCATTTTGATGTTAATTCTCTCAGAAATAGGTCAATGTTGCAATAATGAAAACTGAACAATGTCCAAAGGACAAAAGTAATACCACTTCAGCTCAGTTGTTCAGGAGCAATTGGGTAGATGAGCTTGTTAGCAAGAGTGAAGACAAGCAAGGCAAAGCCAAAAGCTTCCTCTACCGTATGTTTTGTATCTGACTGCCACAAGAAGGTGCTGCTGTGTTTAGGGCAGTTCTTCATTTATCAAAGAAATCACTTAAAGGAATGCCCAGTGGCTTTACCTTTGATTGTTTCCACATCCACTTCAGTTGACAATCAAAATTAATCATTATACTAACCTTTGCTATTATAGCCACAAGTAATTCAGTGCATCATGTACCAAGCTCTTTGCCAGAAAATTTCAGTATACCGTCACAGTATATCATTACAAGAAACCAGAAACTTGCCCATTCTTACAAAATGAAATAATAAGAGAGGTAATGTGTAGGGTTATTGAAAGTCTGAGCACTGAGAGTGGTATGGATAAATGGGGGGATTAAAGGACACAGAGGGTTCAGGAGCCCCATAAGTAGACCATCAAAGTCAGCAGATGTGTACCCAGGGGACCCTGCACAAACTGTTCCACCAGGCAAGGACAATGCATGCAGTGAAGATGGACCCCCTGTTCAGATCTAGCCAATGGACACCATATTCTCCACGGTTGTGGGGAGAGCAGGGACTGCCTCTGACATGAACTCTGGTGCCCTCAGTTTAATCACTTCCCCTTGGTGGGGAGGCCTGGCAGGCACACAGAGGAAGGGGATGCAGGCCATTGGGGTGAGACCTGATAGACTGTGGTCATATGGTGGGAGAGGAGGTCCCCTTCTGTCAGAGGTCTGGGGAGGGGAATAGGGCAGAAGAGAGAAGGAGGGTGGGAATGGGAATATAGAAGCAAGGGGTTAATAATCAGGATGTAATCTGAATAAATGATATTTTTTTAAAAAAAGAAAAGAGAAAAAGAGAATGTCTCAAAGAATAGTTAGTCACTCAGGCAGCAATTGTATTAGAAAGCAATTGAATGTCATACCTACCCCCACACAAAAACAAGTATATGACCCACTCTGCATACATGACCCACCTTGCATAATTCCAATTATGAGAGCATGAGAAGGGGAGATATCATACGTATAGGAACATAAGAATACTGGGAAGAGATGGAAGCCTCAACCTCACCCTCTAATTATTTCACTCTTTAGCCTTAACCCACGTCTTCTCCTGGTCAAACACCAGTCAGAGCAAAACCGTATGCCCTGTAGAGGGGGAATTACTCAAACCAAGTCATCATCAGTAATCGAAACATTATACATCCAAAAAAACCAACCTAGAAACAAAGTTCTTTCTTCAAAACATTCTTCAGCTTCATATGCATTTAAACACTCACTGAATATTTTGATTGTTTATTTTTATAAGAAATGAGTAAAACTACAATAAAAGAAAACAAGCCCAAACTTTTCCCCCACCCCGAGCCCACTACCGTGACTTGTGAGACAGATAACTTCAGACTTCAGGATCCTGTAAACAGAAGCCCTGTGCTTTACCCCATACAGATTAAGTTTGGATTTCTCACATTAAGCTAGCAAACATCTCTGTTGTACGTGCCTCATGGGGAAAGAGCTGTTGATTCACACTTGCTGGGCCAACAGCTGATGCTACATGGCCTCCTGTGGTCACACAGTAGCCTGTAATGGCCTGGGGAATCCCTGTAATGTTCCAAGAAGGCATGTAGATCTAAATGCTTAATTTCTGTATAAAAATTGGTCTCACAATTCTTGTCTACACCAAACCTCTTTGTTTTCACTTAAAATCTACACATTTCATAATCTACACATTGTATCCGTAACTGCATACCCATGGCTTTTATTCTGATCCTTGAGACACAAAAGAAAACACTACTTCTGGCTTTGTTGTTCCTGGTATAATATCTTCTTAAATAGTAAGCAAATTTATTCATTCTGTTAGTATTTATTAACTACCTATTGTGGGTCACGTAATGCAAATGCAGTAGGATATAGGAATTTAGCAGTAAATGATTCAAAGTTTCCTTGACTTTGTTCTTGTGGAAGGACAGGTAATGAATGATAAGGCTCATGAATAAAATCTGTAGTAGGATGTGCATCACTTTCGTAATGTGTCTTCCAATTTGTCAGTAGCATGCATCTGAATTAGGAGTAAAAAGTCATAATCTCCTTTTGTTCAAAATTCTTCATTTTTTTTTAGCTTACTCTGTTACTCACTCCACTGTGATATTGGAATGTTTATATTATTTTTATGCAAGCATCCATACAGAAAATAAGTAATCAGCAATATACTACCTATTTCCTCTTTAAAATAATAGTATAAGTAATCTGCATTTTATTCTGTAATATCTTGCTTTTATAATATCAAATATAAAACTATATTACTAAATTGATAATTTTATCTCTTGTACTTTTGCCAAATTAATTAATATTGTCAATATAGCAGAAGGACAAATACATAGTTAATTATATATATTTTATAATAATACTTCATTTGGTGTTTACGTTAATAGTTTTAGACAATTAAATATTATTAAGACCATTCCAAATGTATTGGAAGACCTAAATCACATGATGATAATATTCAATTAATTGCTACATAGTTTTTTTGTATAGAGAGATCATAAAACCAGTTAATATGCTGAGAATTGAAAGAAAGAAATCTTAAGCAATGATCCTTATAATTAATCCTTGAAAATATAGTATGTTAAATGCCATAATTTTGGAAAAATATAGTCTAATGGCTGAATAGATATTCACTTCCTGTAAACCAATGTGTAAATCTTTTATTTTATATTTACTGATGAATACTGAGTGAGCAATGCAATTTCATGAAAATTAGGACAAGGATGATACTGAAGATGATGCCCAAACAGGGCATTCAAATTCAACTTGCCTGGATGCCACAGCCTATTCAAGAACTTAGTGAGTGTCATCTCTGCTGGTTAGGATTCACAATGGTGATGGGTGGAACATTTTGCTAATACTTCTGACAGTGCTATTGGACAGATAAAGAATTTTTTGGATCAGTCTTTTCTGTGCGAAATAAAACCTTTGTCATTTTTGAGGTATTGGCAAAAAGTACACCTGTGAGAAATATAATTCTCAGAGGAATTTACAAATCGGCAGAACCTGAATATCATAAATAATTTGAATTTTCTTCTCACTGTGAGAAATGTAAATCCAGTTTGTAAATTGAAAACGTTCCTTAGTTAATGTTGAAAAATTGTGTTTAATGAAAAAAAATCAAAAGGCAACGGTTATGCCCAAATAAAATTCGTAAATATATTAAATTAGGGCTAAATAATATAGATCGCAAAGGAAAATCAACACCTCAGGAGAGAGAGCTTTGCCATTTGTGAAGCTGGGTGAGTCACTAACCATAAGGACAGGATCCAAGAAGATGTCAAGAGTGTGTCAGTATGTGAGGAGATGTGGAGGGGACAAACAGTGTGATGACAATGGCTTTGGTCAACAAGAGGACACATGTGCAATATCCTGCAGGTATTTTATTTATGGTAGAAAACTAGATTAGGAGGCATAATAATGACAGGTAGGTGAAGGAATGCATGGGCTAGCTCTTCCTAACTATAAGCTCTCCACTAGTAAACCGACGGTTTTCACAAAAATTTCTTGCTCTATACAATTTTTGTGTAGGATGCTACATTCAAATAGATGGTACTCTTCGTCTTTTCATCAAGTTTTTTCTAAGCAATCTAAAGGATAATTTTTGCTGTAGAAAGGAAATGGAAATACAGGATTAGGCACACTCTCATGTACACATGTATTTGAGCTGTGGAAGGTCTTTTATTGTCGTGACAATTCATCGTGCCCATTTTCAAACATTCGTGAACTTAAAAATTAATTAGAAAATATTGCTTTAGACCCTCAGTGAGAGAAGTTTACCCTAGAAAGTATAGTCATATTTTGGAGAATGGTGGATGGTTATGGATCTTGGGATGGTTTATCCTGCCAGGAGTTTTTCATAAAGTTGTGGCATCTAAGCAACATGACTTTGAACACAGTGTTTTTGCCTTTTAACTTTGGAGTCACAAACCTAATACTTCAATCATCTAGGCTCACCTTTTCAAAATAGAGAGATACCTTCATTAAACCTGATGTATTTAAAAAAATATTTATCACAAGTCTGAGAAATTTTCAGTGAAATTTGAGTACTTTTATGCTTTCTGTAACACTATTAACCATAGTCACAAAATTGAACAACACATGTCCATTAGCTGAAAGAAATACAGTAAAAACATAAAATAAACTATTATTCACCTATGAACAGAATAGACCTCTATCATATGTGATACTATGGATGGAACTTTTGGTCATGAAATTAAATGAAATAAGCCAGGCACCATAAGACAAATCTGGCATGAGTTCAGTCACATGTGAAAGCTAACAGATATGACCTCGTGGAAACAGAGTGGCACTTATCAGAAGCGAGAGACCAGGAGGAAGGGAGAGGAGGCAAAAGCTGATCCGTGTGTGTATGTTGCACTTTGACAGATGTAAGGTCCACGTACAAAAGGGTGCCCGGATAGCTAACGGCCTTTATTATGTAATTGTGAGTATATGATATTGCATGTGTGTATGAGCACTTGTGTATAGAAGCCAGAGATCAAGTTAGTATCTTCCTCCTTGAACCCAAGGCTCACTGATTCACCTGGACAGGCTGTCAGTGAGCTCCAGAGAGGCACCTTCTCTCTGACCATCTTGCTCTGCGCCTAGAGCCACAGAGCATCACATCATCTTCTTAACATGGGTGTCAGAAATCCAAACTCAGGTCATCATGCTTATGTGACAAGCACTTTATCACCTGAGGCACCTCCTCAGTCCTCAGCGGTGTCCAAGCTAGACCGAATTTACTTCAGAATTCAAAAAGCAAGAAAAACATTTTGGAAAGTTTTCATCTTAAATGACAAATGTTTGAGGAACTAGATGTCTGCCTTCACTTAAACATAATGTACTGTATAACTGGAAATACTCCATAGTCCCCATTGACATAATCAACTTTTAGGGATTTTAATCAGTTAAACAAGAAAAGAGATATAACTATATCTTAAAAGTACATTAATACAGTCTGTAGTAGAATACGTCCGAAACCACTTGAGCAAAACTTAAGTCTAAGACTGAGTGTTAATTAGAAGACATGACATTCTGGAGAAAGCTGTCTATAAAGCCTGGTACCACATCAATCTGACCATGTATTTGAAGTCATTCACAATCGTGTTTTATGGATTTGGGTTCTTACTTGTTATTAATATTTTGTTTTAGTGTTTCTTTCTTCTGGTTCCCTTAATTGCATTTTTATTAAAGAGGGTATGTATAAATTTTGTATGTTACATTCTTTTAATTCTACTGCTATTTAAGTATGTATATACTTAGTAGTTGTGCAAACACATAGCTCTCTTCTGTAACATGCAAATAAGAAACCAATGTTTGTGCTCCACTTACAGGTAGGAGGTGTGATTATGGATCAAGCTTATTCTGGCTCCTACAAAGCTAACCCTACCACACACACCACATAATGTCCAGAACCTGAAAACATTTTATAATATTCCCTCCTTCATTTGTATTTTTCTCTTTGTGTTGCATATTTAGGCTTTTTTAAATTTTATTTTATTAATTTATTCTTATTACATCTCAATGGTTATCCCATCCCTTTTATCCTCCCATTCTTCCTTCCCTCCCATTTTCCCCTTACTCCCCTCCCCTATGACTATGACTGAGGAGGACTTCCTCCCCCTGTATGTGGACAAATGGATTGAGCTTACAGTTATTATGCCATCCTAATTTTTATTCATCTAGAGGTAACTAATGAAAGCCAATCTGTTTTCTTAAATAATTCTCCTATTTCTCAGAGAAATAGTTTCTAGGATGCCAAGTCATCTGGACACTACTGAGATTAACTTAAGCACTGGCTCTTGATTCCTGAATTCTACAAGTGCTTGGGTCAGACAACATTCTTTAGGTACCACCTTGAATTGAAAGACACAGAACTTGGAAAGACATGAAAAGTCAGATATTTAATGGACTGAAGAAGAATAAACACATTTATTCAAGTCACCAACTCACCCCATATTGCCATACTAAGCACTTACTGAGTTAGTAAGTAAGCACAAAGGGAGGTGTTCAACAAAACCCAGAAAACCTTTAGTAGGCAGAGGAGTGTTTCATCTGCTCCTGCCTTAAGGTTGTTAAACATATCACTGTGCCTCCAGCCATGCTGCAGTTTCAAAAAGCTAACTCCCCAATAACTATAGTTAATGTAGGAATTACAATAATTTACATTGTAATACCACTGCTTTAAGAACACAATATCAAAATCAAGACTAGCAATTAGCTAGCTAGTTAATCTTCTAAATACTTCCCATGAGCCACCTGAAACAGTCCTCAAAGAACTGGGAAGCAGGAAGTTCTTATTTTACTAAAGAGAACAGATGTCTCAAAAGCACATCTTTACAGGAAACACTGGGATGTATTTAATGCACTCTTCAATATATTTCTGTGACAGTTTAATTTATATTTACCCAATATTCTCCCAATATTGAATATTATTCTCAAAAATGTAAATTAATTCCTACTGGTAAGCTAACTCCTTGAATTGGTTGTTTTAGTTCCCAGCAAGGATAATATGTCCACTTTTCAAAGCAATCCATAAAGAAACCACATTTTGTTTGAGCGGAGCAGAATCCTCAAAGCGGATGCAAATTGTTGGGAATGCAAATAGAAGATGTCCTAACTCCTTCCAAATTTCAAAACTGCTGAATATCTAGCTGGGCTGGTAAGTAAGTTTATGAGTCAACTGTCCTTGCTATTTTATTTCCATTGTGTGAAGGATGTTTAAACCAACAACATGGCTGCTCTGGTAAGGGATCACATCCAAAAACATTCAAGGTCTATGTGGTGCAGCTGGAATGCAGACATTCTATGGATTACAGTATGTTCTGGCTGGAATATAGATATGCCCTTATTACACACCTTCAATCCCAAACAGTGCAGGTAAAGACAGCTTATAAAAGGAAGCAGCCATGTTTGGAAGTGATGGTTAATTGAGGAGCAGACAAGTGACGAATCAGAGAAAGATTTGACAGATTAGGATATGGCCAATTGTCAGAAGAGAGAGCAGGAAGGAAGAGCAAACAGTACAGGAAGAGAAGGGTTTTGTTTATTTTGTTTATTTGTTTTTGGTTTTTGGTTTTACCAAGACTTGATTATTTTTGAGGAATTGCCCATATCAATTTTCTGAGTGGGTGCACTACATTACACTCCAATTTGAAGTACATAGAGGTTCCTTCTTCCTCTCAAATTGTTACCTACATTTTCATTATTTTTTATTTCTTTGTGATAGCTGTTCTGAATGGGGTAAGTAGAATGACAGCTTACTTTTGATTTGCATTTTTCTGGTGGCTAGTAATTTTTTTCTATCATTTTTGGATATTTGTACATTTGCCCATGGTGGTATAATTTTAAAGAAATAATTGTGTTAACTTTGAATATGACATAAAATGTAGTTGAATCAATTTACCCTCCTCATCTATCCATAGATTCACCATAATTCACCCACCTACCTTTTTTTTTTTAAACCCACCCAGTACAATTTGAGCTGGTCAAATATTCTTGTCTCAAAATACAGTGCAGGAATGGAGTCTTGTGGGAACAATTTTTGGGAGATTGTGTTAATACTCCAAGAAAACAATACAAGAGTCTAGTGTCTTCAGATTCGTCAAAACACAGAATTGGTTTTGGATTATGTTTCTGTGCTTCTCCCAAGTGTAGCAGATAGGAGTGAGTTTATTTCAGATTACTCATTATTACTTGCTGTTGTTAATCAATGAAGTGGTTAAACTATCTTTTATATGCCTTTAAAGAAAAACGGGTTTTTTTGTTTTTGTTTTTTTGTTTTTTTGTTTTTTGCCATGTGCAACTTGTCCTTGGGATTGTATTCAACTTGAATTCGTGAGATCTTTATTCACATGACCTTTTTTAACTCACAGAGTAGAAATTGTCTCAGGCTCTAAATAAAGTTGGCTATTACATACAACTTTAGTCTGCCTCTTTTTTTTTTTTTTACTTTCATTTTATTACACATGTATAAAACAAACTACATATGGAAAGGAGAACCATGTGACAATCATGAGAATAATCAGTTCTATACATGTTACATTCATAGTGAATTGGCCATCTGCATTTGTCCTGTTTGAAGTAAGCATCTTTCTTGTCTTGTTTGGTCTTAATTTCTGAATGAGATTCAATATCTATTCTATCTCAACTCTAATAGCTTAACTTCTTTATCTTGATCTAAGACGATCTTGTCCCCGAATCAACTAAGCTTGGTTGTAAAACTATACTATCTTGTCTTCAATGCCCCTCAAAGACTTGAGAAGGAATAAAACTTAAATTCCTGAGTGAACCAGCAGTGTGGATTAGCAACTTCCAAAATGTACAAATTGACTAACGACAATTTACTGCCTGAGTAGTCACCCAATACACTTTATAACGTTGGAGCCTTGTCTTCAGCTTTCTGGCCTAATATCTCTGCCAGACTTGTTTGTAGGGCAGGAACTATTGAGGATTTGCTTACCCTGACTTGGCAGAGTGCAGCCATCAACTCTGCCTGCATCTAAGATGCCCATTTTTAGGCAGATTCTGTTTGTGGCAGGAATGAGGACATTTTGCCGAATGGCTGGTTTGCCACCTTTGAAGCTATCTCCATAAGGAGGGTCTCTGATGCTCATCATCTTCTTTGAGGTTGGCTGGGTGTTGTCAGGAGTTAACTTGTCTTGTTTTTGAAAAAATTTAGGATTGTAAGAACAATTTTAAATGCCATATTCTGGAGAGAGGGGGCTACAATTGAGATGTAAAGAACTCAAACTACAGAACAAGCAGGTAATTTATATTCCTAATTGCACTACATGGGAATAGTTCTGAGATTGGCAGAGATATGAATGTAAAGGCATAGCAAGGCCTCATGCTGGACACAGATTCTCTGTGACTTAGTATTAGAGGCCACTACTAGTAAGGCATGAAGGAAGACTTGCAAATGCCTTATGTCGACCCATACAATGCCTAGAAAACTAGCTTTAATTGTTCTGTGCATCCTGCACACTGTATAATGCTTGTGAGAAATTATGTTTTCAGAACAAAATAACCAACTGGACCAGACCTGACAGGAATCATTCCTCCCAGCACAATCAACACTGACAACCTGCATTCTCCTAGTTCCAGCCTGACAGGTCTGTTGCTTTTACCCATCAGATTAGGACAGCTTCCTGGAAAACATTGTAGAAAACTTCTCATCCAATGTGGACCACCATTTCCATCTCCTACTAAGCCTGGAATCTCTCAACATTTAGAAACTGAACCACAAATGCAATCAATTGATTGCTTAACCAGTCTCTGCAATTTTTGGGGCGCATTCCAAGGTATTATTTGCCTCAATTGAACCTGAAGAAACCTTAAGAGAGCAATGCCCATTCCCTCAAAAGAGGGGGTTATATAGGTTGCTGTTTACTAGTTGATCTACAAATTCTTATTCTCATCAGGAGGTGATCATAAGTCATTATTGGTCTTATACAGAGAAAAAAATAGGGGAAATGCAACAATGTCTCTCTTTGCCTTTATCTTGCATACATAGGCAAGGAGATGGGAGATGAAAGGAAAGAAAGGGAGATTTAGGAACATAGAGGGAGGATAGGACAAAAACTAGATGATTGAACCAACTCTTTAACTCAATGCCTTAATTGTTATATATAATGAAGGTTATGTCTAAGTCATTGCTATAGAATTTAGTACACAGATACAAAAAGTGAGCATGTCAAATACTTGTCAGATTTTAACACAAGAATATATATCTTAAGTCTAACAGATAGATGTGACTCTATGGATATATGTGGTAAAATAGTTGAATAAGGTCTTCAAAAGCCTCAGAGCCACACAGAATATATTCTGTCTCTTGTTTTACCTCCACTGTCCCATGTCCCACCACGTCTAAGAGTAGAGCCATCCCATGAAGTGTTGTAAAACTATGGAGATCATACCTTAAAAAAACCTACTCTCCCCCTTTTAAAAGCTGTGAATTGACAGGAATTCCTCAGCTAGTAGCTAAAATTAATGCCCCCTTCTGCCTCCATGCTTGGATTATGATAACTTTAGGCATGTAGCAGTCTTTTACAACTGCCCTGATATTTCCAGAAAACACTGTATTGTTGTAATCATCTACCACTTCTAGCTCTTTCAATCACTCTGACCCTGCTTGACAATAAGCCATGCGCTTTACTTGGATAAGGGTGATATCTAGATGTCTCAGAATTGAGAGGTCCTCAGTATCTTTCTACACATTGCCCTGTTGTGAGTCTGTTTGTTAATTGCTATCCACTGCAAGAAGAAGCTTCTCTGATGAGGTTTCAGAGATTCACTACTCTGCAAGCATAGGAGTAATTCCTTAAGGGTCACTTTAACAGTATGCACACTTAACAGAATAACAGTTGCAAGTTCTTCCCTAGCGTCTATGAACTACAAGACATTGTTTGGGCTGAATTATTGATAATGGGTCTGATTTTTATCTTGGGAACAAGCTTTAAATGAACTTAAATATTTTTTCCTGTTCCAATAGCACGTATGCTACCATTACAACAATATTTGTAACCTAACCTAGCCTAATGATTGCTTAGATCAGTCATTGAGGTTGTTTACAAAATAGCCAGTTGAGTAAGACTCATGACTACTTCATTTTTTAGTAGTCTGCATAGCACATCCCAGTTCTAATAAAATGTTCCAGGACAGTACCAACATGTTTTCCCCATTTTTTTAATGATTCAATTCTGTGGTATTTTCAGTCAGTGGGAAGTTATTACTATCAAGGTTTGGAGAGTAAGCAAGAGTTATAGAGACAGCCTACAACGTTTAGGTGGTCTACAGGAACAATCACCAACAGTTCCAAAAGGGATAACCTGTGTCAGGCATTGAGGTTTTTGTTAGCCACCATGTGGTGGTTAGTAGGGTGTTGCTTCCTTGTAATACGGTACATCCATTTAATTTTTACAAAATATGTATGTGTGTATAATTTAGGCAACTTTTACAAGTAGGATATTTCTGCATGACTTTTTTTCAAAAGGCCTTCATTGTTAGTAAGTTCTGTCTCCAAGTTCCCTACTGTACCTTGTCTTCCATATTCCACCCCATTTAATCTTTGCTCTCCAGCCATTCCCCTCTCTTCCTTATTTCCCCATGTCCTTTCCTGATATTTAAAGATCACTCTTGCCTGGTTGTCCAGTACTGCTTTCCTGACATCTTTGAATATTCTAAATAAGTTAACTCTCGAGCATATGTGCCAAAGAGTCTATACCAAGCTATACAGATACATGCTCCACCACCCTAATTGTTTTGCTATTCAGAGAATGGAAAAAAATCTAAATGTTCATATGTTGATGGATGAATAAATAATGAAAATACAGTACGTTTATGCAATGGAGTAGTATCCACTGATAAGAAAATGAGGTTGTAAAATTCACAGATAGAAAATAGAGCTAGAAATAATCATAATGTGTGAGGTAACTGAGACCATGTAAGATTAATATTACATTTTATTTTCTCGTAAGGATACTCACTTTCAAACTTTAGATATCTATTTTTCCTACTATTTCCAAATTTAACATTTTCATCATTTTTAGCTAGTATTTTTTTCTTCAAACAACATTTTCTAAAACCTGCTATTCTCAAAGTTTTTGTGTGTGACAGTTATATAAGATTCTCTGCAAAGTATATTCAAAAAATCTGATTATTCATTTTATATTTGATGTAGCACTTTTTGTGTTTTTGGCCCTTGAAGCAGACAGACTTCATTACAAGCAAAGAGCAGCTCAGAATGAATGTTAGAAGTGAAAATCTCCCAAAACTAAGTGAAATGCCTTATCTTTATCTCTGGGATTCCCAAGAGAATTGCCTAGAAGCATTTTATGTTGACTTTGCTCTCCATAAACCCCATTATAATATTGATATTATTTTACCTAAAGCCAATTCTAAAAGGAAAAATATTACACCAAAGTTTTAGTGTCCCCCAATAAATGGCTATAAATACAATGAAAAACAAAGCCCAATAAAAAAAAAGCATGTCAAAACTAATAATTGCCTTGGGAGAAGACATGATAGGAAATGGAAATTTGGGTTAAAACTGTAATTTAAAATATAGTCTTAGACCAAGGGGAGGGAAATAGGGTGAAAGTGGGAGGGAGGGAGGAACAGGAGGATACACGTGATGGGATAACAATTTAGTTGTAATCTGAATAAATTAATAAAATTAAAATTTTAAAAATGAAAAAAATAAGTAACTGGTGATTTTAGAAATCCCAATAGCAAGAAGTGACTATATTTTGCAACTCTAAACTCATATAAGTTAATTATGATACTAATGCCTTGGGGAATTTCATATTGTAACATGTAACAATGGTACAAATAATATTTGAGCTATTTTACAAAAAGTATGCTAGAGAGAAAAAAAAACCCAAAAATGTAATGTTACAATTCCAAGCACTTGACACACCAGAAGCATGGTTTCTACTAGGTTTCATCTCTTCATCTTCCAGGACTTACCTGGAAAATCACTCTGTTGAAGGCATTCCCTCTAGAGCTATTTGAACACACTGGTATACCAGCTATCACTTCATTCTGAATGCTGATTAATGACAAGAAACCTGCCTTTAGTGGATGGAGGAAATGCCTGAGGGAATTTGATTAGGATATTGAAGACATTTCACTGCTTTTAGGGCAGAGCTTGCAAAGTGCAATCCATTCAAACGTAGCTAGGTTGGAAACAGGTTTTTCTTGTTTATGGACAATGTCCTGCAGTTTCACTGATTCATAATAGAACTACAGTCTTTCTATTCTGACAGCTTAAGCACAGGCAAGAAAAATAAGACTGCTGTGTAATGTCCTCCCTCATAAGCTGCCTCACATTAAGACTTTCAATCTACAGGTTTACAATTATGAACCACAGCAAGTCTGTTATTTGGGGAAGTAAAAGTTTCCTTTGGGATAACAAAATGTATTTCAAAGAAGAGAAAGCTGATAAGTCTCAGTAAAATATGCATGGCAAACCATTTTTCAGTAAAATTAATATTTTATAAAATGAAAGAAAAACTCCACATGGCAATTTTCCCAAAAGCACAAAACTACTTTCATCTTTATACTGAAAATCAAAATATGATGTTCATTACATTTGCACATACTTCTACAAAAATGGCTTCAGTGCATGGATTAGAATGCACAAGCTCTCTAGAGAAAATGCGTGCCTTTTCCACAGCAACCCACAAGCTTAACTCATAATAAGAGACAACACACAGTAATAGCTTTATCAAAAAGGGAGAAAGAGCATTTAGTGATGCAAACCATCATTTTGAGGTTTTCCAGGTACCATAATGATAGTTTTTCTTACCATTGAATATTCATGACACCTCATAAAACTAATGATAAACATAAAAATTGATGTGAACGTTTGACTAATCTGCTCTTATTTGTTTGGAAGAGCTGTCGTAATTGCCTGGTTTGTAAATTAAACATCTGCTATGGGAATAAACAAAAACATAACTGAGCATATTCAAATAAATTGAATTCACTCTGCTTCCATAAATTTTATTATATGGGCTCATCAATTTTATTACACCTGAGCACAGCATTGCTGCTAAAGCAATGTGTTCTTCGATGTCCTGTTTATAAGATTGAATGTTTCCATTTTCTAGTAAAAGGCAAATCTTACTTTAGGTCATCTAGAGAAGAGTGATCCAGTAGCCATGTTATACTATTGAAGTGACTCATCATACTGCTTGAGCATGACTTGCAGTTCCACAACCAAGCCTCTAGAATGTGCCAGAAGGTCTTAAAATCATGTCTGCACCATAGGAACACGTGTCAGACAAAATAACAATCACTTTGTTTTAGCAAAATGAATCTTTCTTGTGCTAGACTCAGCCTTATTATTTGAGTTCTAAGCCATCACAATGAAACATATTACAGAACAGTTAGCCACATCATTGTCCCTAGTGAAGGAAATTAACAAGTGTGGGGATACTATGCTAGATATTACCATGTATAAAATTTATTCTGTAGCTAACCCCTAGAAATGACAGATAACTCATCATTTGTATTAGTAAGAATTATCTAGGGAAACAGAACTTATAGAATTAAACTCTTTATGTGTGTATGTGTGTGTGTGTATGTGTATTAGGCATGACTTAAATATGAAAGAGATTATATATACATCTATTATATGACATACATATATACATATACATATATTACTTATATTATAATTTATATGGATATAATATATTATTACAATGTATATTATATATATACATAAATTAGAATGACTTATAGGGTGTAGTCCAGCTAGTCTAAGAAATGGCTACTCATTGCAGAAGGTCCAGTATTTGTTTCATCCATTGCTCACTTGGTCTTCAGGATACTCAGAAATCCCAAGAAGTAGGCTCTAATAGGGTAAAGGAATGGTGATTCTAGTGAGATTTGGAGTAAGCAAGGAAAGAGAAAGAAGATCCTTTCCTTTCCATATCCTTTATGTAAACTTCCAAAAAATGTATGGCCAGATTAGACATTAGATTAGATTAGATTAGAGGTGGGTCTTTACATGTCAAAAGTTATGGATTAAAGGTATGTCTTCTCATCTCAAAGATCCAGATTAGATGTGGATCTTCCCACCTCAAATGAAAAAATTAAACAAAAGTCCCTCACAGGTATGCCCAGGAATTTTGGGGTTTTACTTAATTCCAGATATAGCCATGTTGACAACCAAGGATAGCCATCATACCATTAAATTTTTTTTGAAAGGATTACTGAGGTAAATCAAAGATTTCATAAAGTAGAGAAGCACATGATCGGAAGTACTGATACTTGATTCTTGTAAAGCCACTATTAGGAAAGCTGCCTGTGGGAGCCAAACCATGTCAAGAAGCATAAGACCAAACATAGAATCGCTGAGAAATATTGACTCTGTTATCTGTAAGACATGCTTTACATAGTCTGAGAAGTAAAAACTATGAGGTCACTATGAAAGCCAGCATAGGTGGCAACTTCACCTACTTATTAATGTGAATTAGACGCAAACATCTTAATAGTTTTAGAAGAGAGAGAAATTTATGTAATATTAAAGAATCTAGAGCTACAAATTACTTACCTTGATATCTCAGGGGCTGGTCTATAGGCCACAGCCCCAACAAGCTTGCTTTCTCTCTCCCAGTTTCTCTGGAGAGAGCAGTCATTTTATCCTGGCTGAACTGGGTGTCCTTGCCATTGGAGGTATCCTATGAGAGTTTGGAGAAGAGCAAGTCTACTTTAGTGTGTAACCAACTCCACTGACTTACAATTCCCAGAGGACTTCCTGTTCTTGAGTTTTGTAAACACAATGCCAACTACTCGTTAGTCAGGCCTGTAATGTCAGGATTCAAATGAAGCTTCCAGGCCTGTGATTGAGAAGCTGAACCAACAAGTCAACTGGATAATCAGGATGAAACAATATAAGAAAATTCTCCTTCAGTAGCAAAGTTAATGACAAATTATGACCTTATGAAAGGTTGCTATCTAATTAGGATAAAAATGATTTCTGTTACTAAAACAAGAAATATCAACCCAATTTTCAGATGGAATAGCTTTGAATTATTAAACTGATTAAAGTGCTAATTTTAGGACCCTTATTTTTTCGTTTATGCCCAAACAGTGCCATAAACCCCAATTACATACATAAATTAGATTCATATAAACATGTAGTTTGTTTTATCCTGTTGCTAAAGGAAAAATGGTTGACATCCACATAATAGGTTATGAGCAAAAACTGAAGGACTGGTTCACTTTTGTGTACTCATCAGAGCCCATTTATTTATGAGAATCATCTTACCAAGCATAACTGTTGCATAATTTTGTGAACTGAAACTTTAACATGGTCAGAGCTTACACGCACATTTTGTATGTACTTTGAGAGAGCACAAAATTTTGCTGTTTTTAAGGTGTTATAATAACTTCATTATATTGCTTCGCAGCCTATTCTGTGAGTTTTAATTTATTAGACTTTTTTTTGCTACATATAATATAAGGATAGTGTGTTGATTGTTCAGTAATTCTTTTCTGAAGATCTGCTCTGAACCAGTTGCTATATCAGGAAATGTTAACCAAGCAGTAAAATGACAACTAATGTGTTTGCTATTATAGAATCTACCTTCATCTCAGACATATCTGCATATAAGGATGGGTTCTCTTTACACCATTACAAATGCAAGCCTCCTTTGAAATTTGCCTTCTTAAGTTTCAGTGTGTGTTTCTATAATCTAATATTCTTAATAAAATGTAGATTGTCTTTGGGAAATCTAGGGCAAAAGCCTGAGGTTGTGTAATTTCAGTAAACTTTTAAGTAATTCCAGAGACAAAGCTTGGTTTGGACATATCATGTGACAAAAGCAGGAGTGACTTAGTGAGCATAGATCTAGTATTTTATGTCGAAGGCAAAGGAAGTGTGGAGACCTAGTGCAGAAGAATCATGTCACAATTAAGAAACAATGTGTCCAGAAAGATAAGAATGCAAAGTGCAAGATGGAGCATGAGGGAGTGAGAAGCCAAGGAGAAAGAGTCTGACTTAAAGGTTTGCTGAGGTTTGAGGAAGTAAAGTTCTAAGGTGGGAACAAGTGTGTTTCATGGAAAAAATGAAGTTAAGATCCAGAGATGCAGACATCCTTGCAGATGCCTTCTTCGGAGTTTGAGATTGGTCTACAATGCCCAATGAGTTGCTCTAGCAATCTCCAGAAGGTGATATTGAAAGTGCTGTTAGAGAGAAACAAAGAGAAGTCAGAATACTCAGATGAGGCCCACTGGACCACAAACAGGGGAAGCAGAGGGAAAGGACTAATTCTAGGTAGTCTGACTACCCTTAGGTGATAAATGAATGGCAAAATGCATGCTGGATGGCCAGAAACCTGTGCTTCAAAGTTTATATCTCTAGTATAATCCCTATATTAACATCCTTGTGTTTGAGTTCTCTGTCATTGTCTTATTTCTACAAAGATTCAAATGCTAAATTAATTCTACCCTTGTGAGTATCAAATATGATAAAAGAAGTCCAAGGATTCCTCATCCCTGGAAATTGCAAGTGAATGTTAAACATTATTACTTATGTTCTTCTATAAACCCAAATATTCTTGATCCTGAATAAATTAAAATTCATTATAGGCTCCATAAGTATTCTTAGAAAAAGTAATTTGATATGTAAGTTAAAAAAATTAGAACTACTCAGCCTCCCATTCCAAAGACCTTACTCAAGTGTATTTTTCAGTTTTGTAAACGAGCATCATCTCTTTTTAAAATTATTTTATTATCATTCTTTTTTAATATATACATTTATATTACTATGTGATTAAGACAAAATACATACAGCAGGAAGAACCATGAGATAATCATGAGTTATATGAATGTGTATTCATAGTGGTTTGGCTATTTGCATTTGTCAAACCCGAAGCAACCATCCTTCCTAATTTGTTGGGTCCAAATTTCTGAGTGGAAATCAGTATTTATCATATCTCATCTCTATTAACTTAAATCATCTATCTTGATCTAAAAAGAAATATAGGGGGCACCATCTCTTAAAGGGCTTTGGAGTCTTTTCTTTCAGCACTACAATTTACTTCCCAACTGTCATAAAGTAACTGGTGTAGGATGAGATATCTACAAATACTTTCTTTTTTTTCTGATAGTTTTAAAGTAATGTACAAATAGCACTTTGCTTCCTTTGTTTGAGACTAGTTTTCAGAAGCTGAAAATAAGGACCATTTTCATTGTTATTAATATTATGGTTGTTGTGGTGGTGGTACTTGTGTGCGTGTGTGTGTGTCTGTGTGCGTGTGCTCACTGGTTGCTATAGGGCCCAGAGCAGGCCTCAGAACCCCTAGAAGTGAAATTAAAAGACATAGAGAGCTATCCAGTATGAGCACTATGAATTGAACTCTAGACATAGAAAAGCATCAAATGTTCTTAACCACTAATCCATCTCTGCCACCCAAAACCCTTCCTAAAGCCAGGCATGATAACATAGTCCCATAATCTTAATATACAAAAACTAAGAATATGAGGATTGCCATGAGCAAGCACAGCTGGAATACATGGTAAGACCATTTCTCTGAAATAAAAAATCATCAAAATATCATTTTCTCATTTTTCCTCATTGTAAGGAAACATCAAGTGACTAAATGTATGGTTAATGAATTGCACAGGAAAATGCTACATAAAAGTTTGTGGTGGATATATATGAGTTTTCCTTAGTTTCCCTTCACGTATCTTCCTGCTTACATAGAATTTTGATAAGAAAACTGCACTGAAGCAGACAGGTTGAAGAATAATATGAAAGCCATTGCAAGAATAAGGAAGATGTTTGCACTGCTAAGCAAAAGCCACCACTCAGCCAAAGTCATGTTCACCTTAATACTTTCATTTCTGCCCATTAATCCATTTATAATATATACATACATATAAATAAATAAATAAATATCATATATATTAAATGAGTACATATAATATATAAAGAAAATCTTGGTCTTTTGCACATAATTTATTATATAATAAATGTTGAAAATAATTTTTAAAAACATGACTGTGTGTTTATCCAGAAAATGACTGATGACCTCCAACTTGTAAAGTCAACTAAATAATGCATCAAATGCAAATTTGAAACATAGTTAATTATCAAAAAAAAGTACCATTTCAAAAAAATACACCTATTTAAATTATTGTAAGGTTCAGAAACTTGGTAGGAGATTCTTGTAAGAGGGCAGTTGTCTGGGTTTTGTGGTTTGAATGTGTGTATCTCACACAGACTCACGTGTGGATACCTAGGTTCCCATCTGCTGCCTCTGTTTTAGTGAAATGTGTAACCAACAGGAAGTGGAGCTTTGTAGGAGGACCTGTGTCATTGGAAAACAGTGTTACAGCTATAGTCAAGCCCATGTTGCTAGCTGTTGTAAACACACAAAAAGGCAAGTGGCAAACATCCATAAATTCTCTGTTATTCCTAATCTGCCAAGAAGTAAGTAAAGAGATTTATGTTTGTGCTGCTACCATGGAAACATTGTAAACAGGAAACAACTCTGAGGATATGACAAATAAAATACAATTAGAACAAAGGCTTGAGAGCATGTATGAACTAACACGAATAAGGTCACCAGGACACAGTAGCACATGAAGTAAAGCACCAGAAGAGTTCACTGTCCTTGCCAATCAAGTCTATCTGCTGACTCATCCACAGCCCCATGTTCAGCTCTGATCCAATTACTATGGGCAGAGTATCTCAGTCATGTTACACTATCAGTACACTTAGGTCTCCAGGGATAAGGATATTTTCTTCAGAAAGAGACCAAGAAAGACTTACCAGCTAAACCAATCTTCCAATATACTAATAATTTAGTAATTCTGATACACACTACACACACACACACACACACACACACACACACACACAAACACACACACATTGTGTCCTGTACCAGCATTTATTAAGCAATAAACACCTTCAATCTCTATTATTTCAATAATTTCATAATTTTTATTCATGTGTTAAATTGATAGGTGCTTAAAATATGTAAAGAAGTTGTCTTTATCCTAAAAGAAGCATTTAAATATTTTGAAATTGAGAAAATATAGCAATTTAATCTAATGATGGTGAAGAGTTTTTTAGTTGCTACATTCTTAGTGTAGGGATATATAAGGTACATTCATGTATCTCTTGAATGAATGAGTCTATCTATGAATAAAACAAAGTGAATAAAACTTACATGCGCTACAGTAGCAAGTGGCAAACACCCAGAAGATCAGTTTTGGAGGCTAATTTTGGAGAGCACAGAAAAATTATTAAGGATGCTAATCTCTCAATGAATATAGTTGTGATGAAGACTGGACTCTTAGGATACTTGAGCAATGCTACCAAGAAACAAGTGTACGAGGAAGGCTGGCTTCAGGATGACTGTCTTGTTAATAGATGATTCAGACTATCAGAGGACTTTGTGTACCCAAAAGATTTTTAACAAAAGTATGGTGATTAGAACTGAGATGCATTCTCAATATATTTTATTAGTACTTTGAGAGATAGTCTATAAACTCTAGTAGTTCAGTTTCTTTCAGTCTTGGAATAATTCAACAATAACAACAAATTTCTTAGATGATATCTTTGTTTTAATGAAAGGATTCATTAAAATCTTACCAACATATGTGTTCCCAAATAAATAAGTAGATTAAGTTATATCCGATCCCATTTCTCAAAATATAAAATGTATGCATAATAAAATTCAATGTTTGCATTTTAAACTTACTTATTTTAGTTAACAATTAATCAAATAAATATGAATATATTTTATAAATTGTTTTTATTTAATTTGTTTTTTACAATTTTATGTGTGTATAAGGTGCATTTTGTTTGTTGCAATCCCCACTACCTTGATGGTCCTTCTTTCTCCCATTATTTCTCCTCAAGTGTTTGTGTGTGTGTGTGTGTGTGTGTGTGTGTGTGTGTGTGTGTTTTGTGCAAATCAGCCCTGTAATTTTTCAATTAAAAAACACAGACTACATGTAAACCAATTACATATTGCACATAGACATATGTACTTTAAGTAGATGTCAGTTCAAAATATTTTCACAAGTGTTTTGCTTGACATATTTGAGCTAAATAAAGCAGGAGAAATTTACATATATTAATTATATATATGTATATATAATAGTTAAGCTGGAAGGGGGTTCATAAAGAACATCTTTACAAACCACTAGATCATTGAAAAAGATAACCATAGATTTCTATCCTCAGCTTCAGATTCATTTTTTTTTTTTTTGTGATTGATGGAGGTGGTTTTTTGCCCAGGATCATGTGCATGACCATGGGTCTCAAACTGTCCATTTGATTCTTATTTTTAATTCTAATATCATAATCCATGATTTGTAGATATTCATCATATTATATATGTTAGCTTCATGAGTTTTGTGTACTTTTTGTTTGTTTTTATCTCATTTTGGGTTTTATTGTTTGATTCCTTATTTGAGTTGCAGTTTGAAATAAGGGGGCAGAGAGTGAGAGACAGGGAGAGAGAGAGAGACAGAGAGAAAGAGACAGAAAGAGATAGAGGTGTGGATGAAGTTGAGTCGAGTAATAAAGAGGATATTGGAGGAGTTGGGTAATAGAAAAGAATATGATAAAATATATTCTATGAAAAATTTAAATAATAGTAAAACAAACCAAGAAACTTGCATTGTTCATAGGATTTAGTACTCTGTGGTTTCAGGTAGTCACTAGTAGCCTTAGGATGATTTTCTTTTTAATACATAAAAGAGGGCTCCTACTATAAGAATGCTAAATACCATTTAAATACACGACATATATTTGCATCCATGAGTTTATGGTAACATGTATTTAAAACTGCCTAATTATAGTGGGGTTCCAGGAGTACCATTTTCATAAAATTGAAAAATATATTACAGAAGCCATGGTCTTGAGAATGAATGGGGTTGAGAAGGAACATGGGAGGGACTGGATGGAAGAAAGAAAAGGAAAAAATGCAATAATTTATTTAAATTCCTTTCAGCGAATGTTCATTTATTGTACAAAGCAGTAGCTCCCGATACACGATGTGTCCATTAATTTCAAAATTATTGCTGATTATGAAATTAAAATTATCATCCGTAAGTTTCCAGGTATTGGACCTAGTTCAGCACTTAAACATGAATTATAGCTTCAGTTCCATTCTGTTTCAAGTACATTGCCACACTATATGGTCAAAACACAATCTATAATCTGACTTTAGAGCTTTTCCATTTTTGATGAATTAAAGGGGTGTTGATTCTGATGAAGGCTACCTATGAAACGTGGTGGTATCTTTATTCTTAAGGGTTTGAGTCACACAAAGGCAGAGCACCTGGCACAAATAGACACTAACGGAAATCACAATTTCCATGATGTGTGTTGTCAATAAGTTTCTAGGTGGTAAAACTGTAAAACTCTTAAATATAAAGAATACATCTCAAGAGTGTCAGTTCTAGGAGATAATATTTGTGAATAAGAAAAGAAACGTATTGTCAAGTGTCTTTATAGGTAAAACACTCACATGGAAATCTCAGTGATTACTGGCACAAGGTAAAACTTTAGACATATCTTGTAAGCTTTTCTTAGTTAAAGACCAGGAATGGTGTTTAGGTCACACTTTAAACCTTCTCTTACAAACTAACTTCCCTAAGTAGAAAACAACAAGGACAGAGTAGCACTCCAGTTTGCTGTGTTTTTCATGTCCACAAAGAGTAATACTTGATGTCAACTCTGGTTGTTCTCTGAAATGTCCTTGAATGCTCATTATTCTCCTCGCTAGATGGAATAGATTCAAGTCACAAATAAAGACTCACTGAGGGAGTCTTAAACAGAAAAATACTTAACATCTGATGTCATTGGGCAGCTGGTGAAGGTCAGTTTCATGTTCAGTGTTCTGAAGCCTGCACTGAGATTGATCCTCTCTAATGGGCAGGGGGAAGGCTGCAAACAGATTTCAGTAGACTTAAGCTAGTGACTTTTCATACCTAACTCAAAGAGAAGTCCCTCTCTGAACAGCTATATTTAAGACTGAGAAAGATTCCTTTCTACATTATATTGTAGAACTAGAAAATGCGCCAAAGAGTTAGTAGCACTGCTGTTAGTTTGACCTGGAAAAACAAGTAAACTTCCAGTTATTAGTCCAACAAAATGAACTGCAATATTTAATACAGTTTAATGCAATGAGCAAATAAGTCCTGCAGGAGTGGATAATGTTTTTTTTCTCCTTTATTAATTTATTTTTGTTACATCTCAATGGTTATCCCATCCCTTGTATCCTCCCATTCTTCCCTCCCTCCCATTTTCCCCTTATTCCCCTCCCCTATGACTGCTCCTGAGGGGGATTACCTCCCCCTGTATATGCTTATAGGGTATCAAGTCTCTTCTTGGTAGCCTGCTGTCCTTCCTCTGAGTGCCACCAGGTCTCCCCCTCCAGGGGACATGGTCAAAGGTGAGGTACTAGAGTATGTGAGAAAGTAATTGGATAATGTTAATATGATTCCAGTCATGGCAAGGACTTCAATGCCTGAAACCCACAAGAATGGCAAAGATTTTCCTTGGTCCAACTCAGAAATTGGCAACGCCTTCCCCTGGTTGGAGAATGAGTGCTGACAGGGTGTCTAGAAAGCTCTTGGACCACAGCTTCCTCCTGGGTGTTTATGGCATGAGATGCTCCTATACAGATACCTCCCTCCAAGAGCAGCTAATCCCTCCTGCCTGTGCTCTACGCAGTATGCTGAGAGGAAGCTCCCTTTACAGGGAAGTTCAAAGGAATGTGTGCAGATGTTGAACACTACATATTGACTTTATGCCCAGTGATATCCTCTGAAAATATTTATAAACATTGGCTTACATCCAACCTGAGCACATGTTACCGCAGCTGTGTGTGAACATGTATGTTTGACCTCTACTAGTATAACATGGACAATTTTTGGTTTGAAGGAAAGAAATGTATAATAACCTAAGCAAACTAATCTTTTGAACAACACTGACCTTTGCTGTCAATTCAAGCCAACATGATTTCAGACTTTCCTTTCCGGCAAGTATGAAAACTTGAGTGTAATTCTCTCCCCTGCCCCAACTAGATAGCCTCATATGCAATGCTTTAATCATTAAGAAACCATCTGACGTCTTTTACTTTTTACTTTTCTGAAAGTATTCATGGTTCTATATCAAAGTCATTGTAGGGTCCCCTTTTAATTAACAAAATAAATACAAAAAATGTCCTTACAATACTTTTTACATGCAATTCGGAAACAGAGATATAACAAAATCCAAAGCAATTTCTTTCTGTATCAGAAAGCAAGACATTACCAAGTTTTGTGCTTTATAATTTAGATGGCTAATATGAAGTATTTTAAACCCAAATGATATTTAAACTAAAGTAAAAGCAAACAATACATAAACCAAACAAGAATTTTGTACTAAGAATATCCATAAGCTCATTCTTTATTTTTTAAAAATGGCATAGGATAAAATCACATTAAGAAAATAAGAACTTTTATTTTCCAGGTACGCAATCACAGCCTCTTTACTTCCTTTCATCACTGTCACCTGTAGGACCTACAGGTGCAGTTTTCTTCAGCAGCACAACGATTGCTGCTGCCTCCACTTCTCATCTTGTCCTCATCTTGTACTGTCTGTTCATCTGTGGTTATCCACATATAAGACATCTGACATTAGTCATACAATGGCCATTGAAGTGGTAGGATACACACACAAAAACAATGGTTCTTCCATACATATCTATTTCAGTACCTTCAAAATTTCAAAATTATAAAATGTTTTGTTGCTATTGTTGGTCTTGAATATATATATATATATATATATATATATATATATATATATATATATATATATATATAATTTACTTGGAGGAATATTTTGCCTGCATATATGTATGTGTACCACAAACATGCATGGTACCTGTGGAATTAAAATAAGATGTCACATCCTCTGGGACTGGAGTTACATATGGTTGTGAGCTATAATTTGGGTACCGAGAATGGAACTTCATCTTCTGCAATTGCAACAAGTGTTTTTAACTATGGTCTAACTCTCCATCTCTAGGTTCCTGGTTTAAAAGATGAGGAAAACTATTAATGAGCTGATGTCACCCTTCTCTCAGATTAATGCTACCTTGTGTCAGATACTTGAAAAATATTGTGTGAAGTTTATCATGCACCATGCACTAACTGTATTAAGAATTAATATGCTTAGTAACAAAATGTGACTATGTTTCAGGTGTTACAGTTGATTTAAAAATTACATGAGTTCATAAATTTAAATAATAAACATGAAAATAGATATATGTAACAGATTCTCTAACAGTAAATTCAAGTGTATATCTCTATACTTGTTGGAAGAAACAAACTCAGAAGCAGAGAAAGGGTCTTAAATTACAAAGACTGATACTGAAAAGGATGGTTCAGTGCTTACAAGTGAACACTTATCTTGTTAAGGACCAGAGCTCAACTCTCAGCATCCACACAGGAGGCTCACTGACTTCAGGCGCATCTGACACCTCTGGACTTAGGAGTAATGATTTCTCTAGATATGCCCCACACAGACACAGTTAAAAACTAACATAAAACATTAGAACATTCATTTTTCTAAAGTTATATAATATAAGCCAGCAGGGTAATAATATAATGATGTATTCAAGACAGTGGTCATACCTCCCCTGGATGGGGAGACCTGGTGGCACTCAGAGGAAGGATAGCAGGCTACCAAGAAGAGAATTGATACCATATGAGCATATACAGGGGGAGGAGGTTCCCCTCAGTCACAGTCATAGGGGAAGGGAGTAGGGGGAAAGAGGAGGAAGGAATAGGAGGATACAAAGGATGGGATAACTATTGAAATGTAAAATGAATGAATTAATAAAAAAATTTAAAAAGACAGTGGTCATATGTAGGCAGTGTGTGTGTGTGTGTGTGTGTGTGTAGATACATTATATATAGATAGAGATAGATATGTAGATATATGATAGATAGATAGATAGATAGATAGATAGATAGATAGACATATAATTGTAATTATTGAGAACATGGTTTATGAGAAAATGTGACTGTGAGCTTGGAGAGATGGCTCAGTTGTTAAGGCTATTCCAGAGTTCAGTTCCCAGCAGATACATGGGTCAGATCACAACCAACTATAACTCCAGCTCCAGGGAATCCAATGCCCTCTTTTGGCCTCTGTAGGCACTGGCCAATATATGGTGTATACACACACAGAGACACATGTACATAAATAAATATAGAAGAAGATATTTAAAAATAGAAGCAGACTGTTGATAAGTATAGCATTCAGAAATGCATTCAAAATGAATATTTACCTTTCTAATTCAACATGGGGGAATTAATTATATTTTGAGAATCAGCCTTTTACATAAAAATTCAAGGGAGGAAAATGGGGTGCTCAGAAAGTCTATTTAAAAAGCTATAACCATGTGAAATAGTATTCTACAATGTGCAGGAAAAATAACATCCCTTTTAAAAACACCTTTGAGTTTTATGAATGTCTATATTTCATTTAATTAAAAAAGTCCATCCTAAGCCAGGTTTTTCTCATGGTAATATTATTAAATGTAAATAAACTATACAAGGATTCAAGGAAGAGACTACAGAAACTACAAGGAGCCGTGGACCACCTCAGGAGCTAGAGATCACTGCATGAGAGAGATTTGCACAGTGGGGACCACGGGACCATGGGCAGGTCTGACCTTTTGCCATCCATCAGTACATGGAAGGCAGACCAGTCTCCACAGCCTGGACCAGAGCCTGCCTGCAAGCTGAGAAACAGGTGGAACTGTCCTCAGACCTCCTCCAACCTGCCCTGCACCAGTCTGCAGAAAGCACCAATGCCACAGAAGGCTGTGGTCACTTTGACCAGACTTAGCACGCAGTCTGAGACCTGAGACGCTGTCGAGAGCCACAGTCCAAGGGAGCAGGGCATCACTGGCTGAGAAAGACCCACACAACAAGTCTGACCTCTTTCCATGCAGGGGCACAAGGGGGAAGGCACACCAGTCCCCACAGCCTGGACAGGAGTCTGCCTGCGAGGTGGGAGCTGTGGTTTTGAGTGGCAGAGTGAATTCGGTAAATGGAACTGAAATCATCCTGCAGTGAAGCATCCGAACTCCTAGTAGGGAAATCTCAGGAAAATGGGTGGATCTGTTCTCAGACTCCCTCCACCAAATACCAGAACCTACCTCCCAACATCAGAGACAGCAAGATCACTAATGGCCAGCGTAAAAAAACATGAACAACAACAAAACAATACGACATTTCCAGATCCCAGCTATCCCAAAGAAAACAACCCAGAGAACTGAAACACAATTGAAATACAAGAAAATGATTTTTAAATCCTTAATAATGAGGAAATGAATATATCCATAATCAAATGCAGGAAGACACAGTCAAATAGATGGAAGACATAAAAGAGGCCTATAGAGAGGCACAACCATTTTGGAAATCTATCTGGTGCAATCTCAGAAAACAGGGAATAGGGCTTCCTCAAGTCCCAGCTATTACACTCCTTAGAATATACCAAGATGTTCCACCATGCAACAAAGACATATGCCCAACTATGTTCATTGCAGCCTTATTCATAATAGCCAGAACCTGGAAACCACCTAAGTGTCCCTCAGTTGAAGAAGGGATAAAGAAACTGTGGTACACTATGGAATATTACTCAGCTATTAAAAACAAGGAAATCCCAAATTTTGTGGACAAATGGATAGAACTAGAAATGATCATAATGAGTGAGTTAACCCAGAAGCAGAAAGACTTACATGGTATATCCTCACTTATAATTAGATACTAGCCCAAGAAGCATATCCCATGAAAGTCTTCACTTAACAGAAGATTGGGATAGACGTGAGGACATCTCATTGGGATTCTGGGTGAGAGAAGTATGGGAGAATGGGGAAATAGAAAAATCCAGAGGGTCCTACATAACTATAAGAAGAACAGCGTGAACGGTGGATCTGGGCCCAGGGGTCCTACTCAAACTATGACACCAACCAAGCACATACAGTAAACATTGAACCCCTATTCAGATCTAGCCAATTGACTGGACATTCTCCACAGTTGAGATTTTGATATGAATTCTGGTGCCCCATATTTGACCACTTCCCCTTGGTGTGGAGGCCTGGTAGCACTCAGAGGAAGGATAACAGGTCACCAAGAAGAGACTTCATACCCTATGAGCATATACAGAGGGAGGAGGTCTCCCTCAGTCACAGACATAGGGGAGGGGAGTAAGGGGAAAATGGAAGGGAGGGAGGAATGGGAGGATACAAGGGATGGGCCAACAATTTAGATGTAATATGAATAAATTAATAAAAAGTAGGAAATGTTGTCTGGAGTTCAGAGCTTATCCCAAGAAAGTAAATACAGACAAAGATTATTTAAAGGCTTTCAGATTATATCATGTTAAAAGTCAAGACTATATAAAAGAATTTTAGAGTTACATATTTAAAAGAAAATCAAATGACTCAATGGAAGAAAGAAAAAAAAGAAATATTAAATTAAAATTACTGTCTATGGCACCCATGGCAAATCTCCTATAGTGACCTGACACTTTATCTAGCATGTAGATCACCTCTATGAACTACAGGTTTTTCCTAAGTGATCTGACAATATTGCTCTTGTAGATAACAGGTGTTATTGGTAGATGTTCAAAAGACCTCTTCATATTTTCAATTCTCATAGAATAGGGAGCATTAGATTGGTGTGAGCATATTCAAAAACATTTTCGTGGGACATGCCCCTTGGGCTAATATGCAGATATAAGTGAGTATATACCATTTGAGTCTTTCTGCTTCTGGGTTAACTCACTCATTATGATCATTTCTAGCTCAATCCATTTATCCACAAATTTCGGGAATTCCTTGTTTTTAATAGCTGAATAGTATTCCATAGTGTATATGTACCACAGTTTCTTTATCCATTCTTCTATTGAGGGACACTTAGGCTGTTTCCATGTTCTGGCTATTATGAATAAGGCTGCTATGAACATGGTTGAGCAAATTTTCTTGCTGTGTGCTGGAGCATTTTCTGGGTATCAGAGGAAGGACAGCAAGTTACCAAGAAGAGACTTGATACCCTATGATCATATAGAGGGGGAGGTAATCCCCCTCAGGAACAGTCATAGGGGAGGGGAATAAGGGGAAATTGGGAGGGAGGGAAGAATGGGAGGATACAAGGGATGGGATAACCATTGAGATGTAACAAGAATAAATTAATAAAGGAGAAAAAAAAACATTTTCGTTTTATTTATTTTTATTTTTGAGTGTATAATAATTAAAAATTTTTTCTTTTTGTGTGTTCATAGCAGCTTTATTTGTTTTTTACAATATTCATTTATATATATATATATATATATATATATATATATATATATATATATATATATATTAAACAACCTACAGCAAGAAGAACCACAAAACAATCAGAAACTATATAAATGTTACATTCATAATTTTTTGCCCTTTGTACTTGGCAAACTTGAAGAAAACATCTCTTCTATATTGGAGCATCTAAAATTCTGAATGTAAATCAATGAGTATATAGACCTAAAAACATCTTAACCCATAAACAACTAAGTTTCATTGTAAAACTAAACTATTTGGTCTTCAACGCCATCAGAGACATGAGAAGGAATAACATTAATTATCTGAGTATACAGAGAGTGCTGTTTAGCAGCTTCCTAAATGCTAAGATGACAGAGACAGTTTTCTACCTGAATAGTCACCCAAAACTCTTTTTAGGTTGGAGCAGAACAAAAGAACTGGACACTGACATTGGATCAGACCTAACATTCATTCCTCTCAACATGCTGGACACTGACATCCTGCATCCTTAATGATTCATCACCAAGTACATTAGCTGATGTTCCTCATCAGAACAGGACAGCTCCTAGGACAGCTTTGATCAAAGCTTCCAATCCCAATAGACCCAGCATTTCACACTGCCCAATGTAAGACTCTAATTAAGCCTAGAATTTCTTAACATTTAGAAACTGGACCACAAATGCTATTTCTAGCTTGTGTAACCATTCTCCTCAAATTTATTTGGGCCCCTACAAAGGTATTATTTGTCCCACAACCTGAAGAAACCTTAAGAGAATGATGCCCCATTTCCCTTAGGGGGGATGGGTGGGTTTTTGGTTGCTTTCTTGGGTGATAGATGTTTATTTTCATTGGGGTTATAAGTTATTATTGTTAATTACAAGGTTATTTGTAATTCATTGCTATAGAATTTTGTATATAGATGCAAAATAAGTTTAATTTTAGATACATTGGTATAGAATTCAAATTTCAGATTATTCTTCACAATATTTCTTATTTGTCTTCCTTCCAAAAATTCCCATATCCTTTCTACACTCTCTTCAAATTCATTCCTCTTTTTTCACTAATTATTATTGTATGTATATTTATATTTGTCTGCATGTATTTATATGCTTTTAATTATAAACCCGCTTATTCTGTATAATGGTAGTTGCGTGTTTATTTTCTGGGCTGATCATTCAGCACTGGAGAACCAGTTTGCATGTGCTTCCCTGGGAAGGACCTCTTCTCACACTCCTGTCTTTCCTCAGCTGACTGTAGTTCTTTGTGTTCAGTTGAGGTCTCATAGGGTTTTCATCCATTGTGTTCGCCATGTTCATTGGTGTTGTCCTTGTTCAGCTTATATCTGGCAGTCATGTTGTTAAGACTTTATGGGTGTAGCTGCTGATGTTACCGGCAGACACAGTCCCACAGCAAATTCCCTGATACTCTGGTTCTGACAAACTTTCTGCACCCTATCATTTTTCTGTGAGAAATTTGGACTTCATTTACACCTCACTGTGCACAGAGGACATTTATGTGGCTCTACTTCCATCTCTTCAGTGCTGTTCAAGGAGCTGCAATATGGGCTCTAACAGAATTCACAGAGACAGTAGTTGAAAGGGAACTATCTAATGCCAAACTCTACCTCTGCCACTTGGTGCAGAGAGGATTTGCAATGGCAATAACACATGAGATGCCATACAAACACATTTGTGACAATTCCATGTGCAAACGTTTAATTCTTCTTGAAGAAGTTTTTGCATATTGATCCAGTAACCACCAGAGTCACACCAATAGACGTATGTACCTATGGGTTATATTCTTTAGGGACTCTACCTATACACAATAGGCATGTGAACAGAGAAACCACAACAACAGAGATGTAGATGTATCTTTATTATGGTCAATACAGTTACATGTGTCACAAAATCTTAGCTTTCTAGTATTGATGGATCCTAACCATATATTCTTCAAAAAGTTCAGAAATTCTTCTCTTTAAATGGCAATGATTTGTCATTGTTTCAGCCTGGAGAGGTATATTTCTGTCAGAAGATTGGAAATAATCCTGTAAACTATGTTTTCAGAAGCCCTGTGTCATGAATCACACACAGAATCTTTTCATACAGAGAGGAAAGCACCTACAAATGTTAAACTATCCTGTTGTTTATAAACGATTATGAAATTTACCAGCTTTCAAACTTTCTTCATGCAAAAAAAAAAGCCATCAGAGTAGAGTTCAGACAAAGTAAGATGCCTGCTGCCCACTCAAAAAACACTTATGACCCAGAAGATCAAAAATGCTAAAGATACCTGTGGAGAAAATTAAGTTCATGGACTGTCTTTAGCAAATCTCGGTATAAAGTCACAATAGAAATCCCTGTGCTTTGAAAGATAGGCCAGGTGTTCCATGGGAGGTCATTATTTACTTCAAATTTAGTCCTGGTACACTCACGGCTACTGACTATCTAGTAAAATATTAATGTAGACCGCCCTGACTTAGCTCAAATATTAACACCTAATCCCCAGTTGGTGGTGTTTTGGGGGATGGTTGAGGAATTTCTAAGAGGTAGAGCCTCGCTGGAGGATGTAGGTCATGAAGGGTGTGTCTTGCAGCTTTCTGTTGGCTCCACTTCTGTTGACTCACTTCTGCTTCCTGATTGTGTACTTTCTTATGTTTAGCATCCATTTACACTTTTGTGACAGATGTAACTATATTGACCTAGATGAGAATATATCTACCTGTCTATTGCTGTGGTTTCTCTAGTCATATAACTATTATTCATTAATGCCTGTCTTTATATGGTAATTTTCTTCCATATTTGTCTTAGTTATTTTAATGGTGCTGTGCTAAAATCCTCTACAAAAATCAACTTGGCGTGGTGGCGCATGCCTTTAATCCCAGCACTCGGGAGGAAGAGGCAGGTGGATCGCTGTGAGTTTGAGGCCAGCCTGGTCTACAAAGTGAGTCCAGCACAGCCAGGGCTACATAGAGAAATCCTGCCTCGAAAAAAAAAAATAATATAAAAGAAGGGATAATTTGACTTCTTCCTTTCCCATTTGGATCCCCATGATCTCCTTTTGATGTCTTATTGCTCTGACTAGAACTTCAAGAACTATATTGAAAAGATATGGGGACAGAGGGAAGCCTTGTCTGGTTCCTGATTTTAGAGGGATTTCCTTGAGTATATCTCCATTTAATTTAATGTTGGCTGTTGGTTTGCTATAAATAGCCTTTATTATGTTTAGATAAGTGCCTTGTATTCCCGATCTCTACAGAACTTTAAACATAAATGGGTGTTGGATTTTGTCAAATGCTTTTTCTGCGTCTAAAGAGATGATCATGTGGTTTTTCTCTTTCACTTTGTTTATATGATGAATTACATTGATGGATTTCCGTATGTTCCTATTCCTGCATGCCTGAAATGAATCCTACCTAGTTATGGTGAATGATGTCTTTGATATGCTGTTGTATTTGCTTTGCGAGTATTTTGTTGAGTATTTTTGCATCAATGTTCATAAGAGAAATTGGTCTGAAATTCTCTTTTTTTTTGTTGGATCTTTGTGAGGTTTAGGTATTAATGTGACTGTAGCCTTAAGAAGTCAAATTATCCCTATTTGCAGATGATATGATAGTGTATATAAGTGACCCCCAAAATTCCACCAGGGAACTCCTGCAGCTGATAAACACTTCAGCAAATTGGCAGGATACAAAATAAACTCAAAAAAGTCAGTAGCTTTCCTGTATGCAAATGACAAACAGGCAGAGGAAGAAATTAAGAAAACTACTCCCTTCACGATAGGCACAAACAATATAAAATATCTAGGAATAACTCTAACCAAGCAAGTGAAGGACTTATTCGAAAAAAACTTCAAACCTCTGAAGAAAGAGATTGAAGATGACATAAGAAGATGGAAGGATTTACCTTGTTCGTGGATCGGGAGAATCAACATAATAAAAATGGCCATCTTACCAAAAGCAATTTACAGATTCAACGCAATCCCTATCAAAATACCTATGAAATATTTTGAAGATATTGAAAGATCAATTCTCAAATTCATATGGAGAAATAAAAAACCCAGAATAGCCAAAACAATCCTATACAATAAAAGATCCTCCAGAGGAATCTCCATACCTGATCTCAAGCTGTACTACAGAGCAACAGTAATTAAAACAGCATGGTACTGGCAAAGCAATAGGCTGGTGGATCCAGGGAATCGAATTGAAGACCCAGAGATGAATCCACACACATTTGCTCACTTGATTTTTGACAAAGAAGCCAAATCTATTCAATAGAAAAATGATAGCATCTTCAACAAATGGTGCTGGTCTAACAGGATGTCTACATGTAGAAAAATGCAATTAGACCCTTATTTGTCACCATGCACAAAACTCAAGTCCATGTGGATTAAAGACCTCAACTTAAAACCAGAGACATTAATTCAGTTAGAGGAAAAAGTGGGGAAGAGCCTGGGACACATAGGCACAGGAAACAGTTTCCTGAACAGTACACCAACAGCCCAGGCCTTAATGTCAACAATTAATAAAAGGGACCTCATGAGGCTGAGAAGCTTCTGTAAGGCAGGAGACACTGTCAAGAGAACAAAGTGGCAGCCTACAGACTGGGAAAAGATCTTCACCAACCCTACATCTGACAAAGGTTTAATATCCAAAATACATAAAGAACTCAAGAAATTAAACACCACAAAACCAAACAACCGAATTGCGAAATGGGGCTTGGAACTTAACAGAGAATTCTCAACAGAGGAATATCAAAGGGCTGAGAAACACTTAAAGAAATGCTCATCCTCATTAGTCATCAGAGAAATGCAAATCAAAACGACACTGAGGTTCCACCTTACACCCATCACAATGTCTAAGATCAAAAACTCAAATGCCACATGTTGGCAAGGATGTGGAGAGAGAGGAACACTCCTTCATTGCTGGTGGGAATGCAAACTAGTACAACCACTTTGGAAAGCTATCTGGTGTTTTCTCAGAAAACTGGGAATAGGGCTTCCTCAAGACTCAGCTATCCCACTTCTTGGAATATACCCAGAAAATGCCCTAACACACAACAGGGACATATGCTCAACCATATTCATAGCTGCTTTATACATAATAGCCAGAACATGGAAACAGCCTAAGTGTCCATCAGTAGAAGAATGGACTAAGAAACGGTGGTACATTTACACTATGGAGTACTACTCAACTATTAAAAACAAGGAATTCCCGAAATTTGTGGACAAATGGATTGATCTAGAAATGATCATAATGAGTGAGTTCACCCAGAAGCAAAAAGAGACAAACAGTATATATTCACTTATATCAAAACACTAGTGCAAGGTATACGTCCCATGAAAAACTTTACTTACCAAAAAAGTGGGTCAGAGGAGAGGACATCCTATTGAGACTTTAGGCGAAAGTAGCATGGAAGAATGGGGAAATAGTAGGATCCCCAGGGTCCTGGAAACCTACAAGAAGAACTTTATGACAGGTAGATCTGGGTCCTGGGGTCCTCCTCAAACTAAGGCACCAGCCAAGGAGGATATAGGCAGTAAACTTCGAAGCCCTACCAAGACCTAGCCTACGAACATGATATTCTCCACTGTTGAGTGGAGAGTGAGATCTGATTCTCACAGGAATTCTGGTGCCCCTTTTCTGACCATGTCCCCTGGATGGGAAGACCTGGCAGCACTCAGAGGAAGGATAGCAAGTTACCAAGAAGAGACTCGATATTCTAAGAGCATATATAGGGGGAGGAGGTCTCCCTCAATCACAGACATAGGGGAGGGGAGAAGGGGGGAAGTGGGAGGGAGGGAAGAATGGGAGGAAACAGGGGAAGGGATAACAATCAAGATGTAATATGAACAAATTAATAAAAAATATTTTAAAAAAAGAAAAAATAAAAGGAGGTTTTTATATATAATGGCTTCCCATTTAGAGGGACAGTGCATTGTTACAGGGACAACAACAGTGGCAGGAGCAGGAGGCTGGTTGGTCGTATTGCACCCTCAATACAGAGCATGTGTTCTTTAATAAGTTCAGTATTTCTGCTTTAAATAACAGTGATTTGTCATTGTTTCACCATATAAAATCCAGGGTATCTCTTTAACTTCTGTTTCCACTTCTACTAAACTGACAAAGGAGATATTAAAGAAAATATTCTTATTTCACATGGAACTAACCATATCATCACATCTGACATATGAGTAATTTTAAATTTCTGGAAAAGAAATTGGGACTGAAAAGTAATGTGAGCAAACAATGCTTTTAAAAATACCTGATAAGTTTGAAAGTCTTTAAGTGTATAGATGGGAAATTATAATTTACCCAAGCACAGTAACTAAAATACAAATTTTGCTTTGCATATCATGATAAGGTCACAGAAATCTCATTAAAAAAGAAAAATCTTGTCATATGCCACTGTTGCAAAGGGAGACAACAGTGTAAATGCCTATTGAATACTCATGGAAAGCAAGAACTCAGGAGAACGAATTGGTATTTAAATAGTTGTAATAGGAAATATTTCAAATTATAACTCATCACATTTAAGTACTATCTGTAGATAGAATACAGGCATTTCTGATCATTTGAATATAGGGGAAGTCATCACCTATTGCTCTTTGCCCTTTTAACAAATGTTCTACAAGCAGTTACTAATCCTTAAGGAAAAGGATTCAATATGGAAGGATAGAATGAGTAAAATTTGTTAAACACACACACACACACACACACACACAGTTTTACCTGTCAAATTTTATAAAATATATATGAACAAAACAAACAGTAAGACCAGCCCACAACTCATATCACTATAATGCTGTAATTAAACTATGCATATCAAATAAAGATAAGTGTGGTAAGTTGATCCAATGTAGTTGAAGTACTTCTGTGTTTTATAGGAATTTGTTTATTGAATTAAGAATATTCTGCTCCTTAGAGCAATAACTAAAGAATAAAATTTTAGGGGGAATCCAAGATGGCGGCGAGCAGTGTGGACCGTGTTTGAAAGCTCCAGCGAACAATTCAGGGAATTGCACAGATTTCTGAGCCAGGAACACCAAGGTCACCACACCACGACAGCAGAAGTGCTCCACGGTTCGGAGGGACCAGGGTGCGGAGGACCTGCCTGCCCCTGCACACGGGAGGAGCGAGGACTTTCTTGGATCAGAGCGGCGGCGGTAAGGACAGCAGTGCCATCAGTGGCTCTGGCAGCGCCAGCGGCTCCAGCGGCGCCAGCGGCGGTGGCTGAGGTTTGCAGCTCAGAGCCTTCCAGTGGAGGCGATTAGTGTGGTGGACGGTGGGAGTTGCTGCGGGAGAGGGGACTCTGGACAGGATTTGGGTCGCGTGGTGCCTTGAGACCCAGGCTGGACTCAGCGGACAGTTCGGCCCAGAGTCCTGGGTTTGCTCAGTGAGCTGTGCTGTGGAGAGGCTGGCTCGGCTCGGCGGGCTATTCTGCCCGAGGCGCAGCTCCCCTGCTGTGACGCAGGCTAGGCGGAGTGCGGGGCTTCTACCCTGGGCGCCGGCTCAGTGCAGACGCAGTTTTCCTGCTGTGACTCGAGCAGGGCAGAGCGCTCAGTTATACTCCGGGTGCTTGCCCAGAGCAGACACAGTTTTCCTGCTGTGACTCGAGCGAGGTGGAGCGCTCAGTTATACTCCGGGTGCTTGCCCAGCGCAGATGCAGTTTTCCTGCTGCGACGCAAGTTGGGCGGAGCACTCGCTTCTACCCTGGGTGCTTGCTCAGCGCGGTAGCGCTGCTGCAATTTTCCTGCTGTGACGCGGGCTGGGCGGAGCGCTCAGTTATACCCTGGGTGCTTGCTCAGCGCAGCCTTGGTTTTCCTGCGGTGACACAAGCTGGGCAGAGCGCTCACTTCTACCAGGTGCTTGCTCAGTGCAGTCGCAGCTCTCCTGCTATGGCAGACGTTTCAGGCCCTGAGAAACTAGCTGAGCTCGACACGTGGCTCGGGCCCAGTATCCCTGGCTGGACTTGGCAGGGGACCCAAAAGGTTGTGGATACCTTGGCCTGACCCAACGATCATTCAGAGACCCAGAACGATTGCAGGACCCACAGCAAAGGGGAGCTGAGGATCACTGGTGGTGAGAGCCCAAAACTACAGGGATAACCTCCTGCCATCCACACCAGGGAAGTATCAGGGCTTCCAGCCTAAGGAAATCATGAGAAAACAAGTGAATCTATCATCAGACTCCCTCCACTCAACTCTGGAAGTTACCCAACAAAAACAGAGACGGCAAGATGCGTAAGGGACAACGTAAAAGCATTCGCAAAAAACCCCAAAACAACATGATGTCTCCAGTTCCCAGCTATCCCAAAGAAAACAACCCGGAGAACTCACATACAATGGAAGCACAAGAAAATGACCTCAGATCCTTGGTAATGAGGATGTTAATGGAGGAAACAAATAAAAGTCTAAATCAGATAAAGGAAGAAGCAGCGAAGCAGGTGCGAGACATAAAAGAAGCACATAGAGTGGAAATGGAAAATTTTCAGGAAAATATAAACAACCAGATGAAAGAAATTAAAAAATCTGTTCAAGATATGAAAATGAAAATGGATTCAATGATAAACACACAGACAGAAGAAAAACGAGAACGTGAGGCCACAGAGAAGAAGGCAAATGACACAGTGCTGAGCTTTTCTAACAGAATCCAAGAGATGGAAGAACGAATCTCAAGTCTAGAAGATACAATAACAGATCTTGAAGCAACCAATAAAGAAAATGCCAAATCTGGAAAATTCCTGACACAAAACATCCAGGAAATTAAGGACACCATGAAAAGAAGAAATCTGAGGATAATAGGCATTGAAGAAAGAGAAGATATCAGACTCCAAGGCCCAGAAACTATTCTCAACAAAATCATAGAAGAAAATTTCCCCAATCTAAAGAAAGAGATGCCTATAAACATACAAGAGGCATACAGAACACCAAATAGAATTGACCAGAAAAGAAAAACTGCCCGTCACATAATAATCAAAACACAAAACATACAGAACAAAGAAAAAATATTAAAAGCTGCAAGGGAAAAGGGCCAAATAACATTTAATGGCAAATCTATCAGAATTACTCCCGACTTCTCAGCAGAGACTATCAAAGCCAGAAGGGCCTGGACAGAGATCCTGCAAACCCTAAGAGACCACAGATGCCAGGCCAGACTACTTTACCCAGCAAAACTATCAATAAACATTGATGGAGAAAACAAAATATTCCATGACAAAACTAAATTCAAACAGTACCTATCCACAAATCCAGCTTTACAGAAGGTACTAGAAGGAAAACTCCATCCCAAAGGGTCAAGCTACAATCAAAACTACTCAGGAAATAGATACCTATACCATGGCAAAAACACAACTACACAAACGCTCAACTGGAACCAACATCAAAATTAAGACTCTTAATAGTAACTGGTGGTTAATATCTCTCAACATCAATGGTCTCAATTCTCCAATAAAAAGACACAGACTAACTGAATGGGTGCATAAACAGGATCCAACATTCTTCTGCATTCAAGAAACACATCTTACCCATAATGAGAGGCATTACCTCAGGATAAAAGGTTGGAAAAAAATATTCCAAGCAAATGGACACAAGAAGCAAGCAGGCGTAGCCATTTTAATATCAAACAAAATATATTTTCAACCAAGATTATTCAAAAGGGATGAGGATGGACACTTCTTACTCATCAAAGGTAAAGTCAACCAAGATGACATCACAATTCTGAACATCTATGCTCCCAATACAAGGGCTCCCACATTTGTAAAAGATCTGCTAAAAAGGCTTAAACCACACATCGATCCCCACACAATAATAGTGGGAGACTTCAACACCCCACTCTCACTGAAGGACAAGTCATCAAAACAGAAACTAAGCCGAGAAATAACATCATTAACCAATGCCATGGGTCAAATGGATCTAACAGATATCTATAGAACCTTTTACCCAAACAAGAAAGAATATACCTTCTTCTCTGCACCCCATGGAACCTTCTCCAAAATTGATCACATTGTAGTTCACAAAGAAAGCCTCAACAGATACAAGAGGATTGAAATAATACCTTGTATCCTATCAGATCATCATGGGCTTAGGCTGCAATTCAACAACAACAGAAATAACAAAAAGCCTACACGTATGTGGAAACTAAACAATTCTCTGCTAAATGACACCTGGGTCAGGAAGAAATAAAGAAAGAAATCAAGGAGTTTCTGAAATTCAATGAAATGAAGGAACAACATACCCAAATTTGTGGGATACATTGAAAGCAGTGCTAAGAGGAAAATTCATAGCACTAAGTGCCTTTAAAAAGAAATTGGAAGCATCGCACATAAGCACCTTAACGACACAACTGGAAGCCCTCTAAAAAAAAGAAGCAGAAACACCCAAAAGGAGTAGACGCCTGGAAATAATCAAACTCAGGGGTGAAATTAACAAATTAGAAACTAAGAAAACAGTCCAAAGAATCAACAAAACCAAGAGCTGGTTCTTTGAGAAAGTCAACAAGATAGACAGACCATTAGCCAAACTAACTAAAAAGCAGAGAGACAGTATTGAAATCAACAAAATCAGAAATGAAAAGGGAGACATAACAACAGACACTGAAGAAATACAAAGAATCATAAGATCCTACTTTGAAGGCATATATGCCACAAAATTTGAAAATCTAAGGGAAATGGACGATTTTCTTGATCAATTTCACTTGCCAAAGTTGAGTGAAGAGCAGATAAACAAGCTAAATAGTCCCATTTCCCCTACAGAAATTGAAGGAATCATTGATAGTCTCCCAACCAAAAAAAGCCCAGGGCCAGATGGCTTCAGTGCAGAATTCTACCAGACCTTCAAGGGCGAGCTAATACCGATACTCTTCAAGCTACTCCAAAAGATAGAAAGGGATGAAACATTACCAAACTCATTCTATGAGGCCATAGTCTCATTGATACCTAAACCTAACAAAGACTCAACAAAGAAAGAGAACTTCAGACCAATTTCTCTGATGAACATCGATGCAAAAATACTAAATAAAATACTTGCAAAACGAATACAAGAGCACATCAGAGATATCATTCATCATGACCAAGTAGGCTTCATTCCAGGCATGCAGGGATGGTTTAATATACGGAAATCCATCAATGTAATCCACCACATAAACAAAATGAAAATAAAAAACCACATGATCATCTCTTTGGATGCAGAGAAAGCATTTGATAAAATCCAACACCCATTCATGTTTAAAGTTTTAGAGAGATCGGGAATACAAGGCACTTTCCTCAACATAATAAAGGCTATATATAGGAAGCCAATAGCCAAAATCAAAGTAAATGGTGAGATACTCAAGGAAATTCCTCTAAAATCAGGAACAAGGCAAGGCTGCCCACTCTCTCCATATCTCTTCAATATAGTACTCGAAGTTCTAGCCAGAGCAATAAGACAACATAAGGAGATCAAGGGTATTCAAATGGGAAAGGAGGAAGTCAAATTATCCCTATTTGCAGATGATATGATAGTCTACATAAGTGACCCTCAAAATTCCACCAGAGAACTCCTACAGCTGAGAAACACCTTCAGCAAATTGGCTGGATACAAAATTAACTCAAAAAAGTCTGTAGCCTTCCTATACACAAATGATAAGCTTGCAGAGGAAGAAATTAGGAAAACTACACCCTTCACATTAGCCACAAGCAATATAAAGTACTTAGGAGTTACTCTTACTAAGCAAGTGAAGGACCTGTTTGAAAAAAATTTCAAAACCCTAAAGAAAGAGATTGAAGATGACATGAAAAGATGGAAGAATCTACCTTGCTCATGGATAGGGAGAATTAACATAATAAAAATGGCCATCCTACCAAAAGCAATCTACAGATTCAATGCAATCCCTATCAAAATACCTACACAATTTTTTAAAGACATTGAAAGTTCAATTCTGAACTTCATATGGAAAAACAAAAAACCCAGAATAGCTAAAACAATCTTGTACAATAAAAGGTGCTCTGGAGGAGTCTCCATACCTGATCTCAAACTGTACTATAAAGCAATAGTAATTAAAACAGCATGGTACTGGCACAGCAACAGGCCGGTTGATCAGTGGAATCGAATCGAAGACCCAGATATGAATCCACACACATATGGTCATTTGATTTTTGACAAAGAAGTCAAATCCATTCGATGGAAAATGGATAGCATCTTCAACAAATGGTGCTGGTCTAACTGGATGTCTATGTGTAAAAAAATGCAACTGGAACCATATTTGTCACCTTGTACAAAACTCAAATCCAAGTGGATTAAAGACCTCAACATAAAACCAGAGACACTAAATCACTTAGAAGAAAAAGTGGGGAAGAGCCTGGAATATACTGGCATAGGAGACAACTTCCTGAACAGAACACCAACAGCCCAGGCCTTAACATCAACAATTAATAAATGGGACCTCATGAGGCTGAGAAGCTTCTGTAAGGCAGGTGACACGGTAAAGAGAACAAAGCGACAGCCTACAGACTGGGAAAAGATCTTCACCAACCCCACATCTGACAAAGGTCTAATATCCAAAATATATAAAGAACTCAAGAAATTAAATACCACCAAACCAAATAACCCAATCGAGAAATGGGGCATGGAACTAAACAGAGAATTCTCAACAGAGGAATATCAAATGGCTGAGAAACACTTAAAGAAATGCTCAACCTCCTTAATCATCAGGGAAATGCAAATCAAAACAATGCTGCGATTCCATCTTACACCCATCAGGATGGCTAAGATCAAAAATTCAAGCGACACCACATGCTGGCAAGGATGTGGGGAGAGAGGAACACTCCTTCATTGCCGGTGGGAATGCAAACTAGTACAACCACTTTGGAAATCTATCTGGTGCTATCTCAGAAAAATGGGAATAGGGCTTCCTCAAGACCCAGCTATTCCACTCCTTGGAATATACCCAGAAGATGCTCCAGCACACAGCAAGAAAATTTGCTCAACCATGTTCATAGCAGCCCTATTCATAATAGCCAGAACATGGAAACAGCCTAAGTGCCCCTCAGTAGAAGAATGGATAAAGAAACTGTGGTACATATACACTATGGAATACTATTCAGCTATTAAAAACAAGGAATTCCTGAAATTTGTAGATAAATGGATTGAGCTAGAAATGATCATAATGAGTGAGTTAACCCAGAAGCAGAAAGACTCAAATGGTATATACTCACTTATATCTGCATATTAGCCCAAGGGGCATGTCCCACGAAAGCCTTCACTTACCAGGAAACTGAGACAGAGGAGAGGACATTCTAGTGGGACTCTAGATGAGAGAATCATGGGAGAAAGGCAAAGTAGAAGCACCCAGAGGGTCCTAGAAGCCTACAAGTAGAACATTATGATAGGCAGATTTGGGCCCAGGGGTCCCACTCAAACTAAGGCACCAGCCAAGGACAATACAGGCGGTAAACCTTAAGCCCCTACACAGATCTAGCCAATGGACAGAACACTCCCCACAGTAGAGTGGAGAGTGGGATATGACTTTCTCACATACTCTGGTGCCTCACCTTTGACCATGTCCCCTGGACGGGGAGACCTGGTGGCAATCAGAGGAAGGACAGCAAGTTACCAAGAAGAGACTTGATACCCTATGATCATATAGAGGGGGAGGTAATCCCCCTCAGGAACAGTCATAGGGGAGGGGAATAAGGGGAAATTGGGAGGGAGGGAAGAATGGGAGGATACAAGGGATGGGATAACCTTTGAGATGTAACAAGAATAAATTAATAAAGGAGGAAAAAAAATAAAAATTCCTTGAGAGAATAAAAAAATAAAATAAAATAAAATAAAATTTTAAAGATAAGGCCATTAAGACGACCCTATAATAATTCTTATGATGCATTACTGATGACAGCAGTGGGAATCAAGAATATATCTGTTGATTCAATCACTTTCATTAAAAAACCATTACACTCTAAGATTTCTAAATATTCACTATTTCTCTTTGCCACAAGTCTATAAACAAATCTTAAAATCCATTGACCATAACTTTGATGGATACTTTAAGGTATTTTTATTGCCTTAGTACTTAAAAAGTCTGACATGTAAAGAAAACATAAAATTATTTGAATATAAATTAATGACTCATTCCTAGGAAAGAAAAATAGATCAGGAACTTATTCAATATTGACCACATACACATATGTTGTTATATAAATAAGTTACTTCATTATGAAATATTTTGTTGTATGTTAAAGGAACAGCAATATCAGGTATTCAGTGTATTCAGTATCCTAGGAAAGCCTTAAAAATAGCTCATATTCAAGAAGAGTAGAGTTTAAATTACTGATGAGCTTTTTGAAACTATTAGCAGCACAGAAGTTGTTGTCTGCCTAGGAGCAATCTGAGATTATTATAGAGTGGCATGATAGATCGACTTGATTAATTGGTATTTTGTGTTGTGAATATAATAGATCATATACATTTGCCAATATGCATAAAATTGGGCATTAAGTGATAATGCTACAAAAGCTTATATTTTTATTTTTATTTTCTATTAGTTTATTCAGTTTACAACTCAATTGTTATCCCATCACTTATATCCTCCCATTCCTCTCTCCCTCTTGCTTTCACCCTATTCTCCTCCACTAGGTCTATGACTGAGGGGGACCTCCTCCCCCACTACATGGTCATAGGCTATCAAGTCTCATCTTGGTAGCCTGCTTATTCTTTCTCTGAGTGCCACCAGGCCTCCCCACCAAGAGGAGGTGGTCAAATATGGGGCACCAGAGTTCATCTTTAAGTCAGTCCAAGCTTATATTTTTAAAATAGCAGCCAAATAAAATAAAGTTTATAGATAAGAAGTTAGTCACCAAAGTAAGTAACTTCTGTTCAACATGCAACAATTTAAATTTACTTGTGAACAAAAATTATGATTTCTTCAAAATAGTACATTCTGACTTTCACTTATTTTTGGCTTTGTTTGTCATCATTTTCATCTTATGGAGAGGGAGCTATCAAGTAACACCTAGAAAAGAAGTATCAAAATATAGTAGTATACTTTCTATTAATGAACTACCACAGATTGAGTTTAAATACAGGCCTAAGGAAAGTAATACATGTGGTTGAGAGAATAAAAGATAGCAATGATGTGTAAACATCATAAGTAGTTGTCTTTAGGTCTGTGTCATTACTGTCAACAAATAGTGCACTAGGCTGAGAAGAATGATTTCTTCATTGCTCTCTTGTTCCTATCTGGGTTAATGTGATAACATGACTTTAAATTCTGAGCTCATTAAATACTCTTAGTATTAACCTTTTTCTCAATCATTTTTTACAACTTAATATCTACTAGAATTTCACTTTCATAAATAGTTAATTTGGACCTTCGAAACAAAACAGTAACATATTAGTGTCATGGAGCTGAAGGTTGTAGCCTATAGTTTGAATCTATTTACTCATGTGTGTGTGTGTGTGTGTTTATAAACCAAAATGTGCATAAAACCAGTAAGTGTTGGTGAGCATGAAAAAAGAAATGCCAGCATGCCGTGTACTACAGGAATTCCATGTAAGTTAAGTAAGGAAGACAGAGCAAACCACAGAGCACCAGGACAATTCAATTGAGGTAAATTACCTAGACACACACTTATTCAAAGCAAGTGTCAAAGGTCAATAAAAGCTAAGGATTTCCTGGTTTATTGACACCAAAGTAAAATGAGGCTTGTACTTGATTTTGATAAGATCAAAAGTGCTAAAGGACTAAATTCTTGTTTCTCCTTTCAGTTGTCCAAGGATAATTACTTAAACAATGTATTTTTCTATAACCAGTAGCTGAATTTTCAACAGAACTTCAATTTTATAACAATTTTTATTTCTATTTCCTTAAAGTGCAAAAACATTTTAGAAGGCTATAGTGCCCTCATGACCAAATAGCAACAGTAATAGCAATAATAATATCATCATCATCATCATTATTAAAATAGTAATGATGATGATGATGATGAAAAAAGAAACAAATATCCTGACTAATATTAGATTGAATAGACTAGTTCACCAGAAAAAAAGGAAGATTTGGGGTAGTTTAGACACATAGAAGCCAGGTGTGGTTATTCAGAAGAGGAATACCATTCTCAGTACTCTGTCACAGGATGCTGCCCACTCTATAGCATCTTGTGCTATACTATGAGTTACAGTCCAGCCTGGAAAACATAGCCTGTCTCAGTAAACACATAAGTATATTAATTAATTAATCAATGAGCATGGTATATTTGCAGGGACTTATAGTTTCATGGCTAAAGGTGCCTTGGTATGGTGGAATCCTACCAGGGTTATTATTCTTTGTTAGCTTTATAAAAATTACTATTTATACACATTGAGAACTATACAACCCATGAAGTAAACAGCGGTGTATCGCAGCAGCCACAGAAATGACTATTCCTCTTCAAAATACATGATATTTATATGTAAAGTCTTCCATAAAATTTATTTCTGGAAATGATGACCTAACCAAAAAAAATTTGTGCCGCTCTTGGGCCAGCAGTCATTTCTGCCAGGCTGGTTGTCCCTGTGGCTCTCACTGTTTATATCTGAGTAATGTTGATTACTTTTCTTCTCCAGTAATATGAATAACACATTTCAAGACCATAAATACTAGTTAGTTGGGATGCAACTTTTAGATTAGTACCAGCTTTGTTTCTCCATCTCCTATGAACCAAATATGTGCTGCCTTCAGTAATAAGGTCTTACTACATAGTTCTGGAGCACACCATGATCATTGGCAATAGCCGGTGATGTTTGGGGTTCTATAGGACCTCACTGGCTAACACCACCGAAAGATGATCCTCTTCCTGGCACTAGCTTTTCATTTGTTAGCCTGTGGTGTCCAGTAGGATATTGTTGCCCCATTTTAGGACAACTTCATTTAAATTCTGTGTGTGTGTGTGTGTGTTTGTGTGTGTGTGTGTGTGTGTGTGTGTGTCTGTGTGTCTGTGTGTCTGTGTGTCTGTGTGTATGTGTATGCATATATTTTAGGAAATTTGCAACATTTGGTGCTCATATAACTTTTTAACAGGTCTTTAGTGATAAAACAATTTTGTCATTAATGTATTAACAACAAACTAAACACCAATTAGTGAATATTCTAAGCTTCTATTAAAATGTCCATAAACATGATGAAGTCTATCTTCACTGCAGACTTTACTCTCAGCTATAGAAGACACTTTCATTAATTAAGTTAGTCAACATGTTTTTATAAACTTATAGAATTTAACTTTCTTAATATGTTAACATCTATGAGGTAGGTGTATTGAATGAAGAGCTGTATTGATTAACATTAGAAAAGGTAAGTGTGATGGGTGGTTTTGGATGCCATCTTGGGGAGAATATATTGCCCTGTTATTTAAGTGAGCAACAATCTAATTTTTGTCAAGAAAGCATGTTATAGATGTGTTTAACACCAACACTATATTGATTAATTGACTTTAAATAAGATATATTACTCTGGATAATTAAGATGGCTTTTATTAGATTAGTTAGAAGCTATTAAATTAAGGTTTCACAGAGAACTCTGTCTCAAGATTACACATGGGTTTATAGCTTGATCTCCTTCCTATATTGCACACTTCAGACTTGAGTGTTTGATGTGTGAGCTAAACTTTAATAACTTTCTAGAAGTAGATAGGTAAAGTTAAGTATGAGGGTTAATAAATGATGGAAAAACAGATAGAATAATACGTAGGGGCATGGATGAATGAATGGGTGGATTGATGGATAAATAATCTTGAATGATATAAAATTATTTCAGTTTTGTTCTAAAAATTTTGTATCAAAGAAGTGTTGGTGAAAGGTGGAATAAGAGAGAGAGAAGGGCGATAATAGGCAGGTGAATAACAGCCAGTATCTTAACACTCAAGTTACAGTGATAGTAATAACTTTGAACATAGAAGGCTGTGTCTTCTCTCATATGTAGCATTTGAAATGTTTTGTAAAATTCGTGGGAGGAGAAATGGGATTCTGAAAGAAAGAATTGAAACAGTAGGAAGAGATCCATTAAAAGCCAATAGGTGAATGATTAAACTATGTAATAGACATGCATTAAGAGTGTCATAGTGAAGCCTATTATTTTGTACAATTAGCACACAGACACTCATATACATATATATATGTACATATATATATATGTGTTGAATGCCATAAAATACTATAAAAATAAAAGGAAGAAATTGATGTAAAATAGGCTTCAGTGAGATTATCAATAGACCTAAATCTTTATGGCTCACTACTCTGCCACATAGATTTTTCTTACTAATTATTTAAAAGTGATTCCTGGTGATTTCACCTCACCAATAATTTCTAGAAATCTTAGGAAGAGCTCACAACTACCTATAATTATGAAGTAAGGATCAAAGCCAATCATATATTGATCTTTAAAAACAATGGAACCTTCATGGTAAGGCAGGTTTAAAAGGAGACTGGTATATACCAATGACTTATAACTTACAAATCATCTACCAAATGATTTATAAGACAACATATAGAAATATACACCATGTATATTTCAATGTAGTGTTTTTACTTTCTGAGTCATGCATCTAACAATATAGCAACAGAGACAGGGCTTGGCATTCAATCTGCTGTGTGTCTGGCACAAGCATCAGATATGAAAATGTGCCAATGCTTTCTTATTTCATTTACAAACTATAAGGTTAATTAAAAGAAGCCCTCTGGGCACATAGGCTCCGCAGCAGAGGTCCTATTTTAAAAACACAGGAAGCAATTATATTTCATTTTTTCTTCATTCATTGTTGAATAAGGGTACTTCTTGGGAATGTGGAAAACAACCTGCTCACCTGAGGCTTCACACACACATACACACACTCACACACACACACACACACACACACACACACACACACACACACACAGTATATCACATATACTATCCTTAAGAACATATGTACTAGAAGCAACTCTATTTTGAACAATGACCCTGTGCTTTTTTAAAATTTTTTTTATTAATTTATTCTTGTTATATCTCAGTGGTTATCCCATCCCTTGTATCCTCCCATTCTTCCCTCCCTCCCTTTTTCCCCTTATCCCCTCCCCTATGACTGTTCCTGAGGGGGATTTCCTCCCCCTGTATATGCTCATAGGTTATCAAGTCTCTTCTTGGTAACCTGCTGTCCTTCCTCTGAGTGCCACCAGGTCTCCCCGTCCAGGGGACATGGTCAAATATGAGGCACCAGAGTAAGTGTGAAAGTCATACCCCACTCTCCATTCAACTGTGCTCCAGCACACAAGAAAATTTGTTCAACCATGTTCATAGCAGCCTTATTCATAATAGCGAGAACATGGAAACAGCCTAAGTGTCCATCAGTAGAAGAATGGATAAAGAAACTGTGGTACATATACACTATGGAATTCTACTCAGCTAATAAAAACAAGGAATTGCAGAAATTTGTGGACAAATGGATTGAGCTAGAAATGATCAAAATGAGTGAGTTAACCCAGAAGCAGAAAGACTCAAATGGTATATACTCACTTATATCTGCATACTAGCCCAAGGGGCATGTCCCATGAAAGCCTTCACTTACCAGGGAACTGGGACAGAGGGGAGGACATCCTATTGGGACTCTAGATGAGAAAGCATGGGAGAATAGCAAAGTAGAAGGATCCAGATGGTTCTATAAACCTACAAGAAGAACATTATGATAGGCAGATTTGGGCTCAGGGGTCCCGCTCAAACTAAGGCACCAGCCAAGGACAATACAGGCGGTAAACCTTAAATCCCTACGCAGATCTAGCCAATGGACCCTGTGCTTTTATAGCAAAAAATACATTAAATTTAAAGCCATTTTTTATAGAAATGACTGTAGTTCTTTTCCCATCCTCCATGAAAAATGTATGTTAGATGTTGTGAGAAACAGGAAGCATTTTACTTTTTCAGTTCACAAATGCCTTAGAATCATATTTTCTTCTTATCCTGTAGCATGACTCTCTTTACCAACTCTTAGATCAAACCCCAACCCTCCCTAATATGATCCATCTGTCTGGCCTAATGTCTTTGCAAATGTATTTTTTTTACAGTACATTCTTATATCTGAGTTAAAGTACTTCTTTTTATTTTCCTACATTATCGTTTTATGAATAAAACATTTTTAAAGTTTATTGGTAAAATGTCCTGACAGAGTCATATGTTTGAACACTTGTTTCCTGGGAAGACTGTAGAACTTTTATGTGCACGGGGCTTTAGTTGTAAGAAATATGTCACTAGGAGCAGGAGTTTGTGCTTTAGTTTCCTTGCCGCCTTTCTACCAATGCTGCAGGGAATGTGATGAATATGGAGTCCAAACCACAGGCTTCACCACCATGAACATACTGGCTGCATCCCTGCCCCACTGTAATGACAGCATGCCCTCAAATCCACTTATTTTACTTTATTTTTTATTATAATTTATTCAGATCCCATCCCAGTTGTTGTTCCCTCACTTGTATCTTCCATTTCCCACCCTCCCTCCCTCTTCTGCCTCTTTTAAGTTGTTTCAGTGAAATATTTCCTCCCAGCAATGAAAGCAGAGCCCAATATAGATGTTGTCTTATGCTTATTGTAACTTAATACAATCCAAAAGAGGTCTCAAACATGTGGAATATGGCCATTTCAGAAAGGCAAATTCTTTTGTCCTAGGATTTTATAAAAGAGGGGATAGCCCAGAAGATGGGCTTAAGCTTTTTGGGAGAGGAGTAATGTCAAGGATAGTGAAAAAGACACAACAGGCTTCCTCTAAGGCAAGAGGCCATATTGGCATGCTTACAACTAAAACATGGACACTGCTGCTGTAGAAGCTAGGGACAGACAGTCTCAGAAGAACTCTCAAGTATTTTCTGGTTCAAACAAATTAAAGGTAAGTTTTCATGCAAATTATTTGAGTGCCACTATAAAATAAGGGTTTACATACACAAACACTCTATAAATCAACAGGATGGAGCTGGCATACCTGGTATTGAGGAGAAATTGAATTGAGGAGAAATTGAAATTGAGCAGAACTGAAAGATGGTGTCTAAGATTTAGGGGAAGCCTTTATTAAAAATAACTGTATAACATTAAAATACAGCCATTTGTATTAAATCCATGGCAAGTGGATTAATTTGGTATTTAATACACACCTTACCACCACTCAGATGTGACTATCAGAAGCTTATTTTAAGCCTTGGTCTAGGACAAGCATCAGAATTTCATGTTTTCAGATCTTTTAAACATTGCCTAATTGGAGTTATTTTCAAAATTAATTTCCATATTTCATTAGCAGTAGTTTGTACAACAAGAACAGATAGAAAATGATTGATGCTATAAATTAATCCAAAGCATGAATTAGTTCTCACTAAGTGTTTACTTGGCACAGGTTTAATTGTAGTAATAATAATTTCACACATGCATATCATATCCTGTGGCTTGTTTTACTACCCACTTCCCTTCCCTGTCTCCCTTCCTCTTTTGATGGACTCTCTGATCCCTGCAGTAGTCCCTCCTTCTGTTTTTGTGATGCACATACTCTGTTACCTTCTCTTGTTTCCCTTCCACACTTCATTTAGATCTCCTCCTTTAAAACTGAATTTAATATATTCATGTAGTTTGTGTTCCAATCATGTGAATGGATTTCTTGGCTATGGTGTAAAATATAATTTAATATGTGTACACATATTTACATCTTAGTTCCCAGAGAGAACTGAGACCGTCAACATAAGCAGCTATGATACAATATTTTAAAATAAATTTGAACAAGGCTATGTGAGCCATACAAAACTGAAAGAAGACAAATATGATAAGGTTATAATTAACATGAATACAATTCCAAGCATAAAGATGGCTGATTATGGCACAAACATATTTCTTAAATATCTAGTAGACAAAGAATACAAAGTAGAAACAAAGAAGTGACCTTACTATTCCATCTACTGGGGCTACTGGATTATTCTATGAACTTTCAATAGGAAAACATCCCCCATGCCAAATCTCCATATCCAAACTCCACTGCTTCCTTCACTGTTAAAGGCAGAGAGAGCTCAAAAGCACTTGTAATGATATCGTAGCAGGAAGACAAGAAGTACAATTAGAACGCTCATTTTTAGCCATCAAAATTATATAGCCCAACATTTCCACCAGGGAAAAGTTGGAGAAAATAGATTCACTCATAAAATAGAGTTGAGAACCCTGGAGAGAAATGTGACGTGTGTAACAATAGATTCTCCAAGAGAAAATCACTGTGTTCAGAGGATACAGGAAACCATCACTGAGGGATGGGTGCACATAGGTAGGAAACCCTGTTTTTCTTCATATTACATTGCCTTGGCAGTACAGCAGAGTAGGCTCCTTATAGGAAGCTGTCTTGTGGCAGCTGAGCAATGGTGGTGACTTTCATGGCAATGCTGATTCCAGTGACCCATTGTGATAAAGGATAGGGAGGGTTCGCCCTGTGATCAGAGGTTACAATGGAAGCAACGTGACACGGTCGCTCTTTTCTCTCATCACTTCCTAAAGCCAAAGCTACCTAAAAAATTCTTGCAAAAATTCAGGCAGGCACAACTACAGCTGTCTAATGAAAACACTGAAAAATCAGTCTCGTGACAGCTAGAGTAGATGAGAAAATTGGGAAGCTAGGGATCCCAAGTCATTTGAAATTACGTATGAAGTTTTGAACTCAGTCCTGAAGTGTAGAGAGAAAAAGATGCCAAATAGCAGAGAGAAAGATTTGAGCAGGGATTATAGGGTAGATGATTACACAGGTGGCATTCTGACATCTGGAAGTTGGACATGTAGAATGGACCAGAAAAGCATCTCAAGACTTTAAAAATTAAAACATATAGTGAAACTACAGAATACAGATGGAATCTATCTCAACTTGTGTCCTAAATCTCACTGCTAAATGGTAAAAGATGTTCATTTGTCTGGTATATTGACAATACTCAGTCATAAAATAATGATTAAAGATTTTCTGGAACATGTTACAAAATTTTACAATGTAAAATTAACTAGAAAATATATTTTAAATAGGAAGTAAAAGATTCTTAATAGATAAAAAACAGAAGTTAATAAATTAAAACTATAATGAGAACACACTTAAAGAAAACAATGACTAGGTACACTGCAGCCAATCTGGCAAAGAGCAAATATTGAGATGGATCTCAATATCAGGCATAGAAAAATAAATCATCCAGTTGCATTCAGGAAACAGGTTCAAGGGAATAGTAAATTTTCCTTAGACAAGATGCATATGAAGAAGCATTTTTTATTGGAAATGATATTTTTGTACAGTATATTCTGCATTGTTTCTGTTCCTCCATCTGTTCACTGATACCCCACATTAGGATACTGAGGTGAAAAGGCGGAAGGATCATAAGTCCCTACGAACAGAGGAGTTCACCAGCTACACAGAGAGCTGCTGCTGCTGGTTGTGGTGGTGGTGGTGGTGGTGGTGGTGGTGGTGGTGGTGTGTGTGTGTGTGTGTGTGTGTGTGTGTGTGTGTGCATGTGTGTGTGTTTGTGTGTGCATGAGAAAGAGAGAGAGAGAGAGAGAGAGAGAGAGAGAGAGAGAGAGAGAAGAAGAAGAAGAAGGAGGAGGAGGAGGAGGAGGAGGAGAAGAAAAGAGGAAGGATGAAGGGTGCACTGGCAGGAGAAGTTCATGCTGCATTTTGAGAAGACAGCCAGGATTGCTTTCTTTGTTCACTTTGCTTTGCTTACGTTTCTAGAAGAAAATTACTAGAACATGAGACATACCGGAGCACACCCACCTAACTCAGCCTGTATTTTAAACTAACTCCAGAGATCAGTATAACCAACCCAATGAATGGAGATGTATTGTTATGTTTAAGTTGTTGTTAGGGAAAGGCTTACTTAGCTGTGTAAACACTCAAAGCTGATTAATTATATTTTGTGAAATTAAAAATATTCAGACAGTATATAGGACAACAATTATACTTTTATTATGTATTATTATAGAGTGTCTTGGAGGGAAAGTTGTAAATGAACAAGAAACGATATCTTGTTTTTCACAACAGCAGTGTATATATTAAATTTTTAATATATCTGCATAATTATAATGAGGTAAATCATTCTTTCTGTTGTACTGGCAATTGAATCCAGGGCTTTGTGAATGAATTCAATCAAGTGTTCTCTACCAAAACATACCATAGTAGGTAACTAAACTCTCAATATGTTGTCAGAATATTATCTAGTGTTTTGCTTCTGTATTCTCACACTTCTGTGTCTGCCCTACTCAACTCAATGGTGTCCCTGTGACTGAGGAAAAAACCATTCATTGGATTATATCAACCCAGAAAGAACTGACATGCAAAGGTTTACATTAAATTTCCCTGGGTATAATTTCTTTCAACTGAAGCTTCAAAATCATGTAATGGCCCTGAATTCAACATATAATTCATATTGAAAATGTGGATCAGGAACTGGGCAGTATCTTTTCAGAAGAGTCACCGCTTAGTGTGTGTGTGTGTGTGTGTGTGTGTGTGTGTGTGTGTGTGTGTGTGTGTATCAAAGGGATGGGTTTGTAGCATTGAAAGAAAGAAATATGGTATAAAGTAAAATCAAGATTATATAAAAATCTAATAATATAATCCTTCTAATAAAAAATAGGAATTTTGATAATATGTATCACACAAACTGCAATAAAAATATAACAGGTGCTCCTTTTTCTGTATCCAGAGTTTTATGCATATTAAAACAAAATTAAACACATTTTGGAATGATGACACACTCCTAAATGTAATGGATGTTGCTTTTTATAATTTTTGTAATTGCAATATAATAAGATATCATAAGTTTATTGCTATATACATTCAAGTACAGAAAACAACCTAAAAATAAAGGTATGAAAGAGTCTAGCGTTGATGATACACTCCTTAAATCCTCAACACTTGTGAGGAAGAGTCAAAATGATCTCTGAATTAGAGGCTAGCCTGGTCTATACAGTGAGATCCAGGACAGCCAGGAATACACAGAGAAAAACAATTACAAAAAATAAGTAAGTAAGTAAATAAACAAATAAACACATAGCTTTTAAACACACACACAGACACACACAGATGTGAGCGCACACACACACACACACACACACACACACACACACACTTAACCAAAACACTTACCAAGTGTTTAGTAATGAGAATATTCCTGAAATATGAAAATGTGCCTCTAAATTTCAGTATCAAATGATTTAAAAGTGGAAGGAAAATAGACCCAGGCAAGGGAAAAAATATCATATGCAAAGACTACGTGGAAAACTGAAATACCTATGTTAGAATACCTAAAATAAAATAATAAACAAATAGCTATAACAAGTGTACTGAATGTGTGAAGTTCAGGCATAAAATATATTCATACGCTATATATCACTCATTCACATATTTTGACAAAACCTATTTTATAGGGCATTGTGGTGTCTGGAGTGAGACTGGACTGAAATAAATGTATATAACACACACACACACACACACACACACACACATATATATATATATAAATTAGCTATTTTCTATAATACAATGCTTTTGGAATGTTAGAGAGGTTTTAGCAAATATGCTAGCATCTGCTGTTTGTAAGCCTCATTGACATGAGCACATCAGCCAGTGCTACCTCCTGAATCTAACATCAGTCTTCCATACTGAGGCACCAGCCAAGGGCTTGGATATTTTAATGCCAATGTAGAATTTGAAAAAAGTAGCAATTTTAAAGTACCCATTTGGAAATTTTAAATCACCACTTTATGATGCATCATAAGACTTTATAATTCCTAAATGCATCTCAGAAAAGCTCTTTCAACTTATCTGTATAAAGTGACAGAAAGCGTTAACAAATACATAGTGCAGTAAAATGAACATTGTCAATATTACTTTCTTTGGACTTTTTTATATTTCCTCCAAGAAACCATAAACTATTATTATTTAGTCATGCCTGAACTTTTTATTTTGAAATACTTTGTTTTGTATTTGAAAGTCTGTATGGCTTGCATATGATACAGAACACAGCGAGTGCATTAGTGTCACATCTTTGATTATAGCCTGCACACGTGGAAATGGTTTTGAAATGTGAACTTATTACTTAAAAGATAAGTTTTGCTTTTGTACTGTGCCATGCCAGAGTCAGAAGTGAGAGTCTGAGAACTGACTTCTGGACTCAGCCTCCTAAAACACACTCTTGGTTCTACACATAGACTATTATAATTTTATAATTTACCTTGGAGGAAAGTAGCGGACTTCATCTTCAAAATGTGCATGAATGGGCTTCATCAAATTCTTGTTACCATTAGTCAGTTTTGTGTTAGTATAGTCTCTTCTGCAACAATACAAAGCTTGCAAGATCCAACCTGTAACAGCAGTCCTTGAATGGAACATTCCACTGTGTACAGATGAGATGATGAAAGAGTGTGCAAAACAGTTGAACAACATTTAAAGCTTCACGCAGATATGGTACATGTCACCTTTGTTTAGTTGCCATTTCTAAAGTTAATCACCAAATTCAACCAGAGTATAATGAAGCAAGAATAGAAACTGGTGCTTGGATAGAGAAATTGTGACATTATAGACTGATAGTTAGCTTCACACACACACACACACACACACACACACACACACACACACACACACACATGAATATCCTGGAACTCTTCCTCATTCCAAATTTCATCTCTGGTCTTCTGGGACTGCCTTTCCTCATGTATCAAAGCTAGGTGCATTCCTGCTCTTCCTGGAGGTCTCCTGGCTTCTAAGGAATTTCTCTTTCCCACATGCCCACATGGCCTCCTAGAGGCCCCATCCTTCTCGTCCCATAGCCCCAACCTTATCCTGTGGAACTTCATTTCGCTCACCAACAGGTCGGAGAATTCTTACTAACTCCTCAGCTTTCCTGGCTCCTTCAACATTTTTCTTTCTGGCACTACCAGATAAGTCTGCTTCTTCCCATCTCTTCCTCGACTTGCTTCCTACATCTGTTCCTTCTCATTGCATAGGCCTGCTGGTTTTCTATGGGACTCTTCTTGCCTACATGGTCTTGTAGCCTTGTTGTTTCTTATCACACAGGCTCTCTGAATTCTTCTAAGACCCTATCCTCAGCCTTGCAGGATAAGCCCTTCCTACCCATCCATATGCCTGTGAAAGGTTTGTAAAAGTCTCTTTTTCCACACACTGTAATCCTTATCTGGTCCTTCTCATCCCAAATGCCTCTAACACTTCTGGATAGGTATTTATCCTTCTTACTCTTTAAGACCCCAGATCTACTGTAACCTCTCTCCTTTGTCCATCAGCTAGGCTAAGTATCTTTTTACTCTATAGGCAGTCCATTTCTTCTGCCACATCATGACTCTCATCCACTGAGTAGACGCCATATTGCCTCACCCTGTAGCTTCTTATATTGCTCCCTCACGTATGTTTCTTTTATCACTAACAACAGTGAGGGAGATAAATCAGGCCCGGAAAGACAAACTTTGAATGTTTACATATGTGCTTTTAGGTTGTGTACCATAGAAGCTAGCAATAATAGTATCAAACTTATTCATAATTAATTAACTTTATACCCACAGATTAATATATCGTTAATGATCATCAAAGAAGCTTCGGTTTTGTAGTAGATTGGGACCTACACAGAGACCCGCAACTGATGGATTGCTATTGCACACGTGAACTCACTGTGGTTGTAATTGCATGCATAAGGACTGCAGAGAGAGAGAGAGAGAGAGAGAGAGAGAGAGAGAGAGAGAGAGAGAAACAGAGACAGAGACAGAGATAAAGAAAGAAACTAAGGAACAAAGAATGGAAGGAAGGAAGGAAAGTAATGGGGGGATGGCAGAGGAGGTGGATGACACAAGCCAGTCAAAATGCCAGCATGGACAGGACAAGTATTTACAATGCCCCACCTCTAGCTGAGACACTATTGACAATTGGTGTCTGTTACTGGGAAAGGAAGGACAGTTTTCTTCATGTAGCCTTGAGGATGCACCAAGATGCCCATGCTTCTTCAGGGGGATCTACACCCGTCCACACAGGCAGCACTAAGTGGATACTGAGTTTAAAGTGAGGAGTTGGAGGAATAGTGGTATTTTGGAATAGGATAGGAATTACAGGGGATGGAATAGGGGTGGACTTGACCAAAATACATTATGCATGCATAATACAAAAGAACATATATGTGGGTCATTTTTTTTCTAAAATTGTGATAATTTGTATTGTTATAATTTTTAAGCCAGAGATACTAATTTCAAAGCAAGTGGACAAAGTAAGTTATAAATTATACAATATATTTACAGCACATTACTAACATTATTATTATTTCAAATATAATGAATATGTAAACCTCAGAAAAAAATCTGTTCTTTAAATCGTTATAACATTGTATAACCTGTAGATAATTCTTAGCTATGTTATTAGAGTCTATTTTCAGTAGCATATTAGGCTATTTTAATTTACATTTCTAGTAGTTCATTTAAATAACATATGTAAAATAAGAACTTATATTTGGATTTGTAATCTAAATCAGAAGCCCATGTATGGGAAAATCATTGGCCCTAGGTTGGAACCTGCTATATTCAATTTGCTAAGTTGTATTTTTGACATATGTGTTTAGACCTGGGTTGCTTCTGTCACATAAGGTTTTTTGTTGTTGTTGTTCTTTTGGGTTTGTTTTTTGTTTTAGTTTAGTTTTGTTTTGTTTTTTGGTTTTTGTTTTTGTTTTTTGTTTTTTTGCAGTGGGCAGTGGGCAGCAAAGAGCTGCAGAACTAGTCAAAGTTCTGAAGAGAAGAAAACATGTGCTCAGACCTATGAGGGCATCTTCATCTACTGCCTCAACACCACCCCCAAAACTCAAAGAAAACCATGGAAGATGAAGTAGAAAGAATGTAAGAGACAGCTGATGGGGAGAGGCTCTGTGGAATGCTGCCATCTGGATATGACATGGCTATCCCACTCACAAATCCACAAAAGCTGGGACTGAAAAAGATCCAAGGCAGCCAAAACTCCTGTATAGGTGAAGAGGAGGCATCTGCTCCTCAGTTAACCACTATTATTAGCGGACAGCTGCTAGAAAAAGGAAAGAGTTTTTATTGAGGGTCTGGCCACTGCTAGATTTCCTTGTTCCAGTGGAAGGCCTACAACCATGCTCCTGTGTACAGTTAATTAAGAAGACATGGGTACAAGAGGAATGCTTTCGGGTACAGTCAGAGAGAGCTTGCGAGGGCAAGTATGGGATGGATATGATCATATTTCATTCTGTATATGTATGATATTTTTATGAAATCTTACTAATAAAGAAAATTAATGAATAACAACAAAAAAGAATGTGGGGAAATATCATATAATGTTAATGCCAAACACATAGGATAAGATACCTTGTATTTTTCCTAACTGTAAGATGTTTATCAAAAATGCTTTCATATGTGTCTATATGAGCATTCCTTATTGAAGGACCTACAGGCTATTGTAAAACTCATTATCAAATTTTCTCTCTTTTTTCCCCTTTAATTGAAAATAGATTTTTTTTCACATGATATATCTTTATTATCATTTCCTCTCCTTATACCTCTCTTTGTTCCTCCCCATCTTTCCTTCCAGATCCATCCCCTTTCTGTTTCTCACTAGAAAATAAACAGGCATCTAAAGAAAAATAATAAAAGAAAAGAAAAACTAACACATTGTACTAGGACAAAATAGCCAAAAAGCAGAAAAAGAACCCAAGAGAAGGCACAATAAACAGAGACCCACTCACTGACATACTCAGAAATCCCACCAAAAACACTGACTGGAAGTCACAGTGTATATGCAACAGATCTGTATGGTAAAAAGAGAGAAGGAAAATAAGTTAAAAATAACATAGAATTTGAAAAATGGACAAGCTTTCTGATATGACATTATGAGACAAAGAACCTCCAAGGATGTCCTTGAGGTTTTTTTCTGTTGGCCAGCTACAGCTGGATGTACAGCCTACTCTCATGAATAGTTTGGTTCCCCCAGTGAGACGTCCTTGGAAAAAACTAAATTTTCATCTGCAAGTGGTTGTCAACTGGAGATAGTTTCTGTGTTAGGGTTGGAGCCTTGTGTCCTCTTCACCTTTCACCTCTAAGAACAAGTTCTTTGTTTTGTTTTTTTAGTTTGAATTTACAAATGTGGTAGAATAATTAAGGAAAAGGATTAGTGACATAATGAGCCAAATATTTACCTAATTGGATTTATATCTATGAATAGAGACAACAAAAGTCTCATCAAAATTATTTAATCTGTGGAAAGAAATGTGATAGGTTTTCCCTAAGTGATTTACATAACATTCAAATTACTACTAAAAAATTCGTCTGAAATATGCAGTTACTAGATTTGAAAAAAACTGTTTTGTTGGTTTTGCTTTGCTTTATTTTGTTCATTTGTTGTGACTAAGTGTGGTGGTTTGATTAGGAATGGGCTCCATCTCCATAAACTCATGTTGGAAAGCTTCTTCACCAGGAAGTAACACTATTAGGAGGCGTGGCCTTATTGGAGTAGGTGTGGCCTTGTTAGAGGTAGTATGGAGTGTTGGAGGTGGTGTGTTGCTGAGGTGAGAGGGAGCGGAGGGCTGCTGGCTTTGAGGATATCAATGTGTCTAGGTTCACTTCTGTTGCTGCCTATCCACATGAGGAACTCTCAGCTCCTCCTCCCACACCATATCTCCTTGCACAGCATCATGCTTGCCCCCATGGTAATAAAGGACTAACTCTCTGAAACTGTAAAAGTTTAAAACTGTTTAGTTTTAGCCCAGACTAAATGTTTTCCTGTATAAGAGTTGCCACAGTGATTGTGTCTCTTTGCAGAAATAAACCGCTAACTAAAACAATAAATAGAGGTTAATGGTAGGACTAATAGGATCAGCTTAAGCCAAGAGTACAAAACTAAAAACAGTGGTCTTTTCAGTTATTCTCAGCATTTCATGTAAATGGAAAAATGTGGCATGCTGCCCTCTATGGCAATCTTCTTCTGCTTAGCAGTATGGCTTTAATGTTTATCCAGCTATTACTTAATTCATATTTAGCATCAAATAATATCTTATTCTAATGAACAACTTATTTTTTCTTTCACTAGTTAATGAAACTAGTGTGTGTATGTGTGTGTATGTTTCTATTTTCAAAATGAAATATTTTACTTGTTGGGTTAGTGTGTGATTCATAAATTTTTCTTCTTAGAATCACATTTGTTAACTAGTATACTCACAATCGTTAGCTAATACAATTTCAGAAATTGTCAATACAATTTAGTTTGTAGTTGAGGAAATCAAGAAATATAACAGTTTGGGGTTTAACAATAAATTTTAAATATAAATATTTTTCTTCAATTTCTCCAGACAGAAGTCCCTTCCAATTAACTTAATATATCTTCTAAAATTAAAAATTATGGGAAGATCATAGAAAGGAAATTGTAGGAAAAATGTTCTATCTTATATAGTTCAAATATGATATTTGTTCTTTAATTTGGAAAATATATTAAAGGGTATACATTGGATTGTTAATGTGCCTAAAGAAATTCTTAATCATAAAACTCCTTATTTTTAAAAAATTAATACTTAGTAAAAGTTGTTTACCAGCTTAAAAAATAATATCCTGCCATTTTAAAGAAGAGGAATGCAATTGGAGTACATTATAGTAAGTGAAATATTCTGTGTACAAAACAAACATACTGTACAATATCCTTTCCCAGCAAGAGGGTAGCAGTAGAGCAGTGTTAAGGAACAGATACAGCAGTGAGCAACAAAAGGTAGGTCTCTATGAGCCAATGTATGACACGAGATCAGAGTTATGCTGTATTAAATAACAACAATTTTTTAAGAGAGCCATATTTTGTGTACTCATGACAGGGAGAAACATATAGTTCTATGATTTGATATGCATACTTTTGATTTGGCTAATCTATTATTTTCACTATAAGCCAAAACATCATGTAATATTAAATGCACATGATTATTAAAGAAAAATTTTATTTTTTATAATAAATAAATGCCAATATCTTATATTGTTTGTTTAAGTAAATGACAAGTGATGTAGCAAGAACTTACTATATACCATAATCAAATGATTGTACATTTAAAAATAAATGTCTACCTCTTAGAAATTTTGATCATTAAAATTACTGAGTCACTTATTTACCAGCAATGTTGAGAGAGATGAAAAGACAATACCATTAGGAGATGAAAACTCTGTTTTCAGGAAGATATGGAGGGCTAAATAAGCCTCCAACACAGAATATAAACATTCACCACATTTAAATTAATGTAGAGGAAGTGACAAACTTCCCTGAAACTGTGTAAAATAGAACATAATACATGAACTAACAGTTCATTTATTTGGACATTTTACTCAAAAAATAGGTAAGAAAAGAGAAATTCTAACATATACTCAAAATGTCTACTTTAAATTCAACAAGACTAACACAGGGGTGTAGAAAACTGCTGCAAATACACAGCCAACAGACACAGTGCAAACTGCTTAATTTTGCTTTGAATTCCAAAGTACTGACGGTTTTATGTTTAACATGAAAAATAAGATTCTCTTTTATTATATTCCAAGCACTCTTTAAAAAGCTAGTTTAAGAAATATATTAGTACTACTTGAGAACTCTATATCATATTATTTTGTAAACTTACATTGAGTTTGTTGTCATTTCACACAAAAGAAATGTTTGTCTCTTGGGAATGACAAGAGGATATTAATTCATCTCCTTTAAGACTATTTCCAGGTTGGAAACTATCTTATACTTCCACACCATTCTGATAATGTTTATAAAAATATGTGTTCATGTAAATATGCATGTATAAACATGACTGTTAACATTAAACGTAACTGTTAACATAAATAATTCAAGGTTCTTCAACATTAGAATTAGAAAGGAGAATGAAGAGTTTTAAAATCTGTCCTTATATTGTCTTAAAAAGGATGACATATCCATTTGCAATAAAGACTTCAAATTAAAATTTGAATTCAGAGAGGGGGTTTGGTAAACACTTCGTCCTTGTCCTTCTTGTTTCATTTCAAGTTTGAAATCTGAACAGACCCTTGTGAACTCATTAAGAGCTTCAAATTGCAGAGTGGCTGAGCAGTATTCACTGATAACCTTTTGTGTGAATTTTAAAGATATTAAAAGGTACATTTTAAGGATCTGAAAGATGTTAAAAAGTAAAAGATACTTTAGTTTTATTGGATGTCTTAGTCAGTGGTCTATCACTGTGGAAAGACACAACGACAGTGGTAATTCTTTTAAAAGAAAGCATTTAATTGGGACTAGCTTACAGTTTCAGAAGTTTAGTCCATTATCAGTATAGTGGGAAGCATGGCAGCATACAGGCCGACTTGGTGCTGGAGAAGGAGCTGAGAGTTCTATCTCCATTTAAGTAGGCAGCAGGAAGTGAGCCTAGACACACTGAGAACTCAAAACCCAACCCTTAGTGACCCAATTCCCCCAACCAATCCGCACCCACTCCAACAAGGCCAGTCTTGCTAACAGCACCACTTACTAATGATCAAACAATCAAGTCTATGACCATATGGGTGCAATTCTTATTCAAGAATTCCACTCACTGGCCCCATAGAATTATAGCGTACCATAATGCAGAAGTGCAGTCTAATTTCAAAATGCCACATAGTTATAACAGTCTTGACACTATTTAAAAGTCCAAAGTTCAAATTCTCTTGTGAGACTCATGGGAATCTCATAACTGCTAGGCCCCCTACTATCAAAATAAAAAAGCAGATCACATCTTCCCAAAAATACAATCACACAGGACATCTATTATCATTCAAACAGGAGAAAGGGAAGCATAGTAAGGGGGCAAAAACTGGACAAAAGCAAGACCCAAAACCATCAGGGAAAACTCCTACTCCTATCTCTCCTAGTCTGATGTCAAAGCACTCTTCAGATCTCCAACTCTCCTCAACCTTGTTTATGTCAAATTACTTCTCTCTCTTAGACTGGTTCTAACCCCTGTTAGCATCTCTCATTGGCAGACATCCCACAACTCACCTCAAATATCTTTGTGTATCCAACGAATTCCAGGGTTAACTTTCACAGCTTCACACAATGGCCTCTCTGGGTCTCCATGCAAGAACACCCATAGCACACATCTGGCTCAGCAGTTTTCCTTAGCTGAAGAGATTCTATAGCATCTCTCTTGCATACTTTACCGTAGAGGCAGAACCATATGGTGGAAGCTGTCCTGTTCTTTTGCTTGCTGGGGCTAGAACATGCCCCCTTGTTCAAATACATTTTCACCAGCTTTCTGTTTCTGGTGGTTTCCTTCACTGCCTAAGCTTGGCTGTCAGGGAATGCACTGTTTTGTCCAGACTGACCTCAAACTCAGATATCCTCCAGCCTCTGCCTCTAGAGCAATGGAATTAAAGGCATGGACCACCTTGTCCTGCTCTAAGTTTTCGTTTAATTCCTTTTTAAAGTTAGAAAGTTTTTTCTCTCTTAATTGCTTAGAAACTTCACTAAACTGGTTTGAGATTAACAGCACTACAGAAAGTAAAATGTATACAAAGATAGTTTGAGGTCAAATGAAGACAAAGCAAGTCTATGTGGACTTCATAGATGTTGAGAGGTTTTTTGAGGCTGGATAAATATTATTTGGGGATGAGGTGGACAAGAATGAGAAAGGAGAGAGTTAGAATTACAGTACTTTATTCTCTTTGTCTGTTCAACTTTTACTGATGCATGGCTATCTTAAATACAATGTTAACACTAAGAACATAAAGAGAAGTTTATACATCATACAGCCCATATCCCAACCACAGGGATGCATCGCTAGTTCCTGCAAACTCTCTTCTCCTCCTGTTCTGTCAATTTTTCATCTCACATGCGTAATCAGAATTCTCATGTCTGCCTCTCAGGCTTGCTTCTATTTTGTAGCTTTTCAATTGTGTAGCTTCCTTATCTCATCCTGTTTTAATTGCTAGTGTTAAATGTCCACGTAGTCTATCCAATTACCATTGATGAGTACTTAGATTATTTATTCATTCATATAACCATTGATTTTCTATTTCATCAGGATTTCCTCAATGATGCAAAGGTAGGTTTTTTTCCCCTAGTCTTTTGAGTTCTCTGCCAATCAATTTGATATCTAGTGTGATTCCACAGTACCCAGAGAACACTCTAAGATATTTCTGTTAAATTTATTGATGTTTGCTCTAGGCTCTAGAAGATCTACTGACAACTCTTCCAGGAGCATTTGGGAAAAAAGGTGCTTTTTGGAGGTTTTGAGTAGAGTATTCTATTAATATTGATAAGCTCTTTTATTGATGATGTTGAGTTCTGTGTTTTTTCCAGTGCCCTGGCCAGTCATTCTATAAATTATTAAAAAGGAGTTATTTATGTCTGCAGTTATAACTATAGATTTTTCCAATTTACCTTCCATCATTTTGGAATTTTTTGTTTCTTTGGATTTTTTATATATAATAATGTAAAATAAAATTTACCTAATAATTTCAAATTTTAACTGAAAGATGTGTCAAGTTATTTTTTAAGCTTCTTTTCTTTTTGTTGTGAACACATTTTTAAGGTTGTCACTTCTTCCTTTCTTCCTTTCTTTTCTTTTCTGGGAACAGACTCTCTTTATGTAGTCCTGGCTGTTCTGGACCTTCCTATGTCAACCAGGCTGCCTCATAGCTGACAGGCATCCACCAATCTCTGCCTTCCAAGTAAGTGCTGGAGTTAAACATTTCTGCCAATGTGTGTGGCCAACTTTTGCTAGGTAAGGGGTGTGAGATGAGTGGGTTGGATGAAACACACACACACATGTCTATTCACTCAAAAAATTGAGCCTATGACAGGACAGAGTACACTTAGCACCATTGTCCAGTTTGGTGACTTAGGGAGTTTACTGAAATTACTAAAAAGAATACAGGTGAGGGATTACTGAAAGGAGTAGAAAAGATTCAAAGATGCTGGATGTGACTATCAAAAGCTGGAAACCCAGAGCACAAGACACAGCGTACAGGGGGCTCAACAGGTTGGAGTATGTCCTTTCCAGGGTGCTTAGCTGGTTTTAGCTTAGTTTTACATTTTAGAGAGAGTTAATTCAAAAAATTGTCCAGCTGCTACAATGGTAAAATGTTTAGGAATTATGTATTTACCATTGTTTTCTAATATAGGTAGCCTTAAGGATATATGGTGGACTTATATAATGCATTAATACAAAGGGAGTATCATCAAACGTTAATTTTATAATGATTTTAAACATAATAAATAGCTCATAATTATATCTCATACTAAAACAAATACTATTGGAAAAAAGTTTAGGTTTCTTTATGCTGTTTATCTTCTTTAATCTTCAATGAAATAACTAGAAATGAAATCTTAGCCTAAAATACAAAGTATCTTCTCTCTACCAATTGACAAGTAATGTGTCTTTACAATGACTTTCAGAGCTAAAGAAGGGCATTAGAAAATGAAATTTTTGTTACTGTGGTAAAATTTCATTGATGCTTTTGACCCCAATTTAGGGATTTATGCTCTCAGGCATCATAAGTCATTACTGGGATGTCTTCCAGAGGACTGCACTTGATTTGCTGCTTTTATGGGCCATAGGAAATAAGGCTTCCTTAAAATATGTCTGTGTGTATATGTGTGTGTCTGTGTGTATGTGTGTGCATGTGTGTGTGCATGCTTGTGTACTTATGTATGTATTTGTGTGTGCACGTGAGTGTGTGCATGTATACATGTGCAGAGGCTAGAGGACAGCCCCAGTTGTCACTCACAGGAACATCATCCACTTCCTTTGAGACAAGATCTCTCTAACTTGCCTCCTCATCTGGAGCTCTTCAGGTAGGCTCCTGACTGTCCAACAAAGCCAACTGGCTCTCCTGTGTCTTCATCTCTAGTTCTCCATTTCAAGTGTATGGCACACTGCCCAGAACTTTTAGATAGGTTCAAATGTAATTCCTCCTGTTTGCTAGGCAGACTCTTTGCTCACTGAGCTATATGTCCAGCTTCAGGCCACCCTAACAATGGAAATAACATACACACACCATTTAAATTGGCTTGCTTGCATCTGGAAGAAAGTAAATAGAATTTTCTTAGAGGAAAGAGTATTAAAAGTACATTGTTCTACTGATGGACACTTAGGCTGTTTCCATGTTCTGGCTATTATGAATAAGGCTGCTATGAACATGGTTGAGCAAATTTTCTTGTTGTGTGCTGGAGCATCTTCTGGGTATATTCCAAGGAGTGGAATAGCTGGGTCTTGAGGAAGCCCTATTTCCCAGTTTTCTGAGATAGCACCAGACAGATTTCCAAAGTGGCTGTACTAGTTTGCATTCCCACCAGCAATGAAGGAGTGTTCCTCTCTCCCCACATCCTCTCCAGCATGTGCTGTCCGCTTGAATTTTTGATCTTAGCCATTCTGATGGGTGTAAGATGGAATCTCAGAGTTGTTTTGATTTGCATTTCCCTGATGACTAAGAAGGTTGAGCATTTCTTTAAGTGTTTCTCAGCCATTTGATATTCCTCTGTTGAGAATTCTCTGTTTAGTTCCAAGCCCCATTTCTCAATTAGGTTATTTGGTTTGGTGGTGTTTAATTTCTTGAGTTCTTTATATATTTTGGATATTAGACCTTTGTCAGATGTAGGGTTGGTGAAGATCAGTGGAAAAATGGATAAAGAAACTGTGGTACATATACACCATGAAATACTACTCAGCTATTAAAAACAAGGAATTCCTGAAATTTGTCCATAAATTAATTGAACTAGAAATGATCATAATGAGTGAGTTAACCCAGAAGCAGAAAGACTCAAATGGTATATACTCACTTATATCTGCATACTAGCTCAAGGGGCATGTCCCACAAAAGCCTTCACTTACCAGGAAACTGGGACAGAGGGGAGAACATACTATTGGGACTCTAGATGAGAGAAGCATGGGAGAATAGCAAAGTAGAAGGATACAGAGGGTCCTAGAAACCTACAAGTAGAACATTATGATAGGCCGATTTGGGCCCAGAGGTCCTGCTCAAACTATGGCACCAGCCAAGGACAATACAGACGGTAAACTTTAAACCCCTACCCAGATCTAGCCAATGGACAGGCCATTCTCCACAGTTGAGTGGAGAGTGGAATATGACTTTCCTATGTACTCTGGTGCCTCACATTTGACTATGTCTTCTGGAGTGGGAGACCTGGTGACACTCAGAGGAAGGACAGCAGGTTACCGAGAAGAGACTTGATGCCCTATGAGCATATATAGGAGGAGGTAATCCCCGTCAGGAACAGTCATAGGGGAGGGGAATAAGGGGAAAATGGGAGGGAGGGAAGAATGGGAGGATACAAGGGATGGGATAACCATTTAGATGTGACAAGAATAAATTAATAAAAAAAATAAAAGTACATTGTTAGAAATTAATTATCTAAACCTTAACAAAAAATACTATCAAAAGAATAATTGAATCAAATCTAGTAAAAATATAGTATCACTTGGTAAAATAAAATTAACACAGGCATATTTTTGTGATAAAGAAAAGTGGTTATCAGATAAGAATTGTATTACAGAAATCATGTGGATAGAGGTCAGTAAGAAACCTACATGAATATTGTATTGTATTACTTGTTATGAAGATAAACAAAATAAATTTATAAACATAAAACCAAAGAGTGAGGATTGTATATATATATATATATATATATATATATATATATATATATATATATATATGTATGTATTAGAATTTGAGCAAACAAAATACCATATCTAAGACACACTTAGGAATAATATATCCATATTGTGTGTAATTTTGGTAAGTTCTAAATTAAATAATTGAGCTTGTTATATGGCATATTATGCTATTACATCTACATATATAAAGTAGCCATTAACAGTAATGAGAAACCACGCTATCTGGCTACTTCTCATGAGTCTACAAGCTCTTCTTTCAAACATAGACAAAACTTTAGGAGAGATAATAATACATACTTTCTACATTGTTTTATATTCACAATGTTTCTTGGTGTAGGAAACTCTATAAGATCACATCTCACCTACCACGCATGAGTAAACTTAGCTGGCATATTCTCAGAGGGATGTCATAAGCATGAGCAATGAATCACCCATCAAGACACTCATACTCAGAAATATTTCTTATAGCAGAACATGCACGTTTATGCACAAGGACGGAAGAGTAATTGCACACCCTCAGGGCTATCTTAATCCTTTTTATCTGGACAGTTCTATGCCATATTTGACCCCAATGCTTCGATTTACTATGAATTAAGAAACATTTGGCTCCAATGTCCTCTATAGGCCAAAGAGTTTGCAAATTAGTAAGTTAACCAAAAACTTCTTCATTTGAGGTGGAGCCTCTGGTTACAATGTGAAGCCTCTGCTTCCAGATAATTCTGACCTCCCTATTGAGGGAATCACTATGGAGGTTTCCACCCCAAGGCACATCCAGAGTATGAGGTAGGAAGCAGTCATACCATCTGCTTGATCTCAAAAACACAGCATTTGGCTTTTCATCTTTGTTTCCTCTGACTTAATACAAATATTGACACACATGCTTTTGAGTAGCACAGACTGGACACAGTGATTTGATTTCTCTTTCTCTTATCTTTTCCTATATGCTCTAGCCCTTCAGCAACCTGATGGATAGCACAGTCAATATCTGTTCAGGTCTGCCAAAGCCTCCCTGACGTTGGGCCATGATACAGCCACAAAGCACCACACCGGAGCCAATATATCTCAATAAACACTATTTTAGCTGAAGATCCCTCTAGAGCAACCTGTTTCTGAACTCTACAGTGAGCACAGTACTGTGTATCCCAGTGAACTGGGCATCAATTTAGCCTCTCTCATTCTTTATCATCTTTCTAATGCTTGTGTTTCCTCTAGTGAAGTGGGTCACAACCCTTTAAGGTAAAATTGTAAAGTCAGTTATGACCTTTGAGGGTCAAATGACCCTATCAAGGGACTCATATATCAGATATCCTGTATATCAGATATTTACATTATGATTCCAAAGAGTAGCAAAATTACAGTTATAAAGGAGCAATGAAAATAATTTTATGTTTGGGGGTTGCCATGACATGAGAAACTGTATTAAAGGATTGCATGTAGAGTTAAGAAGGTTGAAAACCACTGATCTCTTGCCTTCCAGTCCAAGATATTCACAGGGATTTTGGCTGGTCAAATTTGGGTATTCCTTATAATGGATCAAAGGAACTAGTTCATCATGAACTGATTTTATTCATATCACCATCTCCAATTATGCTGCCTTTGTCTCAAAGATAGATTGTTATGCTGTTATGAGAAAAAAATCTCTTGCCTTCAAACACTAATCTTTTCAGACCTTACACTAAGTTAATAATATGTGTTGAGATCAGTTGTTGCAAGGTATTCAATCTGCTGTCTTACTGTGCACTCAGTCTAAGTTTAACATGCCTTTAAGGGAACAGTATAGCCAACCTTACTATAAACCACATATTTTATGTAATCAGGTTTTACAACCTGAATTAAATGTGTAGCTTCCTTCTTAAGTTAGATACTGAGTCCCTGACTCGAAATGATGGTGGTGGTGGTGGTGGTGGTGGTGGTGGTGGTGGTGGTGGGGTGTGTGTGTGTGTGTGTGTGTGTGTGTGTGTGTGTGTGTGTTCATGTTCAGGTAATCATTTGATGAAAGTAGCCAATATGTTGAAAGCAGACTTAAGGAAAGCATATATTCTGTAAGTATTGGTAGTGATATATGGATACAGATTGATAACATCTGTTTATGGTGTTGAGTGCCATTCTGGGTCAGTCAGGGTCAGTCAAATATCTCTTCCCTGGATTTCCTTGTTTCTCTCCCATACTGTTTTCTGTGCTGTTCAATAAGCACAGAGTAGACCACCTCATTCAAGACAAGCACACATGGATACAGAATTGACACAGGCAACAGGCCGACCAGTCACCTCAAAGTATTTTCAGACAAAGGACATGAGGAGAGAAGTGAATTCCAGTTTTGATTGCTCTTTGTCAAACTACTCCAAGTGGAATTCTTTATCTTCCTTTTTGACTGTGAAATAGACAAAACGGCAGTTTATTACTCAGTTTCTCTACTTGCGTAGCTCTCAGACTGATCACATACTCTGCTCATTCTGCAAGCTCACAGCCAGGTTGTTAAAGGCTCTTCTACTGCACATTTAAAATGTATCCTCTACTCATTTGAGAAGCTACTAACATGAGCTCTCTGTGTACTCAGGTAATCAATTTTATTCCTTCTCAAGTCTCCGATGAGGTTGAAGACGAGATAGTTTAGTTTTACAATTAAACTTATTTGTTTAGAAGTTAACATCTTTTTAGGTTAGGTCTAGATAGATGTTTCAAGTTTATAATGATGAGACATGATAGATATTGATTTACATTCAGAATTTTGGACCCACCACGATAGGAAAGATGTTTTCTTCAAAGCTGCCCAATACAAATAGCCAAAACACTAAGAATGTAACACTTATATAATTCCTGATGATTTCATGGTTCTTGTTGTAGGTGGTTTATTGTATATATGTGTAATAATGTAAATATATATGTAAATATAAATAAATATTTAATAAAAAATAAAAAGTAAATAAATAAAAATAATAAAATGTGCTCTCAATTCAAGGAGTTCCTAGTGTAGTTACTAAATACAACAGTTCTTTCCTTTTTCCCCTTTTTTGCTTTTTTTCTTTCCTTCCTTCCTACCTTCCTTCCTTTCTCTTCATAATTATTATTACTAGTGATTCATTAAAAAGGCCTCATTTGCATTCTAAACCATGAATTTCTTCCTTCCTTTGTGCTGAAGGCCTGAACCAAGTTGGTATCTTCTATCACTTCTCTCATGTGATCTTTATTTTCACAGTCTACTTCTGCATCACATGTACTTTGAGTTTTGGGCTTATAGGAAGGGTTGTTTGTTTGCTTGCTTGCTAGGTTGAATGCTTTTTAGCGCATATCTGTAAGAAATAGCAAACTAACATCACCATCTCGTCCTCTCCTTCTTCAATTCAGAGCCAATGCAATGGATATCATCTGTATCATTTCTTGTGATATTGAGATTGAGAACCACTTTTTGGTGGTTACATTCTTTTGGGGGAAGACAGTTAAGCCTCAGTTTCTTGCCATATTATCTATTACAACGGTCACACAACTGATATCACAGGCTACTTATGTTCTTGTCGCATATGCGACACTTTCAGAAATGGTGAAATATACTTGAGTCCATAACTGACTGTGTGGCATATCACAACTGAGGTAAAGGAGTTGTTACAAGTGGAAAACATGACATCATATGCCAATAATAATAATATGGTCATCTTGCCATTCCTACCAAGGAAATCCCTATTGAGATAGATCAGCTTTTTCATGTCTCTTTAACCAAGGCAAAGAGTGTACAATCACCCTTGCAACAAGATGGCTTGCTCTTTCACACTACACAAAGAAAAATATCCATATCGTGATTGCCCCAACACGTGCTGCACCCTCACATGGATCAAAATCCCAACTGTGTATCTTGGCACAAATTGCAGACGCTACATAACTATTCACGCATCTTTGATGATCTCAGTTTCTGTTCAGGTGCCATTTGTTCCATATGACTTTCTATGGGGAGATGTGAAAAATAAACCATCTATTCCATATGGGACACCAATGAAAAACCAAAGAAACAATTCCACACAAGCTTACTGAATCAGTCACTGTATTATGGTTATTTATAGAGGTCTGAGTACTATGTTTCTTACGAGAGTAATGGTTATCCAAAGGCAGCCAAATCATCAGAATGCCCACTCCACAGTGACCAATGACGAAAAGAATTTGCAACCCTGGTGGTTGCTGTGTACTTGGAAAGCAGCTCAATCAAATGACAAGTCTCTTTGATCCAGCCATTATTATTGCCTCAGGGAGTGCCCATGTGAGATTTATAAGTTTCAGTAGCCTTCTGAACCTTGTGTGTTGTGTTTGCTTCCTGAATCTTGTAGTATTGGCTTAAGAATTTTTCTACGCCTTTTTACTCCTTCCAGAAGAAAAATGTTTTAACTCCAAGGAAATAGCTAAACAACATGCGGTGGTTAAAATAAAAAAGGAGGAGAAAAAAAAAGGAGAGAAGACAAGTAAAAGAGAGAGTGAGTTAGAGAGAGAGTGCTACTGTTCAGAAGTCAGATTAAAGGCATGAGCCACCACCACCAGGCCAAATACATAAGTAAAACATAAAATTTCATAAAATGTCTTAAAACAAATTAAATTATTTATAATTAATGGATAGGTTAAAATTATTAGATTTTACAAAAAAAGAGGAATCTGTATGACTCAATTTATGAATAAATCTTTGTTTTTAAAAACACATTACAGTTCTAAGAAAAGCTTCATAAATAGGAAAAATAAACCATGGAAAAAAATCACTAAAAACACATACAACAATAACAGTGTCTAGAATACATAAAGGATTTTTTGATCTCAAAACTAACAGTTATATAACATCTATATATCAGAAAACTATAAATTGATCCAAGACTTGAAAAGCTGGCTTAAAGCAGAGCACATGCTAATGGCCAGTAAACAGATATAAAGTTATTCATCACCACTGACAATGGTGTAAATTAAGACTGCAGTGATGGAGATATATTTCTTGACTATGTAAATGTCCATTTACTGGTTATGATAATTATTTTCTCACAGGATAAAAATGAGACAACCAGGAATTTGTATTATTTATTCCAAATGCTTGTTAATGTGTTGTCTCAAAGGGATTTGTTTATTTAAATTACTTTAGGCACTCTTACTTAATATATCAAGTATTATAAACACATTTGAAGATGTATAAAAATTTAAGTGGATATATATATCCCTTCAAACTACAAATACAGTATTTCAGAATTGTAAAAGCTTTGATCTTCTCATTTAAAACTTTATAAAGTTCTTCTCCTAGTACGTTCTGATAGACACAGCAGGCAGTGTGCTCATTTAAAAATATCTCCATAGGGTATCAAGTCTCTTCTTGGTAGCCTGCTGTCCTTCCTCTGAGTGCCACCAGGTCTCCCCCTCCAGGGGACATAGTCAAATATGAGGTACCAGAGTTCATGTGAAAGTCATATACATGGGGAGGAAATCCCCCTCAGGGAGGGGAATAAGGGGAAAATGGGAGGGAGGGAAGGATGGGAGGATACAAGGGATAGGATAACCATTGAGATGTAACAAGAATAAATTAATAAAAAATTAAAAAAATAAAAACAAAAAAGTAAAAATATCTCCAAGAGTTACTGTTGCCCCAAAATACCTAAAGTAAAAGAGTCTTGGACATTTTGTAATCAGATCTTTTTATTATTTCATTTTAAATGAGATGATTTGGGTTTTGTATCCTGACCCCCAATAAAACAATAACAAACTGATGGATAAATCAATTAATTTCCTTATTAGTATGAATTCCTTTTAGCTTACACATCATTTAGAAGAACAATCTTCCAATTCTACTTACATCTGCAGAGAAAATAAAAGACTTCTTTGGAAGCATCCACTGCCCTGAAATGTCAAGTTTGTGCTCATCCAATCCCAGGGGAATGACTGTCAGAGAGCCACAGTTTCTCATTCTATCAGAAACAAATTTTGAATGGAAAATGAAATTGGGAATCTTATAGACACATAGTTAATATTTATCTTTGTCTAGCTTTTAACCGTATAATTTTATTCCAAATATTAAGTTTGGGATTTTTTTTTTAACTAAAGAGAAAGTGTAACTAGCTCTGACATATGTGACATAAATGTGGGGACAGAATGGCTTTATTATAAGATTTAAGCGAAAATGTTCCAGTTAGCAGATGATCTTGGTGCACAGACCTAAGTCATTTTCTCAGACAAGATTGTCAGCTGTGGGTAAAATCCGAAACCTGCTGCCCATCTCAGTGGCTGTGGCATTTTCATAAGCAGTTCCTGTCTGGAGACTTTTCTCTTTGCTTGGTCCCACACATACCTTCATTCTAGGTAGTGGCCCTCAGTAGGCCATTATAGTATAGACTGCTGTCCTCTGTCCTCTATGGTGCATTTTCTGGTTTCCAGAAGATACTGGCACTGCTAACCCAGTCATTGTGATTAATTAATTAATTGAGATGTTTACATCTTAAATTTTTGTCTGTCTTGTTCAGAGGAATATTTTGTAAGAGTGAAAAGTTGACATTTGTTCAGGCTTAAATAAATGCTACTTAAAAAAATCTTAATCTAAAGATATTAAGAGTTTATGAAGATAGTTACATAAGCAAAACCTTTTGGACATATCTTATAGTTGTGAAAACGTTTTTGAATGTTTCTATAACCATAAAACTAAGGAAATAAAAAATACTGGAGTCCAGTATTTATCATGTAAAGTTACGTAGAAAACACATTCCTTTACTATTTAATATTTTGGTCTGATTGACAATGTTACATATTCTATACCCATTAACCTTAGCAAAAGAATTGTTCTTGAATTTATTATATGATAAATTTGATGATTCAAGTGTTAATCAACTTGACATAGTAAATCTCTTTACACAACTATTTTGATTTTCAATATTAGAACCTAGTTACTCTGGTGGACGCCCTAGCATTACATTATGAATTGAAATGTACTTAGCCATTGAAACTCTCTTTTAAAATGAACCTCTCCTTTTGGAAGCTGCTAACCTGGACTCTCATTTCACTCATGTGATTAAATGGTATTCTTTCTCAAGTCTCTGACAGTGTTGAAAATCAGATAGTTTAGTCTTACAACTACACTTAGTTGTTTAGGGGTTAAGATGTTTTTAGGTCTAGATAGATGTTTTCAGTTAATAGAAATGAGATAGGATACATATTGATTTGCATTCAGTATTTTAGACTCAACAATATAGGAAAGATGTTTTCTTCAAGTTTGCCTAATACCAGTAGCCAAATCACTATGAATGTAACATTTACATAATTCCTGATTATTTCATGGTTCTTCCTGCTGTATACAGTTTATTTTATTTTTGTGTAATAACATGAATATTTATGTAAAAATAAATATAATAAATATGGCTTTATGTATAAAAATAAATAAAAAAGAGAATAAAGGGCCACTCTATGTACTCTTTCTTATGCTAGCCAGCAATATAGAGTGACCTTTTATGGATGAAAGACAAGGCTTTAGTGTATCCGGTGCCCACTAGTATTAATCTCTAAACATTTTGCAAATTTAAAATACATATCCCATGCACTATTGCCACTTACAGAAATATTTCTAGAGTTGATAGTTTCTTCCATGTCCTAGTCTTGACTATATCTTTTGACTCAACACTCTTGAACTCTGGTCCACTATAAAGTAAAGTAAGGCTTATTGAAACAAGCAGTGTAGGAACACAGTTTTCTTACAAATCCATGATGAATCTTGTTCTAGTCAAATGGCTCTAAAACAGGTGAGGGGCCATTGAGTAAATATAAGTTACCCTGTACTCCTGAGTGGAATATTTTACACAAATCTTGAGTCATACTGCCCTGGGCCCAAAGACCTATGCCTTAGTGGTTATAGACCAGAGGACCCAGGGGCTTACTGGGCAAAAATACAAGCTCTGCATCTTTAAAGCCAAGAGACTTAATCAGTTTCTGGCTCTGAAAAGTGGAGTTTTGTGTCTCCAAAGCAAACAAGAAACCAGATAAATAAGCAATCAAATTAAAGACCCAGGGCTTTAGGTACTTAGTTCATATTACATTCTACTTTGACTGCCAGTAACCCTGTAGTCAATCACTAGTACCCCAATAACTGGGCTTTGGGTACTGGGACCTTAGTCCTTAACAACAACCGTACAGCTCCTGGACTTCGGAGCATAGTGTCTGCTCTTACATCTTTGCAGCTTTCTGAACTAAAATCCTCACACATACCAGGCACATAATCTCTGCATTACACACTGAGCCATCTAGAAAGATGCTTCACGTTCTACTTGAAAGGAAATTGTTTATGATGAAATGGTCTGCAGAGGATAAAGCAAGCCTCTAAATAGCAGGAGAAAAGTTTCTCTCCAGCATCACAGACTTCCCCATGGGAAGACACCTGAATCCATTCTTAGAAAGATATGCATATATTTTTCCCCAAACTTCATAAAGCTAAACAGGGGGTTGTTTGTATCTGGGACAGTTGTCCCTAGAGAGGCTAAGAGGAGCCAGTCTGTCTGTAGCTGCTCCCTCTGCTTAAAAGGACTCTGTCAAAATCTCAATATTTTTTTAAGCTTCGTAGATATACAAATTCCATTACTTGATTTAACTAAATAGAACTTTAAGGGTAGAGCAGTTTTCTGGAGGGGAAATAACATGATATGGCATTGAGTTTGGCCAAATAAAGACAGCTGGACAGGCATGATTAAGCCTTTGGTAGACACAATCTTAAATTATATTTAAAGATTGACTAGTATTTTTCTCTTGTGCAATTGTACCTTATTTTATAGGTTGATGATGTTTTATACCAGCAAATTAAAGTGGCTGCTATGGAACTTTAGAATCTGAAATTAAAAATAAAAAAAAAGAAATAAGAAAGCAAAGATAGAGCACTTAGAGCTGTAGGGAGGGATCAATGACCAAGATGCTACACGTGCATCGCAATCAGGTTGATCCTAATGCTCACATGAAAAGCTGGGCGTGGCTACGTGTGTCTTCAACCTAGCACTCATGGATTATTGTGTAATCTTAACTGACTTCCAGTAGAGACCCTGTAAATGACCAAGGCAGAAAGTGATGAAGCAGAACCACTCACATCCTCCTCTGTCCTCTACACATGTGCTATATGCACATACCTGTACACATGCATGTCTGTGTGTGTATACACACACACATACACACACCACACACACACACACACACACACACACACACACACACACACACACACACATATACTGGAAAATGAAAACAAAGAAGGAAAATAGAAAGAAAAAATAAGATGGTTTCCCTGTTACATGTAAGTATAAAATATCTCCCCCAAGCTCTTATATTTGCACACATGGTCCCCTGTTGGTCACTCTCATTCAGAGAGGTTGTAGAACCTTTTCAGCATAGATCTAGAATGGAGAAAGCATATTCTGAGGGCAAATAGTTATAGCCCAGTCCCACTTTGTGAGTTCTCCTTTTGCTAAGTGACTCATTAAGATGGGAAAACATTAGCAGTCCCTCATGTACCTATGTATCTTGCCAATGGCATGAACTGCATGCAGCTATACCTTGCCTGCTCTGAGGGCTGCACCTCCAAGCCATTATTCAGATTAAACTTTTAACTCCTTAACTTGCGTTTTGTCAAATATTTGATCATGACAATGAGAAAAATAATAATCAAAGAAAATGAAAGGAACATAGGGTTCTTTCTTTCTTTCTATCTTGTTTTTTTCTTCTACGGAGGCTGTATTCAAGGACATGGCAAGTCTCAATAAACCATTCTCTATGCAACAGAAAAGGAAGGTTTTCAGAGTCTACTTCAGTAAGGAAGAGAGACAAGGACTAAGTCAGAATTCATCCTTGTGAGAGCAAAGTGTGGGGATACTGTTAGATTCCAGGAATGCTCTAGGATAACAGTCCTAAAGGATTGGGGGAGAGATGGGTCCAAGGGATACTATATCTTCAAGATGCAGAGGAAACATTTTCAATTAAGAGATTTCTATAGAAATTTTTCTCAGAGAAGGGAAGTCAAAGGCCTAGAGACAAGGAGAACACTGTCTACAGGTCATTTTAAAAAGAGGAAAGGAATTGTTAAGACGACCATGAGGGCAGCTTCTCTCTTGGCATGGACTTACACTGCTTTATAAATGAGTTGAATGCTAAAATTATCTTTACCACCATACAATACTAAAGAAGGAAGTTCAGTGAAGAACACTTATAAGTACAGAGGTAATGCCAGACAGTTACAGTGGAAGATGTTTATGTGTGCTCATTCGGTGTTTCTTATTTAGGCTTATGGCTACCACTGCACCGCTGGCCTGCTGACATAATCTCTCTCTTAAACATACTACCAAGCCATAATGACTGGTGATTTTCACAGTCTTAAAATTTTTCTTACAAAAAAACCACCAAATCCTGTTTTAATAGCTCTGTGGTGCACTCTATTGTTAAAAAGGACTTATGCCCGAAGATAGTCGGTGATCTCCAAACCACTAAACTTAGAACTGTGAGGCTACTTCAGTAAGAAGCTTGCTGTCCCAAAGATATTGAATGCGCTCCTCTGCTAATAGTCTTTACCCTGGCTAATGTAGAATATTGTCACTTGAATGGCATTAGGAATGATGTGAGGTCTCTCAGTCTGGCTTATTTACATTTTTGTTGCTCTTCCAAATCTGCTAGATCCTCAAAGTTATCTTCCGAATCCAGAGTTCTACTTTCTCACTAGCTGGGGGCAATGGCTGCGAAAGCACGTTCCCCACGATGCAGATTGTTTTGTCCTAAGGCTTTCCATTGTGCTTAGAATTAGGGATTAAAATTAATGCAGCCATGTGCTGAATTCATCCCCATCTTGCTGTGCATTTCTCAGAACATATACCTTGTTCTTCACTTGATTTTCAGATTCACTGAATGTCTTTATATGGCTGTATCTTCCCCAGTGCACACCAACGTATCTTGTGTCTCAGTTGGATATTATCACATATTTACATTGCCCTCTTGAGGCCTTTGAATCAATCAATTATGTTTTTATCATAACAGGAAAAAAAGCCTAATTATGTCTGACTGTTAACATAAAAATAAATATAATAGAGTAACTTTAATAAGAGTGCCAAGAATTCTACTTAACATAAATATAGGTCCATAATAGATGCTAAATATGTATTCTATATCTTTAGTAAGGAAGGTGTGATGGCTGGGGATTACTATGGAGAGAAGATCCTAATAGTTCCACATATCGCAAAATAAAGAAGGTATGAAGGATAGCTCTACCCACTCTCTTTCCAGTATTTTTTGCTTCCCCAGTATATACTGGAAAACATTCTTCTCACAAGAACCAATTGACTATGGGAATCTGCAACATATTCAACTAAGTCTCACGGCAAAAAAAATTAAAAAATAATCTATGAGAAATTTTATGCTTAAAAAAACCCAGCATATCTAACTAATTAAAACTATTCATCCTTGAAGACAAGAAACTACTTCAGTTGTGTATCCTTTCCCTTAAATAAACTGTAGTATAAAGTCATTATTTCACATTAATTCTATCAGCCTTGATTTCTATGTCAAAATATATAGTATAAGACTTTAAAAGAAGGAAGGTTTGTCTAGAGTTCATCATTTGGCAGATCCAAGCCTTCATGTCAGGAAGAGCTGGTGGGAGAAGCTTACATCATGGTATGCAAAAAAGCAAGTGAGTGGATTTACTGGAAGGGAGCCAGGTAAGATGTGACCTCTAGTGACCCTACTTTTTTAAGTCGTACCCCATCTTCTAGCCTCCACCATCTCAAAAATAATGCCGTCATATCGTAACATCTTAACACAGAGCCCCAGAAATTTAGTTATTGCTGGAAATAGAATCATAGATACATGCATAATGTGTACCATGGATTTTCTAGGAATTTCTTCAGCTGATAAAATTTTAAAAACATGACTATTACACTTGTGGCAGTATACACTCTGTCACACATAGAAACAGAACCACACAAGTACAGAGGAAGAGGGCAAGTCTATTGTCCTAAGCTGTCTACAGCAGTATTTCTGGACCATATGCTCTCTCCCTTCATCACATGCACGGCTTTGCTGTGGTGCATACAAAGGAACAAGGTGGAGGTGATGCCCTTTGATTCTGTCACTAATGGCAAATACAGGCTCCTCTCTTTTTCCTCACCCCACTTCTAACCCATCTCCTCCTCCGTTCTTTCCCCTCCTTACTCTCTTTCACTCTCCACTTAGACAAATCTGTGTCTACCATCTCTAGCTGAAGAAACCAATCCCTGTTTTACTGTCTCCCTCTCTTAAATCCTGACACACAGAACCTTGAAAATAATGAATTGTTTGGCATGGTTATTTTTAGCCACAGTCAATTTAATAGGTAGGACTCAGGGGGGAAAAATGGTGTGAATTGTCCATCCCCAAATTTTACCTCTTTCTGTGCTTTCAAATGCTATATAGAAAGAGCATCACTTTTTTCAAATTATATCACGTGGCAGTCTAAATAGCAAGGCAATAATTGGCATGGGCATGATTGGCAACTCTGGTTGAGATCCTAAGTCCTCAGGTTTCTGAAACCCATGAGAAATCAGATAACTTAACTTGGTCCCTGTGTCTGTATTCTCATTAAAGCTATTTGTATGGGTGTTTCTCTGACCTCGAAAGGATTCTGGAGCTAAGAAATATAGACTAGCTGAGATTAAAATGTCACTTCGTTCTTTAATATTTAACTTCTTTCCTTAATTCTTTTCTTGTTTTATTTTAAATCTAACCTTTTCTTTTTATTCTCATCTCATACATTACATCCCCTTGTGCCAATCCTCTTACAAGTTTCCCATCCCTCTTCTCCCCTAGATACTCTTCTCCTTTATTAACCTTTAGCAAAGCGAAGCCATAACCCCAATGATATCAACTAAACATGGCAGAATAAGTTACATGATTAGAAATAAACCCTCATATGAAGGCTCATCCAGGTAAACCAGTAGAAGGAAAATGGTTCCAAGACCAAATAAAAGAGTCAAAGATCACTCTCGTTCGTTCCACTGTTAGGAGTCCCACAGTAACCCCAAGAACACAATCATAACATACATATACTGAACCTAGAGCAGGTCCATGAAGATGTTGGTCATTTTTAATTTTACACTGGGTCTCTGGATTACCCAGTGTCCAGTTCCTGGTCATCCAGGCAGTATTGGGCATGAACCTCAAGTTAGACCAGTAATTGGCTGGCTGTCCCCACCAATTCTGTGCCACCATTACTCCAGCACATCTGTCAGACAGGACAAATTGAAGGTTTTGTGGCTGGGTTGGTGTCCCAATACCACCGTGGAAGCCTTGCTGGTTCAAAAAAAAAAAAATGGACAGGCACCATATGCACCAAAATGCAAATAATTCTCATTAAATTGTAGAGATCTTTACTAAAAGATAAGAAAAAAATTAGTCAAATTTTACATCTCTAAACACAGACTCCCTAATCTTGATGGAATGAGTACATTTTTTTAAAAAGGAAGAAAAAAGTTGTGTTTTCTAAAAAAAGACACTGGTTTTCACTATGTCTTCACATATATCTAATATTTCACCATCTTATAAGCTCATTGTGAGATTTTTATTTTTATAAGGCTTATTAGAGACTCTCGTGTTCAACCAAGTGAGCGGAAAACATAGGTGTCATTGCAGGTGGTAGGAGGGCCTATGTCCTCAACTCATATTGGACAGCTCATTGACGCTGGGAAGATTGTGTAGATGCACAAGGGCAGCCACCACCAATTTGTTTCAGAAGTGTCTATTCATATCTGTTATTTGTCTCATAAGTTCATCATAGAATTTGAACCTATCCCTTGAACAGACCAACAATCATGTATTTTATCTAGCAAAATACCTTCCTCTGTTTATTTCAATCATATTGTGATTATTGTGATGAAAATATATTGGTAAATAAGTCTCTATATTTCGTAGACACAAAAAGTGTCAAATTGTTTCATTTGTTGGTCTAAAAAATATTTTAGTATGGAATTTCTGTGTCAAAGAAAAAATATGTGTATGACATTGAAATCAGTAAGAAATTCTGTAGTAAGAAATAAACATTATGACTTAGAATTTATGTAACTCATATTTGGTATCTATATATTATTGTGTAGAAGAGAGAAATGAAACCAAGGAAAGAGCTCAGGGATAGTTGCATTTTTTTAGGGTTTATTTTTTTCTGTAGGAACATTAGCTAAAGTAATCAAAATGAGTGATCTCTCCAAACAACAGTGTAGGTGATAAGAATGACATTTCGTTATGGATTAACTCATGAACTATTCTCAATGGCCTCCAACACCCATTAGCAATTCATTATTGCTTAACTGTAAATGTACTTTTGTTGGGAATTTTTAACTAATGTGCTTATACAAGCAGCACCAAAAGAGAAGGCAGATATAAAAGACAGCCTGCGATCAGATGCCCATAGACAGTGAACAGGGTAAGTGACCAGTGAAAAGAACTGTGGTTGGAAAACTTGAAACAGAAATCTTCCAGCCACAGCAAAAGACTCTACCTCCTCCGCCATTGCCGGATATGATCTATCTGAGGGGATGTAAGAGTGTGCTGTAGTACACAATGTTAAAGAGGAGGTAGTCTGCCATTCCTTTTCAGAGTCTAAGTAGCAGAAATCCCTGACTGTCTAAGTCCTATCCTTACTTCACCCGAGGCAAAATTACAGCTGCCTATGGAATTCTGGAAGGAAGTAGACATTGACTACAGAAATTCTTCTTCTGTTTAAGGCCTCACTGACTAGCCCTAACTGAATTACTGAGACTAGTGTCCTTCCATCTATCAAAATTATTCATATGCCGATCCAAAGGGAAGGAGAATCATAGTAGCTCAGTGAGGAACAAATATTGACAAAGGATCTAACAGTTCTAGTTGATGTCATGGCCTAACTTAGTAAACTTTTCAGCTGTTTTGTATTCTTTTTGTTATTGATTTAATTTTGCATATTGCTATGGCACTCTTAACTTTTGTATCACAAGGAAGAATTCAGTAGCTGTCCCTTTTCTTCTATAATTATATTTTCTTTTCTACATTTATATATTTACAAGAGTTTCTCTGGCCTCTTATACTTCTAGCCCATGTGATTTCCATTCTTATTTTACCTTCTTCTTGCCCCAATTTCTTCTCACTAAATATTGATATTCTTAGTTATAAAAAATATATAAAATCCAACCAGAATACTTTCTCTGCCATTTCAGTACTCTGTCTATGACAAAGTTAAGTGCACACATGTCCAAGGGACAAGGACTTTTCACATCAAATTCACAATCACTAAGTAGATAGTAATGAGTGTTTGTGTCATTATATTTTCTCCTTTCTAAATGGACCAAACTCCTGCCCATGGAATATTACCACCTGAAATAAGTACTTGTTCACACATCAATTAATGTAATTTTATTAATTTGATAATTGAGATTAATCATCACTTTAAAATTTTAATTTTTATCAGCTACTAAGAAAAAAACAAAATGACGTTTTTCAAGAAAATGGATATATTTTAAATTGTTATACTGACCTAACTAATATTATAATAAATACATTTCATGATGATACAAGATTTTAATGTTTAATATTTGTGTACATGTGAAATGTCAGTGTTAGTTTTAAGGGTTAGAAAGAGGATCATGAGAAGAGTAAAATGACTTTTAAGAGATAGTGAGAAGGTCAGTTTAATATGTGTGATATGAGGATGGAAAAGAACTAGAGGGATACAGTGTGCTACAAGTTGGGTAAGAACAGGGGTGTGGGGGGGAAGACAGGTGGTAGAGAACCAACAAAAACAAAGTATATTTTAAAGTCATATATAACTTATTGCTTTGTATACCAACCATTAAATAATGAGAGAAAAGGGAACAGTACAAACACATTTAGGAGTAGCAACATTTCATACCTGAAGAGCATCCAAGGACACGGATAGCACTTCTAGGCATTTCAGGTGAGCAGCAGCAAGGAGATTCATATGGGAAGGGGAAGCAGACCACTCAATACAGTAGGAGAAACTAGAATGTAGCTCCAAAGGGTACATGGACTTCTCCTTTTGGTTAGATGAGAATCATTTAGAAGATGTGCAGAAGAGATGAAACTTGCCTCACATTCATAAAATACGCCCCCATGTTGAAACTTAGTTTATATGCATGCAATAAGGGCAGATAGAATGGGACTAAAGAAAACAAAGGCAGGGATAAGGGTAATGAGGACAGTGCTGTTTGTCAGTGATGTTTATAATTTAACTAGAGCAAGTCAGTAGTAATTGTTCAGGTCAAAGTTTATGTGAGACCATTTAAAAAGAAAGGAACATTAAATTCTTTAAAAGGTACTTGGCACAAAACTATAACATGAAGTTGTGGTCATTATAAAGTGCCTTTCTGATGAAGCCACATTAAAATACTTGTTTATATTTATTCAAGTGTGCTTTGGAATTTTGGCATATAATTGTGCAAAGATCAATTCTATTGGCTACTTGTTCATTATAATACTAACTTACAATTTTTTGTCTTTTAAGTAACCTTTTCAAATTGTCTAATTAGAACTTATTATAAAAATATTTTCCATTTGAGTCTTTCTGCTTCTGGGTTAACTCACTCATTATGATCATTTCTAGCTCAATCCATTTGTCCACAAATTTCGGGAATTCCTTGTTTTTAATAGCTGAGTAGTATTCCATAGTGTATATGTACCACAGTTTCTTTATCCATTCTTCTACTGAGGGACACTTAGGCTGTTTCCATAATCTGGCTATTATGAATAAGGCTGCTATGAACATGGTTGAGCAAAGTTTCTTGTTGTGTGCTGGAGCATCTTCTGGGTATAGACTCAAATGGTATATACTCACTTATATCTGCATACTAGCCCAAGGGGCATGTCCCATGAAAATCTCCACTTACCAGGAAACTGGGACAGAGGGGAGGACACCCTATTGGGACTCTAGATGAGAGAAGCATGGGAGAATAACAAAGTAGAAGGATCCAAAGGGTCCTAGAAACCTACAGGAAGAACATTATGATAGGCAGATTTGGGCCCAGGGGTCCCAATCAAACTATGGCACCAGCCAAGGACAATACAGGCCATAAACTTCAAACCTCTACCCAGATCTCGACAATGGACAGGACATTCTCCACAGTTGAGTAGAGAGCGGGGTATGACTTTCACACGTACTCTGGTACCTCATATTTGACCATGTCCCCTGGATGGGGAGATCTGGAGGCACTCAGAAGGATAGCAGGCTACCAAGAAGAGACTTGATGCCCTATGAGCACACAAAGGGGGAGGAAGTCCCCCTCAGGCACAGTCATAGGGGAGGGGATAAGGGGAAAATGGGAGGGAGGGAAGAATGGGAGGATACAAGGGATGGGATAACCACTGAGATGTAACAAGAATAAATTAATAAAAAACAAATTTAAAAAATTAAAAAATTAAGTCATAAAAAATATTTTCCTGTCTTAGGGTAATGTCTGAGTCAGTAAAGTCCTTGTCATACAGGCATGAGTATATGAATCAAATTTCTAATACCCACATCAAAATGTTTGGCCTATTGGCACATGGCCACCTGTTGAGTTTCATGTTTTGTAAGAGACCCTGTCTCCAAAAATATGGTTAAGAGTAATAGAGGAAAACACCTGACTTTGATCTCTTGTATTCATATGAATAAACACACATATCCACATGCACTCATGCACACACACACACATGCGCACTCATACATACAACCCCCATAAATGCACATATAAACACATGCACAACAAAAAATTACCAGCTATATGTTCATCAGTTGATGAGCGAATAATGAAAATATAGTGTATATAAAATGGAATTTTCAGCTATAAGAAAAAATAAAATTACAAAATTTATAGTAAAACGATATAACTAGAAAATGTAATATTACATGAGATATCCCAAGCTCAGAAATGCATTGGCACATGTTCCTTCACATTTGCAAATCTTAGCTTCTAATTGTTATATATCTCTATTTATATGTCAATAAATGGAGCTGGCATCTGTAAAACTAGAAAGGAACTCAAAACAAAGGTTAAAATGGGGCTTAAGAAAAGAGCATGGGGAGGGTGGTAGAACGCAGATAATATGGTACTGGAACACTGTCTGAAAAGGTACAGTAAAACCAGGGAGATGATGGAGCAGATGACTGATACAAGGAAATGAATCCAAAACTACCTATGTATGAAAATACCTTAGAGAAACTGGTTAGTTTTTATGCTAAAATAAATAAAAAGATAAATATCGTCATGTGTTTTCTATGGCAAAATAGAATGGCTTTTCCTTTACCTATTCCCTTTTCCAAAAGGAAGAAAGATGCTTTAATCAACTACATTAAGGCAGGGAAGCAGATGGTGCTTTGAAAGGGGACACGGAGAGTGGAAATGGCTAAAGATATGAGTGAAAAATGTCATCCTCTGGTCATGACACATCTATTGCAGTCTTGAGCTCATAGCCGTGGCCTGCCCTGAGCTTGCTCAGGACTGGCTCTTTCAATAGTATTGGATCAGCCAGGGAATCAAGAGCCATGCCCTGCCCTGTTGATCCCGTAAAAAGTTAGAGGAAAGGGGACATTATCCCCCATTGTATACTCAGTGGCAAATCCACCAACCTCAAATGCAAACTTCTAAATATGTGGCTACACAGATGCTCTTGATTAAACTCAATGGGTCACAAAACAAAGCAAAATTACATGAATGTGGAAAAGATGTCTGTAAAGAGGAGAAAGGGAACTGAAAAAGGTCAGAGGTGAGATAAATTAGAATGCATTTTGTATGTATAAGAAACCGTTAATTAATAAATAAAAATTCACTAAGAGTGAATAAAGGTAATAATTGCCAAGTCTAACAGGAAAGATACAGAAAGTATATACAGTAGAGACAAATCACTATCTGAGGAGGACAGATAATGACCTAAGTCTGCAATAGCAAGTAGTGTGTTCTAAGGCGGAGACTGATAGCACCATGGTCTCTCTGTAAACACCTGGTTCATCACCCTCAGCTTAGAGGACCTTCACAGTGAAGAAACATTTGAAAAATATAAACCAATCATTTCCCTCTCATCTCTACATCCTTTTCCATGGTGATCCGCCTCAGGATTCTCTTTAGTTCTTACTTCAGCAGGTCATCTTGGTTTTGTTCCAGGGTCATAACCCATAGTATTCCTCTCCTTTATCTCTACTGCTATCCTAAAATATTTTGCTTGACTATATCAGTGTCTTGGGTGCTATAACAAAAGAATCACAGATTAAATGGAATATGAAACCTTAACTGTATGTGTCCCAGTTGTGGAACTGTGGAGTAAAGTAAGGCCCTCACTCATAATCGTACGTGGAGCTCTTCTTGGACACACACGCACAGCCATGGTGAACGAGCCAAAGAATCTTTTTGGAATCTCTTTTATTTGAGCATTAATTTCACTTGCAGGGGTAAGATCAGTGCTCAAAGGTTCCATCTCTAATAACACATTACCTTTGGGGTCATAACTTCATTATATACACTTTGAGAGGACAAAGATACTCAGTCCATAGCACTAAGTAAAGCCAAGTCATTCTTCTGATCTCAGTAAATGGCATTTCTCTGCCATAACCTTCTCCATATTCACAATCTAGCCCAGTAACTACTGTTTTTATTCTCTCCTAGAAGCTTCATGACTTGCTTAGAGTCTATCTCCCATAGGATGTTGTTGACCTATCAATTGAGAAAGCTCAATTGTTCTATTCACCACTTGTTATCCAACACCTTGATCAGTGCTTGACCTTGATAGTATCAGTTGATACTTCTTCAGTTCAATAGCACTGGACATGTGCCTTCTCATCTTCCTTAGGAATGTTCCTTCATCTAGAATAGCATTTCTCAGTGTGATCCACCAATGACAACCACAAAGATAATTTAACACTTTCATTAGTCATAATTATAAGTAAAGGGGCAGATAGAATTTAATAATGTATTTTATTTAACCAAGCATAAAAATATTGTTACTTGACCATAAAATGTGTATGATGATTATTAATAGGTTATTTCATTTTCATTTTTATATAAGATCTCTGATAGTCTCTGTTATTTAAACTTGCAGAACAACTCAGTTAAAAGAAGCCATTTTAAAATCTCAAAGTCCTTATTATATTTCTAAAGACACTGTATAGGTCAGACATGGGACTTGGAAGAATCAAGCTGAAACTAGCCTGGAAACCTCCTCCTTGAGCATTACTCTCATACTTTAGAAGGTGTTATATACTCTCTATCAAGGGAGAAAAGTTATCAACACTCCTAACTAAATGAACAGCCTATAAGCAGTAATTAAGGTGCCATGAAATTGCTAGGGATGAAGAGACATGGAAGGGTTGGAAGGAGCAGAAAAAAGGATAAGTTGTATAATTATATTTTAATTAAAATAAAACATTTTAAAACAGAGGAAATAATTAAACATTGGTGTTTAATAAAATGGGCTTATCATTTCCTGGGCATCAGTAAAGGGGCCGTGTGGGACAAAGCACTCCTCTTATCCAAAAATCACTGTAAACCTTTGTTAAATATGTCAGATGATACTGAAAATTCAAAAGTTATAACAAGTAAACTGTAGTTAGTGTTGATAAAGTAAGTGACTTCTTCCATGTCATAAGTGTCTGCATTTATATACACTCAGCTTATGGATTACCCTTACTAATTACTAGGCTTTCAACTAATTTGTCTATATTGATGGTGTATACATTTCTTTGTTTTGTCATGATTTGAAGGAGTTCTAAATAAATTTACAATAATCTCAAAACGTAGTTAAATATTTGCTATGGGTACCAATGATAAATCGGTGTGTGTGTGTGTGTGTGTGTGTGTGTGTGTGTGTGTGTGTGTGTGTTTTCAATTTGTTTTAACAGAGATGTTAAATTTTATGTTCTAACTTACTTATGTTTTCATAAGTCCTTTTAATTTTTAAAGGCACATAAACTTCACCTAATATAATGATGACTAAGGGGAGAGTAGGAAAGAAAGCAAGAGGGCAAAGAAAATAAAACATCTTGTAATTCACTGTTATTTCTCTGATTTTTTGTTCATTTAGATACAGAGAAAAGGCTAGTATTCTGATTTTCTCCATAGCCCACTCTGCCCCAGATCACAGTGACCTCATTAAGCTCTCAGGCACATCCTTAATGACTGATGTGGCTGAGGAACTGCTCTGCTGGCTTTTCTGAACGCAGGTGCTGCTGCATGAATGCAATGTCAATGTCACCCATGTGATTGCAGCTTCCAGGTTCATCCTGCCGCTTAGAACACGGGAACTGGAAGCTGAAAGGAGGGACTTAGAATAACATGACTTCAATGCCACGAGGGCACAGGCTGCTGACCATCTGGCTCATCCAAGGCCTGGGAACACTCCTGGGAGCACACGGGAGGGAGCACAGTGTTTCCATGGAGCCTTACAGTCGTTCAGTTTTCTCTGTGTAAAGATGGGATTTGCTGCTGAGATCAATCTTTAAAATGCATTAAACTAAGTACATGAGAGGTTGAAAACTCTTAGCTATGACAACTCCTGTTTATGTGTGTCTTTTTAAAAATAGTGTTAAATAGCAATGAAAAGTAAGTAGTTAAATATCAGTAAAGAGAGAGACCCAGGGTATTAGAAGTTTTGATAATAAGAACTAAAAAGGACTTGCTATCTTTGAAGTAATAGAAGACAATAAAGTTGTGAAAGTTTAGATTAAAGCATGTATTTCCACATTAAGACATATGTTCATGATATTCACCAGTGCATATGGAATAGGCTAATATATGCTCCCAAATATGCATATATCTAAAGTGTGACACATCTATAATTTGTTTAAAATACTCTTCTACCAATATTTAGGAAATTTCAAAATATAAACAATTTCAAAAGAATAAAATATTTGTTTTTCATAGAGTTGATTTAACTTATGACATTTATAATTTTATCTATTAGTGATGGTTTGTTATTTTGCAAGTATCAAAGTTTTAGGCAAATGTTAAAAATATCCTTGACATTTCTTAAAGACTATAATGACATATGAATATATAAAATCATACTAGTTAGTAAACATTAAGAGAAATTTACTTTTCTAAATCTAAGTTTATCAATCCTTTGAAACACATTTCTTTTAGTAAGCACAAAAGGGTAGCAGTAATTTCACTTTTTTCCATTATATTTCAATATTCACATTAATCCATAAATCCAATCTATTATCAATATATTATAAAACTGTGCTCATAAGACAATCCCCCAATTTTATAGAGGTAAACTTGGCAAACAAAAAATGTATGATATGATACATAGTACATTTACTATGCTTTCTATTAATCAAACTCATGAGCATACCCATAACCAATACATGTATATCTTTCTGTAGGTGTGCTTGTGCATGTGCATGTGTGTGTGGGTGGGTGGGTGGGTGGGTATGGGTGTGCTGAGTGCACTGGAGAGATGCTTTCTGCACATTGTAAGCACACCACAGTCGCTGCAGAAGGTATCACACACCCTGTCCATTAGAACTCTGGAACTTCCTCATTCATTGTGATTGGCTACACTTCTTCATCGATGCTCCTCATTTCCGCATTTCCCACCCACTCATGGCCAGGATGTAGCGCTAGTCTTTCTAAATCAAGTTTATGTCACTAGGCATAAGTCCTGTAGTTTCATCTATAATGTCACAGACATAAGAGGTTTCCATAAATGGAACTGGGAAATGTGTGAATATTAGCCCTTTAATCTCTCCAAATATTACAACATAAAAGATAAAAAGAAATAAATGTGCTATGAGGATCAGTGTGCTAATTCTTTTTTTTTTCTGAGACAAGGTCTCTCTATGTAGCCTTGGCTCTCCTGGACTCACTTTGTAGACAAGGCTGGCCTCGAACTCACAGTGATCCACCTGCCTCTGCCTCCCAAGTGCTGGGATTACAGGCGTGAGCCACCACGCCCGGTCAGTGTGCTAATTCTTAAGGGCCATGTCTTTGTAATTAAATATAGAGTGCCTAGAACTATGTTGATCATGACTCTTGTTGTTAATTCTGTTAGAATTATTAATTCTGTTAGAATTACTGCCAAAGGACCCTCAAGTTCACACGTAGTAATATTTTCCTCATTTTTATATATGTGAAAACTGAAGAATTACTCTTCTTTTTCACTTCCTACAAGTCATACTTCTTGTTCATCTGGGAGACACAGGCCATAACAGAACATATGTTCAGAATTTCACAGGAGAGGGGAAGCTGTAAACACAGCAATCAATGTGTAAAGGGAAGTTTAAAGAACCATTTTCTGTATTTTACTTTTATTGAGAGACTAGCTATTTGGGGAGTTTTAAAAACTCATTTCATTTTATATCTTTTTAAAGATTAATTTGTTTGGGGTAGTTATTTTCCATTTTCAGAACCTAGTGGAAACAAAAGGTACACAGTTTCCATCTCCAATATTTTAAATTGTTTTGAGATTTCTGTAAACCAGTACTACTAGATTTACATCTTTTCCACTCTGTAACCTTTCCTATGGCCTTTTCTTCTAAAATTACTATTGGTAGACACAACACACACACACACACACACACACACACACACACACACACACACACACGTGGAGTGCAAAACTGCTGAGCCCATTCATTTTGTTTGTTCATTTGTTTTTCAAGATAGGCTTTCTCTGCATAGTCTTCGCCATCTTGGACTCACTTTGGAGACCAGCCTGGTCTCAAACTCTCAGCGATCTTCCTGCCTCTGCCTCCCTGAGTGCTGGGGTGGCAGGCATGTTTATTCTTATGTACTCACGTGTGTTCAGAGCTGATGATTTGGAACTGGGTCTCCAGTCAGGGGCTTCTTGGAACCCTGGAGAAAATGGGCTCATCTTTTTTCAATAAAGGTTAAGTGCTCTTAGCTCTTCATCTAGTGAAATCACGTCCACCTGCATTGAATGTGGACTAGTGTTGTCAATATACAAGTAATAGGTAATCCTATTACTGAGTTTTCAATGATGCTTGCATGTATGCATGTGTGTGTGTGTGCGTGTGTGTGTGTGTGTGTGTGTGTGCGTGTGTGTGTGTGATGTTTAGAAGATACCTTCTTAGCAACCAATATCCAATATAAAAATATAAAAATTGGTTGGTTACCCCATAACCAGTCATTCTTTGCATTTTGACCAGATATTCATTTCCAAAGTTCTACCAATCTACTATAAAAATTAAGCCCCTTTAATGAGGGATAAGGTGAAACTCATCTTCTTTATATGAATACATATTTAGAATATGGGTAAAAATACATTGGTGTAGGAAAAGTGCAGTAGTAAGTTCTTCCCTCAGGGGCCATAGCCTCTCCAGACATGGGTACTTGAATAGGTTTGCAGTACAGAATATGACTTCTCTCTTACTCATCAGTCTTTAAACCAATTAAATAGGTCTTGGTTACCACAAGACAGCAATGCCACTAGTGACTATTAGAACAGCCTGCCTAGCTAATTATTGTTACATTTCTCAGGCTTTTCTGTTGGGTAATAGCACTGACTGCTGTTCTATCTTAGCACTTTGCATAAGACCTTCCAATGCTAGAAGTGCCGGGACTCAGGCGTGAACTACCAGGCCAATTTCACCTTGATTCTTACAAGACATGCATCTAAAGCATGTGATATATTCAGCAATAAGGTCTTGCCATTAAGCTCTGAGAAGCAATCCCTGGCAATGGTAATCATCTAAATTTTAGATGGAGTCTTTTATAAACCTGTGACCGATAAGTTAAAGGGAGATTTTTTTTTTAATTCCTGACTTTGGAGGTTTGGGTAATCTATGGAATTTTGGGGAATATTAGTGGATACCAAATTGTTATCTACTACTAAATACACAGTCCTAAAGACATAACAAATTACATTATATAGAGTGATCAGAGTGTTAGTTACAAGGATTTGGAGGGAAGAAAAGGAAGGAAAAAATAATTTAATTATATTATAATCTCAGAAAATTAAAGAAGTAACTTTGTAATAAATGAGATTACTAGTCTCCTCTAATGAAAGGTTTTCCACTTCCAAGAAACATATTATTTTATAACATTACTTAAAATGTATAGCATATGTGTGTATGTGTTTCTCTATTCCTTAAAAAAAAAACCTACTATTTTTATCTTTCTTTCTTCTTCCTCCTTCTGTACTGCTCTCCTCAAGTACTTAGAATCGGCCTTTCTGAATTTTTCTCTTTTTGCAATTCATTATATAATTTATTAATATATAAAACATAATACTTTAACATAGATGAAAATTAATTTACCCAAGCTAAATTATTCTATTCTATATCATGTTTACATAAATATATTGTATACATGTATATATACACACATATATTATGCATGTATGTGGTTATATGTAGGAAACCCATGTGCTGCAGGTGAAGCTGCAGATTATTCTGCCAAGCTGGAGTGTGTTTTATTTTAGGTTCTCTAGCTAAGACACAATTACTATCTTAACAGGACAAACATGGCAGACATAAATAGAAGATAAAAGTACAGATTTTTTGACAGAAAACACATATACAACATTTGTTGATTTTTTTCATCTTGTAGGCAAGGTGGAAGGAAAATTACTTTGGTATGGTCCCACATATATGCATTTCAACTTATTACAAAAATACAAAGTGATTAAGTGCAAGCTAAGGTAAAGGGAGATGTTACTTTGTATTTTCTGGAAAACCAGGCTGTGGTGGTGTGTCCTAATCATGGGAATGGCAGACTAGAATCAAAACTTAGTCTATCGAGACCTGACAATTATCCATCTATCAGGACATGGTCATTCTGAAGTTGTCATGTGAGTTCATTTGACCAATGTGTTGTTTTTCTTCTCTGGGATAAGTTTTGCTGTGTCTACACACTCCTTGAATAACTGGGGCATTAAATATGTTGCTGTTACATGGTGTCCATGTACAGTCAATTCCAGGATGCTCAAGTCCTTTATATAAATTTCAATACCATATTCATACAATTTAAAAACATTCACTGTGCATTTTATGGTGTCTTGAATTTACTTATTGTAAGTATTAAAAAATGGTGATTGTCATCATATTGCTTAGGAAATAATGACAAGGATATTCACAGTATTTTTGTTGTTGTTGTTTTAATCCAAGTCGTTGAATTACAGACTCAGAAATCATAGGAATAAAGAATTTCTTAACTGATCTTCCCACTAAAATATCTTGATGTTATGAGAAAATGTCCACATATTGATTTGTTTTAATATTGAGATGGGAATAAGAAGCCTTCTATTCACTGGGTAACACTGAGATTCTGAGAGTACTTTTCAATCAGTGAGTTCTAACCATGAGAATGATAGGAAACAATTGTCACAATCCTTGAATTCCTTTTACTGAGGAGTCTACTGAATCAACACTGAATATGACTACACAATCTTTAATGAACACTTTCTTATTGTGATTTTCATGTACAGCAAATATGGGCAGGAGACAAATGAGCATTTTAGACTTGTTACCACAGAACAAAATAAGATGTCTGGGATCATCCAATATAAGAATTGATAGGTTAACTTGTTTAACAGTCTCACTCTCACACAGAACATATTTGCACTTTCATGTAATTTATAATGATGTCTTTTTTTTCCTTATCTGAAATTTCACCTTCATAAAATGATATGCAGTGTCTCATTAGAATCAAGTTTGTGTCTTGAAGATATGACTCACTATTGCAAAGATGTAGGAGGGGAAACAGCTGCTACCCAGAGTCTTGGTTCACAGGTACAGAATGCTAAAACACAGGTGTGCTGCAGACATCAGACTTGATCTATTCTGATACTCTCAGTGACAACTTCATTAGTGACTTGTACTTGTGAAGACTGAGGTTGGCTATTCACAACCATAATTAATCACATGCAGAAATCTAATTAGGGATAAAGAAGGAAATAAGGACAATCACTAAAAAAGGTGTTGCTTGGAGATTTCAAAAGTGATACATGTCTGATATTGATGTGACTGTACTCAAACCTGGAGTAAAGAAAGTGCCAATCTGATGGAAGCAGAGTCATTTTTTCCCTAGAGCTCCACCATTCCGTCCTCAGTCTCTTATCACATTCAATTTATATCAGTCCAAATTCCTCTGTTTAAAAAATATGTGTTTTAAAACTTTTAAATAAATCTTCGAAGACAAGTCACATTTAACAGATACTCTGAATATGAGGATGCTCTTACATTGTTAGTGATTGTCTTTTTGGAGACTCTCTCTCTCTCTCTCTCTCTCTCTCTCTCTCTCTCTCTCTCTCTCTCTACCAAAATAACCTTAACCAAACAAGCAGAGATCTGCCTGCCTTTGCCTCCTTAGTGTTTGCATTAAAGGCATGTCTCAGCACTCCCAGCTTGGTGCTTACTGACCAGGCTACAGTAGCATCATCCATTCAGGATCACTGGAATTAACTCTCTTCCTGTGATACTCTTGGTAACATGCACCTGAGACTTTCATAAAGTATGTTACTAATAAAATGATGGACCATTTCAGCACTAAACCATCTTTTTTATTTCTGGCATTATATGTGCATGCATGTTTGGGGTACGTGTGCCATTCCATTGAATTACTGGGTGGGACTTTGGCTAGACTGTAAACAGAAGTACTGGGGTTGGGAACAAATATAGTTAATACTCTACAATGTTGTCAAAGTAGAGCTTTGTGGCTGTGGAATAGGGAATGCTGCATATTTGGAGTCTAAATTATCATGAATATTTTATTAACTGTAATAGTGATGCTTTGGCCATCTCTGTATCCAATCTGCCTTGAATCATAAGAAGTGAAGAATGAATTCTTAGCAGACTGCTATCTTACACCAACCCAAAAATAAGCCAGGCAGTACTGTATCTAATCACAAGCAAGAACAACAAAAGAAGAAAATATGACCAGTGTGCTCATACTGGGAGAATGGACAGAGGTTCTAATAACCTCACGTATGCCTTTGCAGTATTGGTATGAGCTTTGGGTGTAAACAAGAAACACAGAGTTAAGAAGCAAGATGTACAAACAGTTGAGAAGACCTGAGCTAGGTGAGGTCTCCTTCATCATTAGCACAGTTCTAGTTCAGCAAACTGATTTACGTAAGTGCTTGTTTCTCAGAGGAAGGACTCTTTACCATTTGATGATTATTCCTGACATAGGCCACACTTTCACTATCACAGATAAGTGCCCTCCAGGGGAGTCGGCTATTTTGGAATTGTTTTCTGTTTCTGTAGTTAAGATGATAGCAAGTTTAGGACAGTGAATTGCCCCTGGTTTCAGTTAAAGTAATAAATTAGATATTTATATTGAAATTAAATGCTGCGATAGTGTGAGTAAAAATAGCTTCTATGGAATATAAAAGTGCTTAGTCAACAGACTTTGAAACTGTTTAAGAGAGGGTTATTTGGAAACGATTAGAAATATTAGGAGGTGTGGCCTTGTTGGAAGAGGTGTGTCACTATTCCTTGAGGATTCGAAAGCCCACACCGTGCCCAGTCTCTCTGTCTGTCTGTCTATCTGTCTCTATCTCTCTCTGTGTGTCTCTATGTCTCTGTCTCTGTCTCTGTCTCTGTCTCTGTCTCTGTCTCTGTCGGCCTGTCTGTCTGTTGGTCTCTCTCTCTCTCTCTCTCTCTCTCCTTATGGATATGGATGTAGAACTCCATCACTATGCCTGTCAGAGAGCAACTTTGCTCCCATCCATAATGATAATGAAATAAACCTCTAAAGTTGTAAGAAGTTCCCCCCAATTAAATATTTTCTTTTATAAGAGTTGCCTTTTATAAGAGTTGTTTGTTCACAGCAATATAATAGTGATGAAAAGGCATGCTTTCTATAGAGTCATATGTATCTGCTGTACCTAAGATGTATATTCTTGTGATAAAACTAGAATAGAAACTGACATGACCATGATTTAACCTACTAACATTTAATTTGTATATCTTATTTCTCCTAAACAGCTTGATAGCACTTTCAAAGCATTGGAAGTAAGCCTTGTATTATAATTGAGTTATATGGGTACAATAACTCATATTATTGTGTGTAAAGAATAATATTACATTTGAATTCTATACCACTGTATCTAGAACTTATTTTGTGTCTATATACAAAATTCTATATCAGTTAATTAAAATACCTTGTGAGTGACAATTAATTCATCTTAGGTACAGCAGATAGATATGACTCTATAGAAATACAAGGTCTTCAAAAACCCCAGAGACATGCAAAATGTGGCATTTAAAAAGGGGTTATTTTTATTACTTTAAAGATTCATTGACAATGAGGCAGGTTAACTCCTGGCAACCCCTAACGTAACTCAAAGGAGATGATGAGCATCAAAGAACTTCCTTATGGAGATGGCTTCAAATGTGGCAAACTAGCCAGTGGGCAAAATGTCCTCACTTCTAACACAGACAGAATTCTGCCTACCTAAAGAAAAATAGCAAGCTTGGATGCAGGCAGAGTCGACGGCCAAACTTTGCCAAGACAAGGTAAGCAATCCCTCAATAGTTCCTGCCTCACAAATATGTCTGTCAGATATATTGGACCAAAAGGCTGAAGAAGATGCTCCAATGTTATAGAGAGTTACATGTGACTATTCAGGTAGAAAACTATCTCTGTCATCTTTTTTTTTCTCTCTCTGTCATCTTTTCATCTGGAAATCTACTAACCTGCACTCCTGGCATACTCAGAGAATCAAGTCTACTTCTTCTCAAGTCTCTGAGGGAATTGAAATCCAGGTAGCTTAGTTTTACAATGAAACTTGATAGTTTGGGGGTTAAGATGTTTTTAGGTCTAGATAGGTGTTCTAAGATGATAATGACAATATGTGGTGGAGATTGATTTACATTCAGAAATTTAGATGCACCAAGATAGGAAAGATGTCTTATTCAAGACTGTCAAAAACAAATCGCCAAAACACTAAGAATGTAACATTTATATAATTCCTGATTGTGTCAAGGTTCTTCTTGCCATAGGTAACTTATTGTATATAAGTGTAACAATATAAATTTATATGTACAAAAATAAAATAATTTTTAAAAACACATGCTTACCCTGCTTAAGCATAAAAACAAAGCATAAGTTTGAGGCTTGAATTTGATTGCCTTGTGAGCTCAAATGAGGAGTTGATGCATTTAGAAAAAGCAATTTCCATTTACTTATTATAACAAAACTTAAATCTTTAACAAATAGTTTATTTAAATTTGTTGATAAAAACAAACAAAAATGACCCAGGACTGTAACATATTTTGACTTTTTCACATTAATTTCTGTAGGTTTTAATTGAGAAAAAAAGTTATTAGAACCTGTGACTACTCTAAATTTTGTAAAATTAAAGAAGAAAAAGTGTATAATGGAACTATCAAGTAGACTAATATACATAAACATATAAACAGTTCTAAGTATAAAAATATAGTTTTAGGTATAAAAATTGAGAAAGGTAGTTTCTTGTTAATATATAATTTTCCTATGATAACTTGATTGATTTTATCAAAACGAATAAAGAAAGGGTAAAGATAGAACAAGTTTAATATATTTCATAATAATTTTTTGTCCTAAGGCCTAGAAAAATGGCTAATGAATTAAGAGCATTGATTGTTCTTCCAGTAGAACCAAAGTTAGATTTCCATCATCAACATGGAGGCTCACAACTATCTGTAACTGTAGTCCAGGAAATCTGATGTTTTCTTCTGTCTTGCATGGGTACTAGGCATACAAATGGTACAAGACAAACATGTACTCAAAACACCCATAACCAAAAAGAAAATGTCACATAGAGGGAAATAATATGACACAGAAGATGTGAAGGGGAAGAAGGTAAAATAGGTAGAGGGGCAGGATTTATCTGAAGATGAGGAAGGGAGAATAGTACAGAGGGAGAAGAAGGAACATGGAAGAAAATAAAATAAAATGTTTGAAAAAAGCATTAAGAAAACATTATTTTCTAATTTAACTTTAAAATACAGCATATAATATTTCTAAAATATATATCTATGTATGTGTTTGTATAGCTAGATATAAGTAGATAGATGATAGATGATATATAGAGATGAAAGGTAAGGAGATAAATAGGTAGGTAGATAGAAGATAGATAGATAGATAGATAGATAGATAGATAGATAGATAGATAGATGATAGTTAGACATACAGACATACAAGTATAAATATATTGTTTAAAGTAGAGTTACCTCAACACTGGGTGAAAATACTTTACACAGAAACCATTAAACAAAATACCCATTGCAAGGCAAATGACAGGTTGCTTTGAGTTGTTGGTTGTGGAACTGAAGAAAATCCCCAAGTAAAGTAAGCTATTGCCAATACTTCCCAGAAGTTGAATAAAAGATTATTTCTGAAGACACTATACACTGTAGACACAAATTTGGAAGAATCAAGCAGGAAGTGATTAGGAAGTCCTTCTCCTAGAGGAATATGGTCTTAGAAGCAGCTATAACATGGAGTGGGAGGCTTATTAACAGTCCTACCCAGCTGTAAAGTCTATGAACCATAACCATGGCCAAATCAGCAAGATAAACCCAGTTGTACACCGATGGTGTTCATATCCTTAGAGTAAACAACAGCTGTCTAATTATACTTAAGGCCCACTTAATGTGAGATATCTCATGCCTGGCCCTATAAACCTAGCCAAAAATACATAGATGGAGAGGTCATAGAACCCAGAAGAGAACCTACTTCTGCCATTTTTGTAGGTCAATATAGCTTCCTATTAAACTCTGAATAATCATTCTTATATACATAAATAAATGTATCTTTCATTCTTCATAAAAGAAGCTTATTTTGCAGAAGATGAAGGATATAACTGAGATTCACTATTGGTCAAAATCCAGAAAATAAGTTACTTTTGTTTGTCTGGACTCTTTCGGGGATAAATATAACAAAATCCTCTCTACCTACTGCTCAGGAAACATAGTTAAAGACAGGTGGAAGATTTTAAAAGCAAGAAGAACTGGACATCTGTTGTGAGGGAATAACCTCTAGATATGGCAGTTATGCTGCTTCTATGAGTCCTCAACAACACAACTGCTCACACAAGACCTGCATGTCCCATACCTGCTGACATGCCAGCATGGAAGACAAAAAATACCACAGGGTTCCACCCTCAATAAAGAGCTATGAACAACGGCTGCTGAAAGAAGAAGAAGAATCACTTTTCTCCAGAATTTTCTAATCGTAAGTGCCAGCCTAAATGTATGTACACATAGTCAACATTGATTTGACTCAATTGGTTATATAAGTATGTGCTCATAAAATATGTACGTGTATATATATATCATAGGTACATATATGCCTACATACATATATGTAACAATGATTATAAAAGAAGAGGTCATGAATTCAAAAGCAGTTAGAGTGGCATAAAATGATATGTAGTTATAAATTCAAATACTTACTAATCTCTTTGATATTGTTAGTACAAAATTCTCATTAATTTATTCTTAATCTAAGATATTCTTTTCTTGAAATGATCATTGATCTTATAAAACAGTTGCTAGGCAACTTATAAAATAGAACTGCATGAGCCACTATATGACATGTCAACATCATTGCTAAGCCAAATGATAAGTTAATATTTAAAATTAGTTTATAAAACCTTTCCACTGTGAATTATGGGCAGGAAGAACTAATTAAACAAGAATGAAAGTCATGGGATGCCATAAATGAGAAAAGACAACACATCAAAGATCCTTTCCATTTGGGATGCAAAGACTCTATCAAGTACTACCAACTACACCTGTCCTAAAACAACAATAAAAATAAAAATAAAAATACAAAAACCTTTAAGAACGTGAGTTCACCTCAAGTTATGCAAACTTTCTCATGACAAACATATGTCAACTCAGAAAACATGAGAGATCTGTACCTTCACCTACACACATCCCTGAACATACCATGACAAGACTCACAACAGTCTGACAATTTTTCTCCTTATTCTCATTCTGTCCTCCTCTATGCATTTAGTCCTTTTATATATAGATCTTTTCCTGTCTAAGGTAAATGTGGTTCATCTTGGTATGATTTTTCTAAACTACTGAAGTACTTTTAATTTTGGTTTTCATTAAACTTCAAATAAGGATGTTGATATTATTTTCATCAATCAACCAGCCCTTTAATAATGAAAATTTGCTCATTCAAACCATCTACTCAAATATTTGCTCAAGAGGCATGGCCACTCATATTAGGCTTGGAGTAAACTATTTCTTATTCTATTCAAAGTGAGTGTTCTTCTTAGCAATGAATCATTGTAGTGACTGTAATGTAAAAGTCAAATTCATGCTATACTGTAGTGTGAAGAATACCAATAGCTAACCTTTACTGACAGATCTTTGTGTGCCTCTCATACTTCTGAGTTTCCATTTATCCCCACACAGGAGATTGAACAATTTTATTACTCCCTTAAACAAACTAAGAATGTCACAACTTTTAGGGTTGTTAACCGGGTGTCTTGGCTTTTGTCTCAAAGGCTTTATTTCCATCACACCTGCAAAGACAGGATTTGTGTGACAGCATACAAGTAACCAATTCTGATGTTCAGTTAATTTAAAAAACAATTTAGAGTCATTTAAAGTGCAGTCTTGAAAGAGCCTCCGCTAAATCATATCTGTGTGACATGTGCATTTAATGGCATTGACCTTTAACTTACTTTTTTGCTTCTCTTTGTACAAAATATATTTGGCAGAATGGCTGGAGATGACTCAGTGGCTAGGAGTACCCTGGTCTAGCAGCTCACAAATGTATGTAATTTCAACTATAATAGAAACTGATGCCCTCTTATAACCTCATGAGGCTCTGCCATGAGCATGACTCATGCATTCACACACACACACACACACACACACACATTAAAAATAGAATACAAAAACTTTAAGTCCACATCTCCAAAATCATGGACCTGGTGACAGTGGGAAATAAGAGAGGGATGTGCTTCTGTTTTCTGAAGACTACAGGCTCAAAACAGCATCCACATTATTCGGTATTAAGTTTCTCCTCCTGAAAACAGGGAAGACCAAAATAAAACCCTCAAACATAGCACCTGATTAGAAAAAAATTTAATATACACTGCAAAGTTATAATAATTATAAGATGTGTACTATGCCTCTTTGATATATGTTAGTTAAACCCCTCTAAACTCTAGTTTCCTTGTTGGACAAGTGGAAATAATATTTCTCGCTGGGAATAACAACCAAGTCTGAATTTACTCTGAGAAGCTATTATATTCTATATGAGGTTTTTATCAGTAGGAAACTAGATGCATATAAAGTATAAGAAAATTCTGTTTCATTCATTTTTTCATGAGCTTTTGATATTTGTGGCACACTGTGGAAGGGTCTGTGAATACTTTGGGAATGGAAAACTATGATCAGAATATATTGTATAGGAAAAAGTATTCTCTCTCTCTCTCTCTCTCTCTCTCTCTCTCTCTCTCTCTCTCTCTCTCTCTCTTTCTCTCTCTCTCTCATCACTTTACAGCATGATAGACCCTGGAACCTCAAGTCACAGCAGGACTAAGCATATTCTCTGCCAATGATGCCTGACAAGGCAGCCCAGCTAGTGGGAAAGTGTCCAAAGGCAGGCAGCAGGGTTAGAGACAGGCCATACTCCCATTGTTAGAAGGCACTCATGTTTGACCAAACTTCACATCTTCTACATATGTGTAGGGGGTCTAGGTCCAGCTCATAAAAACTGGGATAAAGATGGAGCAGATATTAAGGGTATGATAAATGGATAACTGGCTCAAATTGAGATCCATCCATGGGAGACAACCAAACCCTGTCACTATTAATGATATTGTGCTATGCTTACAGATAGGAGCCTACATAACTGTCTTCTGAGAGGCTTCATCCAGTAGCTGATGGAAACAGATGAAGAAACCCACAGCCAAAAATAGGCTGAGATCTGGGGGATTTGTGGAAGAGTGAGAGGAAGGAAGAGGGAGGCAGAGGAGTCAAGAACCCCACAAGTGAACCTACAGATTAAATTACCTCGGGACCATGGAGGTTCACAGACACTGAACCACCAACCAAAACCTTATTTTCAAAAGAAGGAGGAGAAAGAGGAAGAGGAGGATTCAGACTTTGAATGAATCAAAATATATTTATTTTGGCACATTTCTTGTATTCTTTATAAAATCAAGAATAAAGTAAGACCTTAGAATACCAGCCTATTCATTCTCATTTTCTCAATTTTCTCATTTCGTCAGGTAAAGTGAAGTGTTTTATGACAAAAAACAATTGTGACTCAGAAAGCAGCTAGGGACAACCCATTGTCCTTCCTCAACCAGCAGTGGGACATTCATCATAATGATTAGTAGTTGCAGGTCCTTTTAGAAATAGCAACACTTGTCTGAGACTTCATCCAGAATTTGAGTTCATTTCACCATCTAATATCACTAAATGTCACTGGATAAAAGGAACCATTATGTCCAACTATTGTATAAAAAAAGCAAGAAAAATGATAAATGTTTCCATAGCTACAGGTCTCACAGAAACCGAGCATGCTGAGATGTAAACTGGCACAGGGATGGCACATGTGTAGTGGACATTCTAAATTCTTATCTTTGAAGAGAATTAGCTGGTTGTTAGATATTCAGGACATCAGTATCTTTATCAGCACATTCAAGAACAAGTACAGACTATAGGGAATGGGGCAGTACATGTTGTGCCTACATGTAGTAAATCCTGACTTTCGCCTGAGACCAAGATCAGTCTGTAAATTGTAAACTTCAAACCCCTACCCAGATCTAGCCAATGGACAGGACATTCTCCACAGTTGAGTGGAGAGTGGGGTATGACTTTCACACATACTCTGGTGCCTCATATTTGACCATGTTCCCGGGAAGGGGAGACCTGATGGCACTCAGAGGAAGGATAGCAGGCTACCAAGAAGAGACTTAATACCCTATGAGCAAATAAAGAGGGAGGAAGTCCCCCTCAGGCACAGTCATAGGGGAGGGGAGTAAGGGAAAAATGGGAGGGAGGGAAGAACAGGAAGATACAAGGGATGGGATAACCATTGAGATGTAACAAGAGTAAATTTTTAAAAAAGAAAATAAGTAAAGTGCTTGCCATACATTTCTGAGGACTTGAATTTGATTCTCAGAACCTACATACAAAAGCTGGCCATGGTAGTGCCTTCAATACTCCCAACCGCTATATGGAGACAAATACACCCTAGGGCTTACACTAACTGCCAAACTTTCTTGGAGAGTTCCAGGCCAATGACAAATTGTTTCTCAGGTAAAACAAAACCAACAACAATAACAAAAAAAAAAAAAAACACAAGGAAAAAAACAACTGAACAGCACATGAGAAAAACACACAAAGCTCTTATTTCTCACATGCCCAGACACACTGTGTGTGCACACCTGATGCATGTGCATTTACACACACACACACACACACACACACACACACTTGAATAATCTATTTCTCAGGAATTAAATGCTGAAGATAACCATAACCAGGTGGAGACTTCCTAAAAGAAGAAGCCAAAGGCTCTCTCATTTGAATATTATTCGTGCTGATATAAGGAGATCTCCAGTAGCTCAGGGAAATAATATGAGTAGCTTCTCTTAAGAGTCAACTACTGGTTCATGTCAGACTCCTTATATGGAGATCTAGGCTTTTGTCTGTACCTTTGACCTCCTGCAATTTCACAAAGTTCAAAAAGTCAGATACTGTCCCCCTTTGAAGTACTGTCCAGTTTTGCTCAGGAATAGCTTTCGGGCTGTCACAATGAAAGGTAAAGATGTGAGTTTGTATGCAGATAGTGATAGTGGAAGATCTACAGGGATCATTCTGTGTTTCTATAGAATTTTAACAGCCTATTAAAGATTTGTTTTTCTTTGAAACCTTTTGTGAGAGGTCTTCCTTTTGATTAATTAAGGACATGATAGGATTGTGTTGTGAATTTCTGACTGTGACCCCAGCAGTTCAGTTGCTGCAAGCCTGGTGGGGAGACAGATAGTCATCCTCCTGTAAGCCTGGTGGGGAGAGCAGGTAGTCATCATCCTGTAAGCCTGGTGGGGAGGGCAGGTAGTCATCTTTCTGCATCTTGGAAAGCGTACTCACCTCCACACATGATCATCACCTCCCTGTTTGAGAACTGACTCCTTCAAGATGCTGTTTTACTTCCATTTACGTGCTGTTGAACATCTGTGCCACATGAACATGCATACAAAATAAACTAAGATTACAGCAAATTCCAAGTCTCTCAAACAGTAACAAAAAATAAGCCAGATGCAAAGGTTCAAATGCTTGGAAATAAGCATTTAGAACCACATGACAGTGAGATGGCATGGCAGTGTTTGTCATTTCTCTAAAAAAAATTACCCCTCCCAAAACACAAAGAAAACCCTAATATCTGAGGAAGGTTCTTTTGAGACTCATCAGGTGAAAAACATACACAAATTAAATTCTGTTGAAAATAAAAGTAGGCATTTACCTATAAATAAGAGAAAAAATAAAATATTATAAAGAGCTGAGAAAGGCTTAACTATATTTAAGCAAAACCACATATCAGTACTTGAGCCTCTCTAAGAATGAGGACAGACTACAGAACAGGTGGACCTCACCTATAACAGCAGGACCCTCCATTTTGGATAGAACTCTCTTCCCTTGAGGACAAGATCACCCAGCTGGTTGAAATGCAACAATATATTTCAAAGGGCAGGCTATAGGTCATCAATAAGGGAAAAGTGCAAACTTGCTTTAGATATAGGACAAAGTACATAAAAATGCAAATACAAAATTTATGAATTCAATAAAAGTATTAGAAATAATCATACAGGACAAAACTCAGCTTAACTCATCATAAAAGTAAAGGAAAAAGTTCAGCAAAATAATAGCAAATATAAAAATAAATGAAATAGCACTTTAGACATTTAGAAATGATTCAAAATTCAGTTTTAATTAAACCATAATAACAATAGGATGTAATTTAGATTCCAGATCATGATAGGATTTGGGCACTAAGTTTATATGGCAGTTTATTCTAAAGGTTGTGTGTAAAATATATTCTGTTAAAAATTTGAGAACCAACACAGCATACACTCTTATTGCTGTTGTTTAATGAATAATTACTGAACTAGAAGATAAAAATTGATGAATTAATCACTTCACTAATAAAAGGATAAGGGAAATATATGGGGATTTGTATATTTTCAAAAAGAAATCTAAAATTACCCTGATTTTAAATAGAATAAAATATTATAGAATATATAGTGATTTTAAAGAATAAACTTTTACTTAGAATTGTAAAAATCAATTAAACTGTATAGTTTTAAACATGTTCTATATTACAAGCTCTATAAAGTACATCAATGCTAAAATTTAATTCATGTCTCTAAATGTCAGAAAGTTAAGCCCACTATGCAAAACTATTATGTCTAGGATATGTAGGAAGTCCTTTTGGTCTTGGTAAATTGGTTCTTGACCTGTCCATGATATGTATTTCTATTCTAGGCACAGGGCATCATCCTCTACCAATTTGAAAATTAAAGAAAAAATTCTAGATGTTAAACTGTGTGAAAATAGATAGATTTTAGTAAGCAAGACTTTCAAATGGATTGCAATTAATGCCAGTTAAAAAAACATCCTAGCGTATCAAGTCTCTTCTTGGTAACCTGCTGTCCTTCCTCTGAGTGCCACCAGGTCTCCCCCTCCAGAGGACATGATCAAATATGAGACACCAGAGTTTGTGTGAAAGTCATACCCCACTCTCCACTCAACTGTGGAGAATGTTCTGTACATTGGCTAGATCTGGGTAGGGGTTTAAAGTTTACTCCCTGTATTGTCCTTGGCTGGCACCTTAGTTTGAGCAAGACCCCTGGGCCCAAATCTGCCTATCATTAATGTTCTACTTGTAGGCTTCTAGGACCCTCTGGATCCTTCTATTTTTCCATTCTCCCATGCTTCTCTCTTCTAGAGTCCCAATAGGATGTCCTCCCCTCTGTCCCAGTTTCCTGGTAAGTGAAGGCTTTCGTGGGACATGCCTCTTGGGCTAGTATGCAGATATAAGTGAGTATATACCATTTGAGTCTTTCTGCTTCTGGGTTAACTCACTCATTATGATCATTTCTAGCTCAATCCATATGAGCATATACAGGGGGAGGAAATCCTCCTCAGGGACAGTCATAGGGGAGGGGAATAAGGCGAAAATGGGAGGGAGGGAAGAATGGGAGGATACAAGGGATGGGATAACCATTGAGATGTAACAAGAATAAATTAATAAAAAAATTAAAAAATCATTACAGCAGCATGTGCATATTTCATCATGGAGCATGGTCTAGATATAAAGCTCTGTAAAAAATACGGTTGTGACTGATCACTGTTAGCCTCTCTAGGGACTGAAGCAGCAACAGTCTAAGCTACAGAGTGAGTTCAAAGCCAGTTTTCATTACAGAATGGGGTCCTAATTAAACCGCACAATGAACTAATAAACCAGTTGAAAACTGTGATTGACAAGAGATATACTACTGCTTAAGTGTTAAAGTAAAATAAAGACATCTTTGCATATGTGAACTCAAATTTCTACTCAAGGATAGTCTTCAAGATTATTAAAGAATATTTTCTAAAGGAAATTTCTCATTGATATGCATGAAATAATGAGAAAGATGAGTTATGAAAACATGTTTACATATTAAAGCTATAAATTTAATCTGATATTACTAAAATATCATTGAAAGAATATACTTGTATGGTTTTAATGAGAGATCTCAAGCATAGTAATCCATGAGATTATAGTACTTTGACAAGATATACTCTGTTTCTGATGGTTGACATGATTCAAAGAAACAATGTTGATTACTATACCAGGGACCAATAGTGAGCAAATGGGAGAAATGACCAGGTATGAGAAGAGATACCAGGGTCATCTCTCTATAGTTTTGCACTTACTTATAATTTAGTGTTTAGATAGACTATGTATTCGTTTATTATACACTTATTCATCCTTGCTTTAAAGAAAAGAAAATGTCACTAATTTCAAAAAGTATGACTTTAAGAATACTACAAATTGGGGAAAGATTTTCACTAGTGCCACATATAATCCTGAATATATAAAGGAACTAAACACCAACAAACCATATAATGCAATTTAAAAAGAAGGCATAGACCTAAAAGAAAATTCTCCTTAAAGAATGTCAAATGTCTGAGAAACAAAAATTGTTCATCAGCCTTAGCCATCAGGGAAATGCAAATCAAAATCTTATACTTGTCAGAATGGCTAATATCAACAACACAAGTGACAGATCATGCTTTCATGGATATGGAACAAGGGGAAGAGATACTCCTTCATTGCTGGTAAGAGAGCAAACTTGTGCAGCCACTGTGGAGATCAGTATGGTGGTTCCTCAGGAAATTGGGAATGATCAAACTTAAGACTCAGCTATATCACTCTAAGGCACCCAAAAGATGCCCCATTTCATCACAAGGCACTTACTAAACTATGTTCTTGACAGCTTTATAAATAATATTCAGAAACTGAAAACAGCCTAGATGCCATTCAACTTCAAAATGGGTAAAGAAAATGGGATATATTTACACAGTGGGGATTACTCAGCTGTTAGAAAAGAATGACATTATGAAAATTTCAGGCAAGTAAATGGAACTAGAAAAAAGTTCATCCTGAACAAATCAACCTAACTACAGAAAGACAAACATAATATGTACTCATCTATATGGAGCTATTAGCTGTTAAGTAAAGGATAATCGTGCTACAATCTGCAGAACTAGATAACGTAGATAAAGAGAAATATACTTGGGTTTCTAATATCCCTGGAAAGGAGAAATAGTATTCTATTTTGTGGGTGGACTGAAGGCAGGTAGAGAAGGGAGCAGGAGGGATCTGGTAGGGAGGGAGGGACACAGAAAGGGAGCAAGAGTATGGAAAGAGATACTGGAACTGGTAGGAATTTAGGGTGTGATATGGAAACTTGATGAAGTGGAAACTTCCAGGAACCTAGGAGGGTGACCCAGCAAGGACTTCTTGTAATGGAGGATATAGAGCCTGAGTAGGCCATATTTTGCAACCAGGCTAGGCACCCAGTGGCACCCAGTTGTTTGGGAAACAAATGCATTAAATAAACTAAGAAGTAAATGTAGTTATTGCTTTGCAGCTAAACTGAGCATTTGAAATATAAACCTAATAATAAAGAGGGGGGAAGTGCACTGATGTATGTCTTAGAATTTACCTATTTATTTACATGTATATTTCCTTATATGTATGTATGTATTATGGGCATTTGCATTCACGTGTCTTTAAGCACAATGTGTGTGGATACAGGTGCACATTTGTGTATTTGTGTGGAAAACTAAAGCTAATGCTGCATCTCTTCCCCAGACACTCCCATTCTTTTATTGATGCAGGCATTGATGCTCTCTGAAGGATCTCTCTAGAGATCCTTGATTTAACATATGCCTTGATGATCCTTCCTCTGCCTCTGGAGTGCTGACATCACAGACAGCTGCCAGGCCTGCCTTACTGTGATGTGGGGGCTCACTATTGAAATTCCAGTCCCCATGTTTGTAGACAATTTGTCCAACATCTCCCCATGCCCACAGAATACACATATAAATTTAAATTTCATTTTATGTAGCTTAGAGAGTAAGGAGCATCAAACTAATCCTCATATTTATGTGTCATCTTATTTTTTCTAAAAAATATGATGTATGTATGAACCATACTTGAATAGGACTGGGTCATTTTAGTCTTTGTGTGTATACTGTCAATTTTAGGCATCTATATAGACACAAATTTCAAAATATGTGTCACAACTAAAAAAAAAAAAAGGTTGCAGTAAATAATACTTTCATTATTCAGACAGCTAATCTGCCTTCATCAAACTAGATGTAATTTTTTTTCCAGTGAAAGGAACATTAGCTTCAGTAATCTATCATTTCACAAATAAGCTGGTTACAGTTCAAACTCCTTCCAGTAAGGTTTGCCAGAGCTGTTGATTTCACAATAGGTTATGGTCCCTTTATAACATGCAAGAACAAAAATTCCTGTAGGATAAAAGTCCTCTGTTTTTCACCAGCTATCCACTCCACTGTATAGAAATACACTGCATTTTTTTACACATAGACATCCAGTTAGACCAGCACCATTTTTTGAGGATGCTATCCCTTTTCCATCAAATGGATTTGGCTTCTTTCTCGAAAATCAAGTGACCATATGTGTGTGGATTCATATCTTGGTCTTCGATTCGATTCCACTGATCAACCAGCCTGTTGCTGTGCCAGTACCATGCTGTTTTAATTACTATTGCTATATAGTACAATTTGAGATCAGGTATGGAGACTCCTCCAGAGCACCTTTTATTGTACAAGATTGTTTTAGCTATTCTGGGTTTTTTGTTTTTCCATATGAAGTTCAGAATTGAATTTCAATGTCTTTAAAAAATTGTGTAGGTATTTTGATAGGGATTGCATTGAATCTCTAGATTGCTTTTGGTAGGATGGCCATTTTTATTATGTTAATTCTCCCGATCCATGAGCAAGGAAGATCCTTCCATCTTCTCATGTCATCTTCAATCTCTTTCTTTAGAGTTTTGAAATTTTTTTCAAACAAGTCTTTCACTTGCTTAGTTAGAGTAACTCCTAAGTACTTTATATTGCTTGTGGCTAATGTGAAGGGTGTAGTTTTCCTAATTTCTTCCTCTGCAAGCTTGTCATTTGTGTATAGGAAGGCTACAGACTTTTTTGAGTTAATTTTGTATCCAGCCAATTTGCTGAAGGTGTTTATCAGCTGTAGGAGTTCTCTGGTGGAATTTTGAGGGTCACTTATGTAGACTATCATATCATCTGCAAATAGGGATAATTTGAATTCCTCCTTTCCCATTTGAATACCCTTTTTTTCTTTTTTTTTTACTTTATTAATTTATTCTTGTTACATCTCAATGGTTATCCCATCCCTTGTATCCTCCCATTCTTCCCTCCCTCCCATTTCCCCTTATTCCCTTTCCCTATGGCCGTCCCTGAGGGGGATTACCTCCCCCTGTAAATGTTCATAGGGTATCAAGTCTCTTCTTGGTAACCTTGATCTCCTTTTGTTGTCTTATTGCTCTGGCAAGAACTTCGAGTACTATATTGAAGAGATATGGAGAGAGTGAGCAGCCTTGCCTTGTTCCTGATTTTAAAGGAATGCTCCAGCACACAACAAGAAAATTTGCTCAACCATGTTCATAGCAGCCTTATTCATAATAGCCAGAACATGGAAACAGCCTAAGTGTCCATCAGTAGAAGAATGGATAAAGAACCTGTGGTACATATACACTATGGAATACTATTCAGCTATTAAAAACAAGGAATTCCTGAAATTTGTGGATAAATGGATTGAGCTAGAAATGATCATAATGAGTGAGTTAAGCCAGAAGCAGAAAGACTCAAATGGTATACACTCACTTATATCTGCATATTAGCCCAAGCCTTCACTTACCAGGAAACTGAGACAGAGGGGAGGACATTCTAGTGGGACTCTAGATGAAAGAATCATAGGAGAATGGCAAAGTAGAAGGATCCAGAGGGTCCTAGAAGCCTACAAGTAGAACATTATGGTAGGGAGATTTGGGCCCAGGGGTCCCGCTCAAACTAAGGCACCAGCCAAGGACAATACAGGCGGTAAACTTTAAACCCCTACCCAGATCTAGCCAATGGACAGAACACTCTCCACAGTAGAGTGGAGAGTGAGATATTACTTTCGCACATACTCTGGTGCCTCACCTTTGACCATGTGCCCTAGATGGGGAGACCTGGTGGCACTCAGAGGAAGGACAGTAGGTTACCAAGAAGAGACTTGATACCCTATGAACATATACAGGGGGAAGTAATCCCCCTCAGGAACAGTCATAGGGGAGGGGAATAAGGGGAAAATGGGAGGGAAGGAAGAATGGGAGGATACAAGGGATGGGATAACCATTGAGATGTAACAAGAATAAATTAATAAAGTTAAAAAAAAGAAATACACTACAAATATTTTATATTTTCCTCAGATCAGCACATGCTCTTGCATTCACAAGACTACTACTTTAACAAGTTTGCCTCAGTCTCTTGTCTTTATGTTTTAAATTGCCTTATAATACCATGTGTGTCTTTCTGGGTGTGGGTTATCTGGGATCGTTTGTTCCATCCATTTGCCTGCATATTTCAAGATTTCCTTATTTTTAATAGCTGAGTATATCCCATATATCTTGTAAACAAAGACAATTGTTAAGTCTTAAAGAAAATAAAAAAGACATTCTAAAACGAGCAAAATAATGATATAAAGTTTGAGCTAATCTGAGCTAGTTTACAGTTAAAATAAATATAAGCTGAGATACACAGTGAGATCAAAACTCTGTACAGCCAAACAAAATGAAATATAAGGAAACACTATGAAGCCAGTTCATTGAAAGGTATAGAGAAAGCATTCATGTGTAGGATAATACAGAGCCATGATTTTGGGTAGCAATGTTATAATGTTTCATAAGTAGTGAACAATGAAATGTCTCAACAACTGAAATGAATCACCAGATAACACTACCTATCATTTAACAATCATTTATATTACATTTTTATAAGTAATTGTAATGGTAGGAAAACAAGTGAAATTGCATTTTATAGAGAAGATGTTTTTTGTTTCTTTAAGATATATATTTATTACACATGAATAAAACAAACTGTATACAGCAGGGAGAACCATGAGACAATCATGAGTTATATAAATGTTACCTTCATAGTGATTGGGCTGTTTGTAGTTGTCAAACTTGGAGAAGACGCTCTGAGTAAGATGAGGGAAAGGCTGTTTCCTTATGTTTCCCATTAGTTAGTTTCTCTTTAACAAAATCATATGTACGTTTTGGATTAAAACTTCTAAGAATGTCACTAAACTAATATTACACTGTTATAATAATTTTGAAATACATAAGGATATAGAAAATGAAATTCACTATTAGGAAAAAGGATATTTTCACAGGTTAATAGGGAGACCATGACTCTAGGAAAATTCTGAGGGTCATATTAATAAGTGTGAGGACACAGCAATAGGTCATCAAGCCAAGGTATAGACTGACTCAATTAAACAGCCATGGCATCCACATGACAATAACGGAGGTATCAGTATGAGAGGGAATCAGCATGAAGCAAAGGCAGTTGCACAAAGGTTGAATTTATCCTTTTATTAGTAATTAGCATGAATGTACAAATCACATGCTCTTTTGTGATTTACTTTGCACTAGGACCTAACTACACATCTAAATAGTTAAGAGACACTATGTTTAAAGAATTAAAAAGTGCAGGTTAGCAGTTTCCAAAATGAAAAAGTGACTAAGACAGTTTACTGTCTTTTTTTTTTTTTTTTTTTTTAATTTATTCTTGTTACATCTCAATGGTTATCCCGTCCCTTGTATCCTCCCATTCTTCCCTCCCTCCCATTTTCCCCTTATTCCCCTCCCCTATGACAGTTCCTGAGGGGGATTGCCTCCCCCTCTATATGATCATAGGGTATCAAGTCTCTTCTTGGTAACCTGCTGTCCTTCCTCTGAGTGCCTTCAGGTCTCCCCATCCAGGGGACATGGTCAGAGGTGTGGCACCAGAGTGTGTGAGAACGTAATATCCCACTCTCCACTTTACTGTGGAGAGTGTTCTGTCCATTGTCTAGATCTGGGTAGGGGTTTAAGGTTTACCGCCTGTATTGTCCTTGTCTGGTGCCTAGTTTGAGTGGGACCCCTGTGCCCAAATCTGCCTATCATAATGTTCTACTTGTAGGCTCCTAGGACCCTCTGGGTCCTTCTACTTTGCCTTTCTCTCATGAATCTCACATCTAGAGTCCCACTAGAATGTCCTCTCCTCTGTCTCTGTTTCCTGGTAAGTGAAGGCTTTGGAAATCTATCTGGTGCTATCTCAGAAAAATGGGAATAGGGCTTCCTCAGGACCCAGCTATTCCACTCCTTGGAATATACCCAGAAGATGCTCCAGCACACAGCAAGAAAATTTGCTCAACCATGTTCATAGCAGCCCTATTCATAATAGCCAGAACATGGAAACAGCCTAAGTGTCCCTCAGTAGAAGAATGGATAAAGAAACTGTGGTACATATACACTATGGAATACTATTCAGCTATTAAAAACAAGGAATTCCCAAAATTTGTGGATAAATGGATTGAGCTAGAAATGATCATAATGAGTGAGTTAACTCAGAAGCAGAAAGACTCAAATGGTATATACTCACTTATATCTGCATATTAGCCCAGTTTACTGTCTTGAACAGGCACCCTACAAGGGAGTTGAAGACCAGATGGTTTAGTTTTACAATCAAGTTTAGTTGGTTAGGGGGTAAGATATTTCTATATCAAGATAAAGGATTTAAGTTAATAGAGATGAGATATGATAGATATTGAATTTTATTAGGAAATTTAGAACCAACAAGTTGGGAAAGATTTTTACTTCAGGTTTGATAAATACAAATAGCCAAATCACTGTGAATGTAACATTTACATAACTCATGATTGTCTCATTTTCTCCCTGCTATATGTAGTTTATTTTATTCATGTGCAGTAAAATAAATGTTTATGTTCAAATAAGTAAATAAAGTAAAATTTTAAGTCTACAGGTTACAAAAATATAAATTCAATAATAAAACCACTTTTATTGTGTCACTTATGAATAGTACTCTAATAATTTCTACTTGTTTTATCCTATTATGAAATTATTCATGTACTACAAAGGAGTGTATGTGCAAGAAGGACAATATTCTCTGCCCATTAAAAAATTGGAAATTTTAAGATAGTGCTTTGTCCACAGTTTTTTTTTCAGGCCAATTGCTAACTAAACTGGTGCAGGTTGCTCTTATTAATGATCATTAGCATATTGGCACTGTTTTCTGACCCAGAACAAATAATTCTTTATGGATCTGCTTACTTTTTTATTTCTCAGAATAGTCACTGATTTTGTTGGTAATGACAGTGCTAAAACAGCATTTTCTCACGATACTAGATCTTACATTTTTACACAGATTTAATACATAAATAATTATTAATTAAATTATATATTTATTTATTAACCTTACATTCTAATAATAGGTGCTCCTGCCTCTTGTCCAGGCCTACCCTCTGCCTCTCTTACACCTATCTCCCCTACCCTACTCCTTAGGTAAGGGGATCCCACTCCCCCCAACCCACACCAGCATCTTCTTCCCCATTGCCCTGACAAGGTGGCCCTGCCAGGGGGAAGTTATTAAAAATCAGGCAACAGAATCCATGTCAGAGACAGCTTCCTCTCCCTTTCTAGGGGACCCCCCCCGCGAAGGCCAAGGTATTCATGGGCTACATCTGTATAAGGAGCTTAAGTCAAATTGATGCATGGTCCTTGGTTAGTGCTTCAATTTCTGCAAACCTCCCCTCCCCCTGGCCCTGGTTAGTTGGCTCTGTTGGTGTTCTTGTGGCACTCCTGTCCCCACTGCATACGTCTATCATTCACTGTACTCTTCAACAAGTCTCCCTATGCTCTAACCAATGTTTGGCTGTGAGCCTCAGCAGCTGTTACAATCTCCTTCTGGGTGGAGCCTCTTAGAGGACAGCTATGCTAGGGTCTTATCTGAAAGCATAGGAGAGTATCATTAAAATGTCACTGGTTGGCTCTTTCCCATGGGGTGAGTCTCAGATTGGACCAGAAATTGATTGGATGTTCCCTCCATCTCTGCTGTATTTTTTATCAGGGCACATCTTATAAATAGGGTAAATATTGGGTCAAAATTTTTGGGTGAGATGGTGTTCCCCTCCCTCCGCTGAGAGACTTGTCTAGTTAGTGGGTGACCACTTCAGTCTCCATAACCCCTGCTACCAGGAGTCTTAACTTGATTCACCCCCATATCAGTGTCATAGCTTATCACAGAAATGCCCCTGCCCATGGTTTCTCTCCTCTCTGCGTGTCCTCTGTCCTTCCCTAATCTCCTCACCCACTGTTCTTCACCGTCACTTCTGTCTGCACTCCATCTCCTTCCCTGTTCTCTCTCTTCAACTGCTTTTTGCTGTCTTTTCTATTTGAATACTAATAATTTAAGATAAATTAATGTGGACATAAATGTCCTTTATTTTTGCCTACAAACATGTAAAAAGTAAATAAATGAATGAATACAATCTGTGCAGTATTTCACAAGTTTCACACTTCTAGTAAGACTTGCGTGAAGGTTAGTTATTGCACTGTTTTCCTGGGTGCATACTTTCTCCTTGTGAAGAGTTTTGAACGAAATATCTGGAAAGATGATCTAGAAAAACATAAAGACAAGATTGCAATTGTATTCATAGCAGTCTTGCTACTCCACTTCACTAGAACTATGCTATACATTTGAAGAATAGCAGAGATGAAAATCCAGTGATCTGATTGATTTAGACACAATCATGCAAATCAGCGTGAGCTCTGTTGCCTAACTCAGCAGGAAGGTGTTCATGTGGCATGTACAAAGCCTGTGTTCAGTCTTTAGCATGAAAATTTTAAAATTATCAGGGTACAGTGATCACCAAACATGAAACAGGAGTCATTTGGAAATACACTATTCACATCAAAATAATAAAAACCAATTTAGGGATTAGCTATGTTTGCATAAGAAACTCCAAGGAAGGCAAGTGAACTGAATGTGTCTATCTCCCCAAGTGAACAAACAGTTAGAAGGAAGGAATATTTAGTGACAATTTTTAGAAATATTTTTATCAATTTATTTATATTACATCTCATTTGGTATCCCATCCCTTTTATCCTCCCATTCCTCCCTCCCTCCCATTTTCCCCCTACTCCCCTCTCCTATGACTGTGTATGAGGGGGTCCTCCTTCCCCTGTATATGCTCATAGGATATCAAGTCTCTTCTTGGTAGCCTGCTATCCTTCCTCTGAGTGTCTCCAGGCCTTGCCATCCAGGGGACATGGTCAAATATGGGGCACCAGAGTTCGTGTGAAAGTCAGACCCCACTCTCCACTCAACTGTAGAGAATGTCCCATGCATTGGGTAGATCTGGGTAGGGGTTCGAAGTTTACTGCATGTATTGTTCTTGGCTGGTGCCATAGTTTGAGCAGGACCCCTGGTCCCAGATATGCCCATCATAATGTTGTTCTTGCAGGTTTCTAGGACCCTCTGGATTATAATCAGTCCTCTAAATTCTGCATTTCTCACACATCTATATGACTAGATATCATTTAACTTGTTTTAATGGTATTGTTATTGGGGAAATTTACTAATTTTTAAAACAAAGGGTGATAAAGAAAATATCAACTCACGTGTTAGAGGAAAGCTTTCTTTTCTTTGTGTGTGTGTTTATTTTACTAACATCAAAACAGCATTTGAACTTGAAGCACTACTCATATGAGTTAAAACATCTCAAAAACAAGTAGGCTCCACAGAAGCAAATTCTCATTTAGGATTGATGCTTGTTCATACATGCTGCTGATTACACGATCTTTCTTGGCCCATAAGAGTGCAAAATGTGTTGATGACTGTTTTCATATTCCTTAAATGTGTACCTGATGTGGGCAGTGCTTTTCCCAGTTTGGGAGAGCAGACCCAGGCCAGGGAACCTCAGTATTTCATTTCACCTGTCTTAACCTGACTCAAATTCCATTACTCTCTGATAGACTTTATGCACATCTAGCCCCAGGCCTTGGCTGCACACTGCTCAATAGGTACTCTCCTTTGTTTAGCCAGCCTCAACCAAACAAAATCTCTCAGGATGATGCACTAGGGATTTCAGGGTTTTAACTTTCTCCAGAAAGGGCCTGTTGGTACATTATTAGTCAGAAAAATAATTAATGAATATTAAGATATTTTCAGTTTTTTATATAAAATACTTAATGTTATTTCTACAGATTTGGTAAAGAACATTCATTTTAATTAAATTAATATTATAAGTGATATCAATAAATTATCAATAAAATGTTATATTTGCCAAATCAACTTAAAAATGGAAAGGACTTTGAATAGCTATTATTCCAGTGATAATCTAGTGTGTATGGTAGTATGGTACTTTTACCTCACTTAAAGTCATGCTTTCAGGCTATATGTTTATTGTTGATTAACAAAGAGACTTTGTGTATTGGGTCATAAATTACCCAACTGTTAAAGATTTCATTGAGAAAAAGCTTAGAATCATAAGGACTGAGCGAAGAGTATAACTGTGCTGTGACTCTTAAGTAATTTCCAGAAAGGGACTAAATAACTTTTTAAAAATATGATTCTTAATCTCCTCCAAAAAAGCAAGTGACAAGGTTGCATGTAATTGAAAGAAAGGGTGGGAATGAACTCGTGTAATCAGAAGAACAGCACTGACACTATGAAACAGATCCCGTTATTCCTACTCTTTTCTAGCCCTACCAACACACAAAACAGCCAGTGTTGGCTAAAAGGAAGAGAAAGCATGAAAGCCAGGCATACTTAAGAAGAACTGACCACACCTGACCACAGTCTGAAGAGATGTCAGAACCAAGATATTGCCAGGGGCCAGACCCAGGGTGAAGATTAAGGGCCTGAAGAAGGGTGGATCCTGAGCAGCAAGGGATGGAAGGAAGGAAAAGGAGGATTGAGTCAAGCAAGGGCTAGGGAAGAGTTTTGTGGCTTGACTTATTGACGCTCAGAGTTCTTCTTTATTTACACAGAACTCAGTAGGCAAGGATAAATGCATGTTTTTCCAAAACATAGGTCGTATCATTTTTGTGCCTGGACATATGTTTTAACCTCTGCTTGGTCATAAGTTAAGTCATTAATGATATATCATGACAGAACAGAATTATATTTCACAATCATTTTCCCTCATAGATCCCACCACACAACTTTTAACAACATTGATGTTCCAAGGGCATATGTTGACAAAGCATGACACTCTGTTTTCAGGCTGGTAGCTCTTGTAGCTGCAAAAGCATTAGACAGAAAGAAAATCTCCAAGCCAGCTTGGACTGATTGTCATGTCCCAAGCAGTACATATTCAACTTTTAAGAGTCAGAGAGCTAATTGTCATCAGGCCAAAGTTGCTGCAGTTATTATTCAATTTTGCCATAATACAATGTTTCTATTTTATGTATTTATAGAATTTATTAACATATCTAATCTTGGTATTTTTGTTCCTTGGTAATAGATCACTAGAGTGGCCCTGTATGAGTTAACCTTTTTCTGAGAAAGGCAGGTCTTAATATTTGATTATTTTATCATTTATCCACACCATTCTTTGTCCATCAGTATAAGAAAGAGGGTTTTAGTTTGATCTGTTGCCAACTTCCTTAGCCTACTGAATATTGGTAACCTTTATAAGTTTACTTTGTTTTCATTATCATGTTCCTGAGTAAGGAACATCCAGGGGCCAATCAATGTGCCAAAGAGTATCTTTGAGTGAGAGACTCATAAGGTGGTCTCTGCAATAATTATTTCAATCCCAACCTCCAGGGCAAAAGGAAGACCTTCAAGAAGTAATTCTTTTCCCTAAAAGTGGGAAAAGGAGTATGGTCAGGACATTCCTGGGAGAGCTAAGAATCAGTACTCTTGGGAGATGGCAATAATGATTCATAAGAAAATTGTTGTATATCCAATATTCCCAAGTTGTACAAATAATAAAAGCCCCCAAGCATGCAACACATGGAGATCAAGGCCAAAAAATGGGGAACCATACCACAGTGATTGCATCACTCAGCCCAGCTTTGCTGCAGCTTTATCAAACAGCTGTGCTGGCTTTATGACTTCAGCTGTTTCTATTAGATATGGCTGTGCCAAGATATGATGTGGACTAGATGAACTGAAGAAAATCCTCTGGCATGGGAAAATATAAGAATTTACTTCAGACTTATTCCTTTACATGGATTTGCTCTCTCGTTGGCGAAGTAATGGTACATTTTTAAGCTATTGGAGAATTTTCTTTCTATCAGAGAAAGATTGTACAAGGTAGATAAAGGTCAGTTTTTGGCACTAGTGAGCCTAGGTGTGTGTAAATCTTTCAGGCATTTGTATTTCACTGTGGTGATCATGATACTGACCATTCACCAGCAATTACCACTTTCTAAATATTTTATTATTGTATTTATCACAATAATTCTACTTTGATTTAACTCCTAGATGATTTAAAGACTGAGAAACAAAAGTGTCTCTAGGTAGTGGACCCACAGTGGGCAGAGACAGACTTAAACTTCTGTTCTGTACTTTATGTTCTAATGTTTCACTATAAACCATATTTGAATGATTGATAGTATTGTAGATCTGGAAGAGATTTGATGGTTAATAAATTCAATGTTTTATAATGCAGGTAAGTTCCATTAGGTAATGGCTAAGCTAAAAATATACAGAAAGTCAAAGAACTGGAATGAATTTGCTCTTTCATTGATGAAGTAATGGTATATACTGAAGCTATTGAGGAAGAACTGGTCCCTTTAAGGAAGCTAAAGTGCACAATGATAATGAATGTCACTCGTTATGTTTCCACTGAGGCTGCTAGGCCTTGCTACACATGAGCACTAGGAGGAACATGAGCATTGTGGAAGAATACAACCTATATACTTTGTAAGATCTGTAACCTTAGTTGTTATAATAACAAGATTTTCTATACCTTTGTGGTAATAATGTGCTGAGCCGTGCTCCTTGATTGTGCACAGCAATCCTATATCATAGTGACACCCCTAAACTCCACAGAGTATCTAGTATCAATGCCTCTCAAACTCTACTAATAACAAGTGGATACTGTATCCAACAAGAACATCAGCAAGGCAGGGTAAGCATGAAGTTACTTATGAGGTAACCAAGAGAATTTACAACTATATCTATGTAACTATGTCTCCTATGGCCACAGTCCTACCTTTGTAGGTAATATGTATGAAACTACAATAAAATTCTTCCTGCTGTACCAGATCTTGGTGCTGGAGCACCCTCTTAATTGTCACACATATGTATTAGTGATGATTCTACATCCTCTAAGAACACAACCCCTTACAATATCATTCGAACTGTGATCTTGATCCTTACATATGAGCTTTACAAATGACACTGGAGAAGAACACCCTCAAAAGGTGATCCAGTGCACTGTAATTTGGGTTGGAAAAGGGATCAATCTCTTTCACATTGAGGGAATGTATCTTTTTTTCCTACAACCTACAAAGTTTCTTCTAGTATCAGCAATGTAATAATTATCTTTGAATTTCTGTTGGCTGTTTCTTATCTCCAATAGTAGCAGAATCACTAATACCTGTTCCCTCAGACAAAAGAGGCATCTATTGATGTAAATTATGAATAGCACATTTGAAGAACATTTGACAACTTATGATGTGATTCAGTAAGAATTCAAGTAAATATATCTGCATATTAGCTCAAGGAGCATGTCCCACGAAAGTCTTCACTTACCAGGAAACTGGGACAAAGGGGAAGACATCCTATTGGGACTCTAGATGAGAGAAGCATGGGATAATGGCAAAGTAGAAGGATCCAGACTGTCCTAGAAACCTGCAAGTAGAACATTATGATAGGCAGATTTGGGCCCAGGGGTCCTGCTCAAACTATGGCACCAGCCAAGGACAATACAGGCTGTAAACTTCAAACCCCTACCCAGATCTAACCAATGAACAGGACATTCTCCACAATTGGTGGAGAGTGGGGTCTGACTTTCACACATACTCTGGTGCCTCATATTTGACCACGTCCCCTAGATGGGGAGACCTGGTGGCACTCAGAGGAAGGATAGCAGGATACCAAGAAGAGACTTGATACCCTATGAGCATATAAAGGGGGTGGAAGTCCCCCTCAGTCATAGTCATAGGGGAGGGGAGTAAGGGGAAAATGGGAGGGAGGAAGGAATGGGAAGATACAAGGGATGGGATAACCATTGAGATGTAATATTAATAAATTAATAAAAAAAGAAAAAGAAAAAAAGGATTCAAGTAGAAACACATGCAGACATGTGTGTAAGAATGTTCTTCCCAGTAAGAATGGTCATATTTAAGAAATGAAAGATATCCCAAAATTCTGTTAATCATAATTATTGACCTTAGAGCCTGAGTTATTGGTGTTCTGTTCAGGAATTTTTCTCCAATGAGTTCAAGACTCTTCCCCGTTTTTTCTTCTAAAAGATTTAGTGTGCGTAGTTGTATGTTGAACTCTTTAATTCACTTGGACTTTAGTTTTTGCAGGGTGAAAAATGAGGACTATTTGCATTTTTCTGCAAATAAACATCCAGTTAAACCAGTACCATTTATTGAAGATATTATCTTTTTTCAATTGTATGGTTTTGGCTTCTTTGTCAAAAATTAAGTGTCCAGAAGTATGTAGTTTTGTTTCTGAGTCTTTGATTTGGTTCCATTAATCCACCTGTCTGTTTCCATGTCATTTTTATTACTTTTTCTCAGAAAATTGGCAATGATTTACCTCAAGACTCAGCTATGTCACTCCTGCACACATACCTATAAGACACTCCACCATATAACAAGGATATTTGCTCAACTATGCTCATAGCAGCTTTATTAGTCATAGGCAGAATCTGGAAACAACCTAGATGTCCCTCAGCTGAATAATGGATAAAGAAACTGTGGTACATTTACACAATGGAATACTATTCAGCTATCAAAAACAAATAAATCTTGAAAATTTCAAGCAAATGGATGGAGCTAGAAACAATCATCCTGAGTAAGGTTACCCAGACCCAGAAAGACATGCATGGTATATATTTGCTTATTATAAGTGGATATTAGCCCAACATTGATATCATCTGAGAGATTCCACCCAGTGGGGGATTGGAATTAGCAGCAGGACTCTTGAGGAAACACAGAGAGCTGTATGGAAGAGTTAGTGGCTGGAAAGACCTGAAAGGATCAGGAGCTCCACAAAGACACTGTCAAGCCTACCAGATCTGGACCAGTGGGTGGGGGCCTGAACAAACTGATGTAACAATCAAAGACATTACAAGCAGAGAACCTAGATGCCCTGTTCAGATTTAGTTAATGAACAGCTCATTCATTCTTCATGTGGGGGTGGAGGAGATAGGGACCGCTTCTGATATGAACTCTGATGCCTGCAATTTGACCACTGCCCATTGCTGGGCAGCCTTTGGGGCACACAGCGGGTGGGGATGCACGCTATCCTGATGAGACTTGATAGGCTGAGGACAGAAGGTGGCTGAGGAGTGACTTCCCACCTGTCAGAGATCTAGGGGAGGACGGAAGAGGGTGGAGGAGGGAGGGAGGGTGGAAGCTGGAAGACAAGAGTGAGGGAAAACCATAGGGATGTAATGTGAATAAACTATAATAAATAATAAAATAAAATACTGTACATTCTTCCTGTGTAAAAAAATGGAGTGACCACTTAAGAGAGTGTGAAAAAATACATCTAGGACAACAAATTTATAAGACATGCAGTAAAAATGGCAAATGCAGAATGACATACTACCATGTATATACATGTTGGAGAGTAAATGAAGAAGAGAAAAAAAACAAAGTAAATGTATGTTTGTGGCACCGTGCACACTTTAATTTGAATATTTAAAAGTAAAATAGAACATAGTTTTATTTACCTTGATAAACAGCTTTTGGTTTTTTACCAGATGGCAAAGGATTTACAGGTAATTTTGAAAAATACACTCATTTATGTATTTTATGAATATCTGTGGCATAATAATTATTTAATGTGTAATAATACTTAATTTTAAACTCTGAATATATTCTGATTTTCAAATGGAAATACATTTTCAATCATAGCAACTAATCAACCATTTACTAATATCATTTCCTTAACGGCAATCTTTGACAGAATAACATGTCTTACAGTGATAACAAAGTTTTTACATCAACATTGAAGATATTATAACAGTTATTGGAATTATTTTACTTGAAGAAAAAATTTAAAGTATTATTCCAAAATATGTAAGAGGTAGGTCATAAGTGCAAACAGCAGTAGTATACAGCTTTAAGTCCCAGACACGATTTTATTAGGTTTAAAAGAAATCAAACATGTTTATGTTAAACAAAATGTACAAAATAGTTATATCTTAGCGTGCATAGAAATAGGCCATCAATAAACTATAGAAGTCCTCTAACTCCATTTTGAACATTGTAGAGTTAAATCATAATATTCTTTCTACAATGCTTGAATGAGTGAGTATTTTATACATGATTAAGTGATTTCAATAGTAATGTTCTGTCAAGGTTACACTTTTGAAAGCAGATGGGAGAGCCTTTCTTCTTGTGTAGGATTTATCTTTTAATAAAAACCAATAATCATTTTTTTATTTCAATGCCTTTACATTGTATGACTGCAAAATGGTTCTATTCACCTGGCTTTTCTCCACACTTGGTAGTGGGGCCATCAGTCTTCTCAGCAGTAATGGAAGGCTACAGAAAAGCAAGCAGTTCCCCGAGACTATTTTATAGTCTCTATCCTGTCGTCATAGGTTTTATTCCATCTTGTCAGCTTTGTTAGCTTTGAAATGCACTGTAGCTACAGCTATGTGTATATTTCTCTTCCTGGATAACTCAGTCATACAAAGGAGACAGCTGGGAAAACACAGTTCACACTTTCTGTTTCGACTTCAATTAACAACTATATTATAAGCTGACAGATACCTAATGAAAAATAAAGCATTATGAAAACATAATAGCTCAATTGAATGGATTGCAATTAAAAGCTTATCAATGGCCACTTCTCAAAATCGTTCTGTGGTGCTTCAAAACCTCTAGAATGTAATTAATATTTCATACAATTCACAACATCTAAATGAATTTGTACATTACATCAATGGGCAAAAATTAATTAACAGTCATCAACAGACTGCATAAGAATTTCTTGTTTACACAGAGATTATTGTCCAACTCAACTTTAGAAAAATAATTACCTGCTATACACTAGGGAGAATTTTACATTGCTATGAAGGCAGCCACATGGATGATTTTCTGAGTGAATTATTGTTAAACAAACTGTTGGGGAGTTGAAAACCCTTGTCCTACATGCAATATCAATTAGGAGAGTTAATGAATATTCTGTTTAGAATCCTGGAGAGTAGTAGAGTATATAAGGTGCATGTACTGCAAAGAAAACGTGTTCAAGTCTCCCTGTAATAGCGTAGCATGGAAATATCAATATTTTGTCTAAGTTGAAAATATTATTACTGTAGGTAACTATAAGGTATGTCAAATTTATATATTGGTAAATTTTATATAATGTGTTCATAAATATACATATATAAAAAATTGTCTGCATAGATTTATCTTTAGTATATATTAAAAGGTAGGTTAACCAAAATTGTCTTACTTGACCAAAGACCTAAATATTTAAATGTGTTTCACCATCACCTAAAATCCAGTGAGTGTATGGATATTTATGTGCCCCCAAATTAGAAAGAGAGAGAGAGAGAGAGAGAGAGAGAGAGAGAGAGAGAGAGAAATAGATAAACAGATTGATGATAGATAGATAGGTTGATTGATTAACAGATTAAAAAATAAATAAATTAGTAAATAATGTTTCCTTGAGGGATGTACAACATAATAAGGATGACATTCAACCTTGTGTCTCTTAACATTTGTTGTGGCCATATTTGGTGGTAATACATACTTTTTTAGTTTTTTTTAATAAAGTACTGCATGGCTCTATATATTTCTGTTTTCAAAAGATCCCATTGTTTGTTCTCACTGTACTTTAATTTGATACATTATAGTCCCATGCATAGACACAATAGGCTCTTTAAATGTATCAGAGGCTGGGTTTGGCGTGAGGATGACAATGATAAATTTCTTTATAATTATAAGAATAATACAAATTATCAAATTTTCACGATATATTTGTGGTGCTTTGGGTCTGAGAAAACATCCCAAATATGTTTGTTGTTAATAGAAGTGAACTTCTGAGTGTATTTATTTATTTGTTTGTTTGTTTGTTTATTTATTTGAACTTTACCTTTAAAGGACTCCTATGCTCAACTTGTTGTTCCCAGTATGGGAATTTTCACAGTTTAGCATGTACACAGAACACTATTTAATTTTTCCATAATGCTTCTTGACAGATACTGCCCAAGGATACAATAGTGCATAGGAATGCCAGGAATATAAATTTTGAATTAGTATTATCTACAGTTCTTATTAAATTCCTTTGAGACAAAGATTTGACACTCAAAGATTTAATTTTGATAGTGAAATTTCAGTGTAAGGTTTTCACAAAATATTCACCTCTGACTGTCTATTTTTGCAATTTCAGCACTGTGTGCCACGTCAAGTCCCATTACCTCTCGTGCAGTGGACACATGTATGTTTTGTCAGAATAGCAGCCCAAATGACAGACTGAGTGAATACAGACTCTGTACTGATGAACCTGCTGTAGTAGAGATAAGCCCAGAGGGAAGGAAATGATCAGAATCAGGGTACACATTAAAATACATCCACTTTAGACTGTAATGTGAATTCAGAAGTACTCTAGTCATGTGTCATCTCAAAGTAATTTATCCATGTCACTTGGAGGGCATTCTCCAGTGTGTAAGGGACATTTTCTAACTTTTTTCTTCATAGGGTATAATAGTTTATTGTTTATAAATATTCACCTATTTCTCCAAAATATGGTAGGTTTCAAAGCATCGCTTGTTACTGCTTTTTAATAATGTCTCCTATACTTTGGACATAAAATCATTGACTGCTTTAATATTTATAAGTAGTAAGAACTTGTAATCAAAATGAAAGACCTTCTGTTATCCAGTGTACACTATGGCCTTTTAAAAGAATTGTATATTGAAATGGTCTGTAACCATTCTGCTGATATGTCTTTAAGTACATAAACATATGAGGAACCAAGATGGAAGAAAGAAGGTCTTATATAAATCTATCAAAACATCCCTTATATTCCTACATTTTCTTTGCTTAAAAACACAGAGTAGATAGCTTTGAAAGACAATATATGATATCTTATGTACATGCTCAAGTACAGACGCACACATTCATGTTTAACACATATTTGTATTTATCACTGAATGCTTGAGTGAGATGGTAAATAATATCCCTCCTCTTTATCATAGTTTATGATGAACCTAACTTCTTCCCTAGAGGGGTCCTTATTTCATTATGAGGTCTCTTAGGACGGCCGTTGACTCTGTGCAGCTGGAAATTTAGGTATCCACCAAAGCCAGAGAGTCTGAGTCCCTTGATCAGAAAGCACTTCCCTCATGGTGCTTTATTGCTACTGGGTCCTACTTCGGACTTGTTTCTGGCGTCTTTGCCATATGATCTTTAAAGTTCGCTATTATCCGTTGTCCATTGTGCAGAAATCCTCCTCAAAATTTGTTATTCCAGTTTATTTTCATCATTATTCATTGCCCATGATTCATATTTGTGACTTGCTTCTAGAAATTTATAAATAAATTTACACACACACACTTTAACTATATATCATTTACATAAAATTTATATTAGAGAATCATATTCAAGTAATTGTTAATTGAAGGCTGTATATGACCCTATTTTTACTACCCCTGTAAAAGTTGAAAGTAACAGAATTATGAACCGTATTAATAAATAGGTAAATGACTTACATTGACAGAGTCATCAACATTTTTAGAGAAAATTAATTAGAATTATACTGTTCCCCATGCATTTCTCTAGATACTAAAGACTGCATATATGAAACTAGTTCTGATCATGAACCTATTGCATTCATGACCTATTAAAATTTCGTCTCCCCAGAATCCCTACTTGTCATCTCTTGTGACTGATTGAAGCTTCAGTACTGCAATTGGGTTATATCTAATTGAGTTGTTGTACAAAGTGATCCCAAAGGACTCTCAAATAACCCAGTCTGTTTCCAAGACTATATATAGGTTGATCTCCACAAATGAACACCAACTATTAATTTGGTGGTACATTGATAGGAAGGCTGAAGGAACTAATCACAAATAAATATTTAATTTGTTACCTAATGATAAACTTATCCCAATAAACTATAAGATCTTTAGAGGATCTTATAGTGAGTCAATTTTTCATTTCATATTTTGATCACAATCAAACATGTAGCACTTGAAATTAGGCAGAATGGATGCTGCGTAACCTGTGTGCTCCTTGTTTAAATGCTACCCAATGATTATCAAACAACTCAAGAGAATCTCTGAATACTTGACCCTTGCTCATTAAAATTTTTAAATGAGGATGTACTGGCATATTGTACCTTGCTGTTTTCAAAATGACTTACAATATGGATATCAATTTGACAGGTGTTAATTATAGATTCTAAAGTTTTTTTAAAAATCATTTTGCAAATTCCCTAGAAATGTCTCAATTATATACAAATTGGCTTTCTACCAATAACAATTCAAAAGTGTTCTCCAAACCCTTATAATTGGTGTCAGATGGCTTATTTTTGTTATATATTAATTGGGCCACAAATAGAAATACATAGAGTCATTGAATGGAAATATATATGCATTGTCTGCATATTCTAAAATTCAGGAAAGTAGAGAAATTAGAAACGCATTTCCAGTTTCCACTGAAATGATGGTAATTGGCTTCCAATACCAAGTTTATCATATCATTTTATTATTATTTTATTTTTATAATTAATTCTGGTGTGTTCATGGGATGATTCTACTGTGGTTTCATGAACTCCGTTATATGTCTACAAGTCTGCGAAAACTTTTAATTCCATTCTCTCTCATTATCTTCTCAAATTCTCCCACTGAGCAAATTATAATATATTTATATATTGGATACCTGACAACAGCAACTGAAAGCAGAATTGTTCATTTGACTACAGAACTTAACAGATACAGTCCACCTTGATAGGGAAAGCATGGCATCTGGAAGAGGAAACAGATGATCACATTGTGTTACTAATCAGGATGCAGAGATAAGAATGATGATATGCAACATGCTTTCTTCCTTGTGTTTAGCCGTGATACTGTCTATATGTAGTGTGGACCTTCCCACCTTACTAAAGGCGAATTTATGATTCTTCAACGTTCCTAAGGGAAGCTAATCTAGAAACTCCTTCTCCGACATGCACAGAGGTTTGTCTGCCAAGATTCTCTAGATCCTGCAAGTTATTCCCAGCTACTTTAGCCACACAGCCCAACCTCCTTTCAGTGTTTCTAAACCACTTTATCTTGCCAGAGTTGTAACTTTCCTTCCCCTTTACCTTATTAATTATCCAAGAGTTATTATTATTTATTTTAGTTAATTCATGTTTGGAAAAGAAAAAAACTAAGAAGATAAATGCTATGCTTTTAAGCTTGAATTTCTGAGTAATATCATAAAATAAGAGGAATGAAAAATTAAAATATCATAAAGTATTATTCTACTATGATGTCTCAAAATTCTGGTATGTATGAATACTTTCAAATTTGAATTAAAAAGAAGGATAAAATTTTTTGAGGAAGGGAAAGAGGAACCAACATTGAAGAAACAAGGTCTGATACAAACCTCTCAAAGTATCTTTCGTCTCCTTAAATAATCCTTTCTCTAAAAGTATAGAGTAGATAGCTTTGAAAAATATATGATATTTTATGCTCAGGCATAAGCATAGACACACACATACATACATATCACATACTCATATTTCACACTGAATACTTGAGTAAGATAGTAAATAATCACACAATAAACAAATTTTAAAAAGTTGTACTCAATGAAAGGCTATAGATTTAGCTATTTTATGAACACAACTGAAAACATCTCATTTTATCCTAATTTTCATATAAATATCTTATTTAAAATATTGACTTAATGAACATTCAATTACTATTTCACTCTAGATTAACTGTTTACGTACTATAGAAAAGTTCAAAAATGTTTCATGTCAAGAGCCATAGAGAAACGGTGTTTTGCTCCATGTACTTCTCCTTAGGTTTACAATAGCATGTTGGCTAATTGTCTCTGATTTAATAAACTACAAGAACATATTAGGAGGTTTGTTGATATCATTATTGTAATGGCAGATTTATTGAGATTGGTATCTCTTGAGCACAAAATTTAGATAATAAGAAATGAGATTCACCAGGTCAATGGATTTGTAACTTAAAACTCCATTACTTTGTAATGAGTAATGGGGCAATTTGATTTCACACATAGAGTATCAGATATGAAGGAAGTCAAGAGTCATATTTCTGAATGCTGTTTTACACATTGTATTAACTTAGTCAGTTTTTAGGTTGAGAGTCACTAAATTTACTTGAATAGTAATGGTTGCTTCAAAATCTTTAGATATTGATATTTTTGGCAAATACACATGTAAATAATAGTTGTTACTAAGTGCTTCATATATATATATATATATATATATATATATATATATATATATATATCAGTAAGTAATGAGTATTAAAAGTCTACTTAGCTCTGGGCATGGTTGTACACACATGTAATCCCAGCATTCAGGAAGGCTGAGGCAGAAGGATCTCTCTGAATTCAAGGCCAGCCTGCTCCACAAAGCCAGTGAGTCCAGGACAGCCAAGGCTACACAGAAAAACCCTGTCTTGAAATAAAAAAATTTACTTCAAATAACCTTTTGCTTCTTTAAATACTATACTGAATATGAATGTGTTATACTGATTTCTAGAGTGTATCACTAGTGCTACTAGATATTACTAGACACCTCACTATAACATAACTTATATTTTCTGGAAGAAAATAGAAATTAGATGTGTAGACTTAGCTCAAGTTGGTCAATGGCTGGCATCCAAGCATAGGCACATGCCAATCAAATTTTCTCTCTGTGAACTTTTAAAGGAAGATGGTCAGGACCAATGTTAAAGCTTCAGTTATAGGTGTCTCTTGAATTCATTATAAACCTTGGTATTCAAAGAGTAAAGTAAGTTTCAAATGCCAAAGTCTTGCAGTTGACTTATTGCTTGACTATGTTCATAGCAACTTTCCTCATAATAGCCAGAATCTGGAAACAACCTAGATATACCTCAACCGAAGAATGGATAAAGAAATGGTGGTACATTTACACAATGGAATAGTACTCAGGTGTTAAAAACAAGGAAATTTCGAAAATTTCAGGCAAATGAATGGAACTAGAAATGATCACATTGAGTGAGGTAACCCAGACACCCATGGTATATACTCACTTATAAGTGGATATTAGCCCAACATAGATGTCCTCTGAGAGATTCCACCCAGTCGGAGATCAGGACAGATACAGGACTCCCTGCTGGACTTCGAAATGAATGCTGAGAGTGGTATGGAAGAACGGAAGGACCCAAAGGGTCCACAAGATCATCAAGGCTGGCAGATATGGACCCAGGGGGACCTGCACAAACTGTTGCACCAACCAAGGACAATACATTCAGTAAACCTAGTGCCATGATCAAATCTAGCCAATGAACAGCTCAATCTCCATGGTTGTGGGGAGAGCAAGGACTGCCTCTAACATAAATTCTGATGCCCTGATTTGATCACTTCCCCTTGGTGGGAAGGCCCAGCGGCACACAGAGGAGGGGAAAGCAGGCTATCTTGATGAGACCGGATATGCTGTGGCCATATGGAGTGGGAGGAGGTCCCATTTTATCAGATGTCTAGAGGAGGGGAATAGGGTGGAGAAGGAAGAAGGATGAGAAGAGGAGGATATGAGCAAGGGAATAACATTCAGGATGTAATCTGAATAAACTATAATAAATTAATTTTAAAAAAAAGAAAAAATTGACACCTCCATGGTTCACCTTAGGTTAATCTCACTTTTCTGAAGTATTAGAAAATAGAGTTAAATCACAGTAAACAAGTCATAGTACTTTGCTTCACAATTTTCCTTGGAAAATGCACTCACTATTTCTCTTAGCACTGCCTTTGTTGCAGACCCAAACCCATGCCCGTCGCCATGTTTTATGAGGTGATGAATCGCTGATACTGTTTCAATGGTATTTTGAATATGAGATATTATTGTAGAAAAGTTTTACCACATAATTTTCTAAATCTGCAATACTTCAAGTTTTGAAAGTAGTTTCTTAAATGTTTTTGAGTATTTGATTACATTTACTTTACTATTTTCCAGTTTTGTTTTTTATTAATGTCTTAAATAAAATACTATGGGTCATATTCTTTCCCCTCACCCAACTGCTACAACCTCTCTACCCCACTACACACCAAAGTTTATGATCTTCCTTTCTCTCAAAACAAAAAAATCAAAATAGCAGACAAAAAGAACAAAATAAGAATACCAAAACAAAGGCATACAGAAAGAAAGAAAGAAAAAAAATAAAACAATGAAATTTGTTTTAAGTTAGTCAACTACTTCTGGCCATGAGGCCCAATGGAGTTTAGATATATAAAGTACATTTCTTTTGTTGTTGTTGTTTTATGGTTTGTTTGTTTGTTTGTGTTCTTTCTTTTTTCTTTCTTTTTTAATTCATCATTGAAGAAAACATACTTTACCTTTTCCTGGAGGAATCAAATACAAATAACTCTTTATTTAATGGTGGTACTTTGTTTCCACTTCCTCTTCTTAGTGCTGGGATTTCATCTGGCTTGAACCTATGGAAGCTTAATGTGTGCTCTCATAGTTTCTATGAATTCATGTGCATCACTTCTGTTGTTTCTGGAAATTCAGTTTCTTTTGAGTTATCTATCATCTCTGGCTCTTATATTATTTCTGCATCCTTTTCTGAATACACCACTGAGCCTTGATGTCTTTGGTAAAGACATCCCATTTAGGACAGAGTGCTCGAAACCATCCAATCTCTGAATATTTTCCAATTGTAGATCTATATGTTAACTACCATCGATAAGAAGCTTCTTTGATGAAAGTTGAAAAATTCATAGATTTGTGTGTATGGCAGTTTTATTTCTATGTTCTTCTACCAGAATACTAGGATAGGTTTTCCCCTCCAGCCCATGACCTGTCTAGTCTCAGGTCCTTGGTCACATTAGCAGTGTCATGTACAGATATCATAATAAAAAATGGGCTTTAAATCCTATTAAAAAGTAGTTGGTTACTGCCGCCGTTGCACCAGTTTATCTTGCAGGTAGTTTGCTATTATAGCTCTCAGGGTTTGTACCTGGGTGATATTGATCATTACTTCTTTGTCTGATAGCATGTAAAATAGGTTCCAGCACCATGAATGTTAGTGAGTGTCTGTGATGTTTCCAGGTGGATAACAGCTCAATTTCTCTATCAATGAAGCTAAGTAGTATCTTCTGCATCGAGTCTTACAATCAGGGTGTGGAAAGTAACCAGACTTGGCAATAATCTATGATGTTTGGACTGTCGGTGGAATACCTTTGGCCAGCAATTCCATATTCTGTAGCTGGGGTTTTTATTTGGTGCCTTAGCTATTTTGTTTGGGCATCATCTAGCTGGTTCTATGATGACTCCATTGGAATTCATTTCACACACTTATGTGTTTTATAAGGCTGCTCCAGTGATAGCTTTCCACATGACTTCACAAAAGGTCTTTGTTGTTAATAATCATGCTCATTATTCCATTCTTTAGCCTGCACTAACTTATGACTCCAAATTTAATCCTTCTGTTTCCCCTTTATCTCTTTATAACACAATATTCTATTTCTTCTTCATTGAAAATCATCTTTAGAGAAATCTCTATTTCTAGACCCCAATTTTAAGTTGAGTGGTATGCTGTCTTGATATACAGTTTGTTTGAAAGGGGATGGAGTCCTTTTTACATTCTAGGTACTAACACTCTGTCCATTGTAGGACTGGTAAAGTTTTCTTTTCTCATTCATTAGATTGCCATTTTTTCAAATGAGGCAAATCTTTTGATGTGCAGAATCTTTTTATTTCATGAAGTCCCATATAGCACTTGTTTGTTGCAATGCCTCTGCTCTCAGTGTCCTGTTTAGAAAATCTGTTTCAGTGCCAATGAGTTGAAGCCTATTTCTCATTTATATTCTCTGATATAAGAATAATGCTACCTGGTCTTACACTGAAGTCTTTGACTCATGTGGAGTGGAAGGTTTTTTGCAGAGGGATAAGTTTGTATATTTTTAAATTATTCTACATGCAGCCATCTAATTTGATCAGCATTGTTTGTTGAAGATGTTGTCTTTTCTCTATAGTGTGTATTAAAGAATTCTGTGTCAAAAATCAAGTATCACTAGGTATGTAAAAATGCCTCAGCCTTCAACTTGATTTTACTGTTCAATGTGCCTGTTTTTATAGTAATACTATGCTGTTTTTTAAAAATTACAACATAAAATCTGGTACAGTGATACCTTCAATAGTTTTCTTTTGTTTAATTTGGGATTGTTTTAGGTACCCTGGAACATTTGTCTTTCTAGATGAGGTAATAGTTTGTAACTGTAAGTTTTTTGCTTCAATTATCTAATAAAAATGATTCAAGGTACCCACAAAATCCAGAAAAATTAATTAATTAAATTATTGCATGAACACTGACTCTGGCATATAAGTTATTTTAAGATGATATGGGAATCATGGATAAAAAAGGCAGAACTAATTAATGAGAAAAACCTATGATAATTATCACCTTCTATCAATGAACAAATATACTAGCTGATAGTACATTTATGCTATATCTTATGCCCAGATTATGAAGACACATGAAAATAAACACTGCTTAAATACAAATAGTTGATCAAGATGTTCTTAGAAATTCACAAGACAGAGTAGGTGGATTTAATTTAATTTCTTCTAAGTTCAATTTTTTGTATATGCTTAAACAACAGAAAACCAGGCAACATAGTGAGAGGGATAATCAAACCTCCTTTCTCCCTACCTAATCAGCAAGTATCTTCTGAGTGCTCACCACATACCA